>NC_041391.1:561705178-561735205 GCF_002162155.2 Triticum dicoccoides | reverse complement strand
GGCTGCCGCCGCCCGTCTCGTCACCGTCATCGGCCCCTGCCGCCCGTCGTCGCCGCCCGCCCGTACGCGCCCGGCCCGCTCCATACATGCACACACACGCACACTACACACACACATACATACATACACACACACACATGTACACACACACACATACACACAGACACACACAAACACACACACACTACACGTACACTACACATGTACACACATATACACACACACTACACACACACACATATTTTTTTTACTTATTTTCTGTTTAATTTCTAATGTTTAGATGAATTAAAACTATTTTGTTTATTTTTAAAATGTTAGAAATATTATCATCGATGAATTAGAAATATGTTAATGTTTAGTTCAACTAGTTAAATTAATATAATAACTAGTTTATTTTTAGTAAATATAATACTTAGTTGAACTAGTTGAATTAATATATAGAACTAGTTTATTTTTAGTAAATGTTTAGTTGAACTAGTTGAATTAATATATAGAACTAGTTTATTTTTAGTAAATGTTTAGTTGAACTAGTTGAATTAATATATAGAACTACTTTATTTCAGTATATGCTTAGTTTGAACTAGTTGAATTAATATAACTAGTTTATTTTTAGTAAATGTTTAGTTGAACTAGTTGAATTAATATATAGAGAGAACTAGTTTATTTTTAGTAAATGTTTAGTTGAACTAGTTGAATTAATATATAGAACTACTTTATTTTAGTATATGCTTAGTTTGAATTAATATAACTAGCTTATTTTAATAAATGCTTAGTTGAATTACTAGAAATAGTTGAATTAATTGAATTAGTAAGTGATTAATGTTTCGCCTAATATGAACATAGGAAATGTCGTCTGACGACGGAAAAAATTTCATTATGTGCGATTACTGTGAAGACCAGCACGGCCAGTGCGATAGAAATTTCCTTGTTGATGGTAGGCGATTCAGCATCAAGCTGGATGAGACTTTTGAATTCGATACAGTAAGTCACAACGACAAAGTCTGTTTTCGTAATTAAGCATGACTTATATATGCTTCATTTGCCTGACTTATAATTTTTAATTTTCACTATTCTACTAGCGCATCGCGTGCCATGCAAGAATTTTTGTCTTGGATAAGATAGGTTTCAAAGATATGGAAACTATGGAGGTAAAAAGAGCTTACCTGAAAATTGAGCATGATGGTTATACTTTCAATGTCAAAGTATACAATACACACACGTACACATATTTTGAATGCAAAACTTGGCAAGCACTATGCAAGGCTTATGCATTTGAGCCTGGTATGGTTATCACCTTTGATATTCGTCCGGAAGATGATATTGAAGGTAATAGAGACATATGGGTCGATGTGCAGACGCCTCCAGTTCTCCCATTATGTGAGTTCTTCTCATCTATATTTTTGTCTTTGATATTGCTTATTCAAAAATAACTGACAACTAATTTCTATTGACAGCTTATCTCCATTCAACCAAACATGTCCGGCGTTTGGTAGACAGGACCTACTACTGTCCCGGAGCTGAACTAAACTGCGAGGAAATAAGTCATTATGTTTCATGGCTTGAGGATCTTCATACTGTCAAGACAAATTTTCTTCCTGCACTTAGAAATGTTAGTACTCAAAACGTGCGACCAATAGTGATGGTATTGAACTACGGTCACATCTATTTAGGAATGATGGTAAGATATTTACTATTTGTCCTCAGTGCATATTTTGCATACATATTTTTTTGCTAAACTTTTATTGCTAAGTATATTAATTAAGTACTATACGATGTTCTTCAACAGGGACTCCCAATGACAGTTGTGCCTCAGGGGATCGAGACTAAAGGTCAGATGTCAATTGTTAGCTTACGGCCAAGAGATCCTGCATTGCACATGAATGCATTCAAGATTTCTAGAAGCGATGAATGCTTAATAGTGAAAGATTGGAGGAAAATTATTAATGATTGCAGAGAAGTACTAGGGGGCAGCAATGAGAAGCGCAACCCACGATTAGGAGACAGGTTCATCGGCATGCTCCAGTATGATCAATCAGGAGAGCTATACATGTTCTATGCTATTTTACCAGAGAGAGAGTAGCTAGCAGGAGTGATTTAACTAGTTCTTCATGCTGCTCTTAATTAGTACTTGTCCTTTCATGTCCGTGTTCTTCGTTCTGAACTTAAGTGATTTACTTTTGTGGTGTTATATATGAACGCTTATATCATGACAATCATGTTGAACTCAATGATTGGTTCTACTAGAAATTCTGTTTATATATATGCATAACGTGTACAATGTGTAGTATCGTAAAATACCAGCAAACGAAAAAGAATTAAAATGGAAACACAAAATTAAATGAAAAAGAAATCATAAAACTAAAAAAACCCCAAACCTTATAGTACCGGTTGGTCTTATCAACCGGTACTAAAGGGCTCCAGGCCCCCGGAGCTGGCTCGTGCCACGTGGTTGCCCTTTAGCACCGGTTCGTGCTGAACCGGTACTAAAAGGGGGGGGGGCTTTAGTGCCCACACTTTAGTGCCGGTTATGGAACCGGCACTAAAGGACCTTACGAACCGGTGCTATTGCTCGGTTCTGCACTAGTGATAATAGTCTGTCCCTCCCCCCAGATATACTTGTCCATGGGAAATCCGACCCGGTCTTGCCCATTGGGCGGGCCTGTGCCTAAGTTTTGAGCCTGAAGGCCAGTGCGGGTCGGGCTTGGGCTTTGCATATGTGTGTTTTAAGGAATAGGCTTGACACACTTTTCCACTGATGGGTCGGGCTTGGACATGAAATCTAGGCCCGAAGGCCGGGCCTGGGACTGGTTTTCCGCTGCGAGATTTTTTAGGCCCGGCCCGGCTCGACTTATGGTCAGGCATATCCTCATACCATCTGCATAATGCGGTGAGTAAAACCGGCTTGGAAAACTTTGCGAAGCATAACCTCTCTCAACTTCGTGTATGATTTCGTGGCGAAATAAAATGCCCATAAGGATATGATGAATGACGTTTGGCACTGGTCAACGAGATTGCTAGCAATAGGGCCAAGTCCAAGAGCATATGGGCTGACCATTAACTTGAAAATCACATTGATGACGACAATTGACCTATATTGGGTAATGCCCAAGGATAGTGAAATTCGGACGCGCAATCTCCACCGCCACCAATGTTATTCTAGTGATGATATCCATGATCAGAGATTTCAAAAAGAAAATCCAACAACGCTTATAGCAACAAACCGGGAAGCCATCCATTACAAGAGCAGTGGAAAACCATTCCCATCCTCGTTGAAATCCCTCACAAGTGATGGAGAAACTAGACGGTCTATTCATAATAGTTCGATTATATCTACCCAATTCAATTATCCTCTTGGACCTTTTGATTTATTGGAAGATCTAACATGTGACCGCTCGTGCGTTTTCTTGTAATTTTTACATGTTTGAACTTTCGGCATATACCGTACCAAAAAGAAAACTTTCGGCATACCAATTGTTTTGTTCATGTTTTGTTTTGAAATAACTTCTAACAGCATGATAATAATAATGTGAGAAATTGGTTTTTGAATACCCATCATTTTCATCATTTTTTCACACTCTGTCCTTTTCAGAGGTGAGAAAAATATTAGCGCAGGAGCGTTTCAACCAGGGCACCTGGCAAAAGAAGCTCAGGTGGCCGTGGGAATGGCCAATGGCCGCCTTGACCGTCCACTAATCCACCGCGAGACAAAACTACAGAAATATACTACTGGGAGAATAATAATAACACGGGATCCCCACATCACCCAACCTCACGTCGCCGTGCTTCGTTTGCGCGACCACAGCCCGCGAGCCAGCGCGACGAAGCCGGGGGGCGATCCCTCCACCGCCGCCGGCGACCCCATCCCCCGAAGCCGCCGGCGGTACCGGCCCACGCCGCCCTCCGCGACCCCCCCACCCGGTTCGTCCTCCCTTCATTTCTAGCCGATGAATGATTGGTGCCGCTTGTTTGGGCTGTTCTGGAATCCCCAGATGCGATTCGCCTCTTGATCCGCGAGGTAGAGAATGTGGCGCGGCGCCGTCGGGCCGATGCGGTTCGATTTGGTAGGCTTATTTGATGGCATGGCTCGTTTGATTGCTCGATCCGATTTGGTAGGCTTATTTGATGGCATGGCTCGTTTGATTTGGGTCCCGTTCGGTGGCGTGGTCGCTTGATTGCGTTTGACTTATTGTTTCCTCTGCCGATCCGTCGGCCATTTCGCCTCGTTACGGATTGGAATGCAACCATGAATTTGGTGCCCCGTTTGATGTGGAGTTCGAGGCGATAGATTACGAAGATCTCAGCTCCAAATTATCTGGAATCTGGGACGATCGATGAACCTAGCGATTTCTGAATGCGAATCCCCCATTCATCTCGTTGCGGGGATTCCACCCTGCCCATTTTCGTTTCCCCGGCCACAAGGGAGATCTATACGCGTGGCGCACCACTACGCTTGCAAACCACACGCACACGACCACAATTGACAAGAGGCCGGTGACAAATCAGCTTATCTCACAAGATCTGCTACTAATGTGAGTATCAGAGTTCGAACCATTGTTGGAGTTTCCCACCGACAACTTCAGCGCCTCGTTGAAATGGTGTCTCTCTGTCCTGTGCATTCCACAGGTTGTCAGTATTTCATCTTACCCGATCTAAAACCGACATGTATGTTTTGAGCCTGATATCACATGTCTTTCTGTGCGCTGGCCAGTCAGGTTTCATTGGGGTGGCCTGGCCGAGCCAAGCCAAACCAAGTGTTAAGTCTGTATCGTGGAAGGTCGAGGCTGCATTTGGCATTTCGATGGATTATAATAATCCAGCTTAACCAACCAGCTTTTATCGTGGAAGATTGAGGCTGCATTTGGCATTTCGATGGATTATGATAAGCCAGCTTATCCAACCAGCTTTTGTCTATTTTGTTGTTTCTGTAACCAACATATCTCTAGTTTTGTGGATGCTTTCCACAGCAGATTATAAAATAAACTCAGGTCTACTACAGTTCAGTAACCACAATCTGAGCCTGAGTTGGCTTATTACGTTCTGCTGGTCTTTTCATGCACCTGTAGAATGTTTCCTGCCAGGGTGAAAACACTACGGAATGTCTCTGCCTCAGCTCCATTCTGGGCAAAAAGGGAATCAGCGAGTTTTTTCATAAACAGAAACTGAGACGGCTTGAACATATATGTGTGTGGTATTTTGTTGTTATGACGCAGAAGGTAGAAACGTATGCACAATTTTATACTACTTTGTAGTGAATCCCTGCCAATTGAACTAGATTTTTTTTGTTTGCACAGTTGAAGGGTTTTTTGCTGTCAGACTAACATTTGCTTTCATATATTTGTCTCCTACACAATTTGACACTATCTGCTTCTGTATCTGTTTCTAGCATTTCCGTATGTGTTTCCACTAACGCTAAAAATAATAAGCAAATGAGACTAGGCAGATGGGCACTATGGATCCATTGTCTATATGCCAGCTGACATATGTGTTTTATCTTGAGTTACATATGTGTGCAAATTTTGCGCAAGTTTAGTTTTTGCCAAAAATGAGAATGCATGGAAGCTATTTGATGAATGAAATTTCTGACCTTGGCATCTTAAACTCCGAAACTGTTACGGGCTTATGGCCCAAAACTAGCTATCTTGTATGCTTTAAATTTTATTATAATAACTAGGCTACCTGATGTTGTGCTGAGGGCCTGGAGTCCGACTTGTCATGTGTCGTGAAGATGCATTCTCGTGAGAGAAAAATAAAAAATATTATCATGTTTGCAACTTGAAAATGGTTACAGACGATTTACTGTGGCCTTTTATTTTGATTTTAAATTCGATTATTGACTCCTCCTTCTATGTTTTGTGCAGGCACAGAAATCTTTTTTGTTGTTGTGAGTTATCCGAAGTTCGCTTCAAACATGAGTGCTGCTAATCGTTCCCAACCCATCAAGTTGAACAGGCCTGTCGTAGGTGCGTAACATATTCTAGCTACTACATTATATGCCATATCTCATATTATTATTCTAGAACCATAGGAGGTCCTGATAACTGATATATCAGATGCAAGTTCTTCAAGAATTTTTACTATTTTTTTCCAGGCAAAGCACGAAAGTTGAAGGATCTCATGGTGAAAAGTGACAATCGAGTGTGTGCTGATTGTAGTGCACCTGACCCTAAATGGGCGTAAGTGCCTTTGTTGCACAGATTAAGGCATCAATTATATACATACACTTGTCTTGTTTTCCATGTCAAAAGAGAGATGTGTTGTACTCCCTCTGTTTCTTTTAAGACAAAACTTATATGCGGAGTAAAAAGAAACGTTGGGAGTATATATTTTCTACAGAATGATTATTCATTTTACATAGATAAATTGTACAGTAGGTTTGTTATGTGACATACACATAGTTCTTAAATCATACTCGTGGTGCATAATACAGTGCCAGCACACTGAAGCTAGGAACCTTCGTTTGATCTTGCATTGCTTCTATCTTAACCTTACCTCCGTGCCTTTCAGGTCTTCTAATATCGGAGTATTTCTTTGCTTAAAATGTGGAGACGTCCACAGGGCCCTTGGACAAGACATTTCAAACGTAATTTATCACATCAATAAATTTCTTCTCACTTTTGTCTCTCCCGACTAATTCCACTAATAGGCCTATGTGGATCTTATTTCATTATTTTCCTGGTTGTACCTAATATGCAAGGACACGTTCAATTTATCTTTATTCTTCACCTGTTCTTTGTGTCAGGTTTTGTCTTTAACTTTGGATGATTGGTCTGATAGTGATATTGACTCCATGATTGAGGTTGGTGGAAACTCATATGCAAATTCAATTTATGAGGCTTTTCTTCCAAAAGATCACCCAAAACCTAAACCAGACTCACCAATGGAATATCGTACCAAATTTATAAGGTGGTAATTGCTCCACTTCACACTCTCTGATGTCATCAGGATTTCAGTATTAATCTTTTATCTTTCTTAATTAATATACAGAGCCAAGTATGAAACACAAGATTTTCTGAAGCCAAGTTTGCGCATTAGCTCAAAGGCAGGTTTAGAATCTACCAATTCTCTGAACAGTGTGGATAATAGTTTCTCTAGCACTTCAAGGAAGCATGCCCCAGTAAGTTTTCGTGCTGAATCATAGATGATACAGTTGTACAGATTTATGCAACTCTTTCTTTCTTGTGCTGGAAAGATTGAGCATATCTGACTGAAGCTGCATTACTGTAATCAATCTTACCCTTACAAATGGTCACAGGAAGATACAAGAGAATTTGTTGGACAACTGAACGTTACAGTGGTAAAAGGTTCTGGGTTGGCGGTCAGAGATATGCTTACAAGTGATCCTTATGTTGTTTTAAGTCTTGGAGAGCAGGTAAAGTTTCATTTCCTTGTCACTTGCTAGGATTAATGCCCATGGCATCATCTTTTGGTCAAAAGGTAATCTGTGTTTGTTACGGTGACCTGTTCTGAAAACATCAACTATTGGGTTCTAAATGCAGAAGGCTCAAACAACAGTTAAAGCGAGTGACCTGAACCCGGTATGGAATGAGGTTCTTAATCTATCAGTTCCTCGAAATTATGGACCTTTAAAACTTGTAAGTTTGATGGAACTATTCACTCTAGATATTTTTTTTTGCTTCTCTTCACATGCAACTCATGTAATATAGTGATGCACATACGAGGTATCAATGATTGAAGTTATGTAAAACAACAGTAAACCTTACTGTATTTGCCCTGATTTCAATTATATAGAGTGAAGTGCTTCCTAGGTCCTCGAACTATTTTGAAGGTGTCATATAGGTCCTCAAACTATGAACAGTGTCATCTAGGTCCTCGAAAATCCTTGAAGTGCAATAAGTGTGTATATTTGTGACACCTCTAAAATAGATCAAGGACCTACGTGACACTTTTGAAATAGTTTGAGGACCTGGATGACACACATATTGCACTTTGAGGACCTAGATGGCATTTTCATAGTTTGAGGACCTACATGACACTTCTGAAATAGTTTGAGGACCTGGATGACACACATATTGCACTTTGAGGACCTAGATGGCGATTTTCATAGTTTGAGGACCTACATGACACTTCTGAAATAGTTTGAGGACCTGGATGACACACATATTGCACTTTGAGGACCTAGATAGCGACTTTCATAGTTCGAGGACCTACATGACACTTCTGAAATAGTTTGAGGACCTATGATGCACTTCAGTCAATTATATATAAGCAGATTTTAACTATTGCAAACCTAGTTAACTATTACTACTTGATTAATGCCAAAATAAAGAGTTTAATAAATAGCTGGCTTGATCACATTAACATTCCCATATTTCAACTGCAACATACCTTGTCGATAAGTTTTTGTTGCATCAATATCAGTTATGGACATGTGCCTTAGTTAGTGAACCAACTACGAGACGAAGGGATGATTCCATGATGAAGAGCACCTTATGAACATCATCATTTTTGTCAAGATTTCTGTGCAGTGGAAGCGCAAAGATTCATATATTTGCTTCCTTATTACTTCAGATGCATTTAACTGTAGTCCACTTGTCTGACTGGAAAACTTTGTGTCCAATGGGCTGGTATGGTATGGTAGGGTACACATGTTTGAATATCTTATGATGTTACCAAATTGTAGTTCTCGACAGAGATTTCATGATGTCTCAAATGATAGCTCATCATTGAAGCACACACATATGTGAGAAAAGAAACTCTTCAATAAATTCATGTAGTCCTTGCGAACAGTAACAAATCAGGCAAGACAATGTTTTTTTCCTCACTCCCTGATACAATCTTACTGTTTCCAGGAAGTGTATGATCACGACACTTTCTCTGCTGACGATATCATGGGGGAAGCAGAGATAGATCTGAAGCCAATGATCACAGCTGCTATGGCTTTTGGAGACCCGTCGCGTCACGCGGACATGCAAATTGGAAGGTGGTTCATGACCAGAGACAATTGCCTGTTGAGCGACAGCATTGTCAATATTTCGTCGGGAAAGGTAAAACAGGAAGTTTACCTAAAGCTGCAGAACGTAGAATCAGGTGAGATGGAGTTAGAACTGGAATGGGCTCGTCTAGATTAAATAAGCCTCGCTGTATCCCTGTCAAAGTTAACTCAGAAAGCATAAATGTTTTGTAATTTATGCTGGATGGCTTCGAAACCTATCTAGTTACCGAAGCTTAGCTTTTTCTCATGGCCGAAATGTGTAAAAATGAAGGCTGTACAATGTCTTGTAATTTGTCCATGTGATTCGGCATGTTGTATTGTCACATTAAAAGGACACATGTATCGTGCAGAGATGAAGCTAAAACTCTTGTGTTTGCTAATGTCACATTGGTGCTTAAAATATCTCTGGCGTGTTCCCCTTTGAATTAGAGTATATCTTTCCCATTTATACATATCCTAGCTAAGTACTAGAGAATAGAGACTATTAATTTTGGCTCAGTTGGTTGCAGCTAGCTTCTCTCGGGGCCGAACACCCCCATGGCAGAGCCAACCGAGGCGAAGCCGCAGGCGACCAGGCAGCCGGCACTGAAGGCCTGGATGGCGAGCCACCGCCCCGTCCACGGCGCCACCTTGCCCTGCGCGAGGTACATCTGGACGGGGAAGTGGATGGCCAGCGGCCAGAAGGTGAAGGCGCCGATCAGCCCGACCACCTGGTTGAAGTAGGGGAACCACACGGCCACCGCCGTCGCCGCCGCCACGTTCGCCGTGCGGAAGCACAGCCTGGACACGCTCACGCGGCCGAGCAGCGGCATCTCCGCGTCGACCACGCCGGCGCCGAACCGCCGCTCCACGAGCGCGAACATGGGCTGCGCGTACACCTGGTAGCCGCCGAGGAGGTGGAGGACGACGCAGAGGTTGGCGAGGCCGACCAGCCAGTAGGGCTCCCCGAAGCCGGTGAGGAGGTTCCCCGGGGTGTCGTCCCCGAACGCCGCGTAGCCGAAGCACCCGCACCCGAGGTAGAAGAAGGTGGTGACCGCGATGCTGGCCCTCGCCGCCGCCTTCATCGTCTGGCTCTCCGCCGGCGGCGATCTCAGCGTGTCCTCGATCTCCAGCAGCACCAGGGAGAACGGGTAGGCGAAGGCGATGTCGCCCAGGGCCTGCGCCACGCGCCACACCTTCTGCGCCGGGGACACCAGGGAGACGCCTCCGATCCCGCCCTTGATGACTCCATTCTCTGAAAGAAAATGGAGGCACATCTCATGACACGCACGCACGTACGTGTGGGCGGGAGCATTATGCTGTGGTTTCTGCACCTACCGATCACTTTGGCGGCGCCGAGGCCGAAGCCGATGAAGGAGTAGGAGAAGGACATGGCGGCGGCGAAGACGGAGAGCCACGCCATGCTGTGGAAGTCCGGTATCTGCGACAGCGCCACCTGCGCGAGGCCGAACAGGAGCATGTAGTAGGCGTCCGACGACCCGCCGGCGGTGGCGGCGCAGCACGGCGCGCCGTGGCCTTCCCTGTGGTAGCAGTTGGCTCTCTCGATCGCCCTGCAAAATAAGAGTTGGCCAACTAATCACAACTTTACCCGCCCAAAAAAGAAAAGAAAAAGTAACCACAAGTTTATTACTACCTCATGCTAGCGGCCGCGGTGAGAGTGTACACCACGCTGTTCCCAAACAAGCTGAAGCCGAGGAAAAACCCGCTGAGCATCTGGCTCTTCTCGCCTGCAAGCGCACGCACATTAAAATGTTTTTTTTTGCAAACAGTACTAAGGTACGAATATAATGATATGATGATCACCTAGGTAGAGCCTGACGGCGTCGACGTAGGACCTGTTCCTGACGGCGGCGCCGCGCTCCGGGTCGCGGGAGATGTAGCAGTCGGCGAGCAGGGAGGACTGTACCACGGTCACCCCGGCGAAGAGCACCATGGCCGCCGGCCCCCCGACCCAGCCGAGCTGCGCCACGCTCCACGCCAGCGACAGCACGCCGGACCCTATCACCGCTGTGATGACGTGCGCCATCGCCGTCCATACCGTGCCTGTCAAAGAAGCCTCACAGATCAAAACTGGCCGTCGGTAGGATGCACACATAGACAATTACAGTAGACATATCGTGCCTATTGTCTAGCCGTGCAAGCAAGTGACGTCTCACGCCGGGGTGTGAAGTCATCTTGAGAGGGGCACGCGGAGGAGCAGTTGTGATGTGTTTGGAATTGTGGTTATGCTTTCGCGTCGCTGTTGTGGCCGGCCAGGCCCAAAGTGGAACCCACTGTCATCATTGACAGTGACTGGCAGCTTAGTTTCTCGCCGAACCTTCAGCACCATCGAGCTGGATGTGTAAATGGCATGAATGTTTTTCCTTTACATGCTTTGAGTATTTCCATGGCAGATTCTTATTTTGGCTATTTACATGCATATAGATCAAGATAGTTCATGTATTATGTGGAAAAGCAAACTATATGGCTGGCTGGCTGGCTGGATGTACAGCGCGAAGAACACATCAAAACCAGAAGTTTCAGACATGGGGCTGGGTTTGGAACTTGGAAGCTCATGACATAGCTTCTGACGAATCATCCAGTATAAAAACAAGGTATATAATTATAATCCTGATGCAGGGACTTACCGGTTCTTTTCACTAGATGCTCCTCCGAAGAATTGTCAGAAGAGGATTCAGAGAGCTTCCGAAGCAGCGGCTCTGCTTGGCGATCGCCTCTTCCTCTACCTGTTCCTCCTCCCCCAACTCCTCCCATGGCTTCACGATCTTCTCCTCTTTCCTCTTTGTAACGATTGTCCAAGAGACTTGGCTTGTGCATATCAGCTTCATTATATAACCAAGGAGAAAAGACATCCCTTGTACTGGTGGGTTTGGTAGTTGAAAACCACAGAACAACACAGAATGGTACAGTACGTCAGTAGTAGTGTGCTGATGGCGGGCACCTTGGGCTGTCCCAATCCGGAGTCTACCACATCAGTATGTTTTTTCATAAAAAGGCAGTGGGACCTAGCGAGCATCCTCTGCCGTTTGATGAAAAACCGGTCTAATGGACTCTGTGCTGAAAAAAACAACCTTTTCGTGCGGCCGAGAAGCAGATAAAAGAAGAACTCTGTACAGTCACCAACGTATCACTCATGCATCATCTATTTGGAAGAGCGAGCTTGGTCAGGTACCAAACATTCCAATGCTTGCTTAGGGCATCTCCCGTTGACCCTCTAAACCGGGCACCGTATCCATCCATGGATTGATGGATCAGTTCTTGTCCGCATACATTTCAAAATGGATTTCAACAAACCAAAATTCATGCAAACCGGACAAACACATTTACATTTCAGAATATTTTAACTAAACTATGGCGGATTCTAACCTAGTCTATCGTCGGCCGCGACATAGCCTGTTTCCCACGACATGTCTTCCCCATGTCCGACAACAAGCTCACTGGACCGTCGCTAGCCCCAGAGCTAAATGCTTCAGCGCGAGGGGAAGAATAGGCTCTGCCTCCGTGAAGCACGGATGAACGGTTGGTTTTTGGGCGAGGGAAGATAGTTGTGGTGGCCTATGCCCCCGTGAAGCAGGCAAGCCACCGACTGTGACGCCCGACAAGACGGTGGCGGTGGCCTTCCTAGGACACAAGAAGCGACAGTCTTCCATGG
Source organism: Triticum dicoccoides (assembly GCF_002162155.2). Taxonomy (NCBI): domain Eukaryota; kingdom Viridiplantae; phylum Streptophyta; class Magnoliopsida; order Poales; family Poaceae; genus Triticum; species Triticum dicoccoides. Next base: position 561,722,600 of record NC_041391.1, on the reverse strand, counting down.
TCTACTTTTCCTCGCTATCGGCAATAGCCACGGACATGCCGGCTTCATCGTCATGGCGGCGGGGTGCGGCCGACGCAGAGCTAGCGATGACATCAGTGTGCTCCAATCAAATCCCTCCGCCGCCGCGTCAATCTTCATGAACATGGCTTCTTTCTCCGCCTGCAGGGACCTGTGCCACGATCGCTCGTGGCGGATTTCACTGGCTGCTGCGTAGGACAGGAGCATCGCCTTCTACTCGTCCATGTTTGCCATGATGAACGTGCCGATGATTTGCTCTTTCGCGTGCCAGTGCTCGTCGAGGATGCGGAGGTTGTACCTTTGGCCGACGTGCGCCTGCCGGAACGCGGCCTCTTGTTCTTCCAACACCAAGTCGGTGCAGTGTTCCCATGCCTCGCCAATGGTGATGGCGGCCTAGACCGACGAGGGCGGTTGCGTCGGCTTGTCCGTGTTGCTACCCTCTAGAGAGCTCGCTGACAAGCCAACCTGTATCCTACTGTCACGGCGGGTCACCCAGCCGGCTGCAATGCGGGAGAGTTCCTTCTTCTGCTCGCCGGAGAGGTCGTCCCATAGGGCTTTGGAACTCAAGGCCATGACGGGTGTGGTGCAAGGAGGATACGGAGAGCGAAGGTGTGTTGTGGCAATTGCCGAGCGCCTAGCCACATTTAAATAATAGGCAGATGCTAGGCGCCAAGCGGCGGGGTGTTTAATGCCGGCCGGATGCGGACGAACGTATGGCGCTCGGTGAGCCAGTGTAGGTTCCTCGGCAGACGCACTAGTTTAATGAGGGTATGCGGACGGATGTCGTTTCAATGCGGAGGGAAGACATGAGTGGGCGGCACTTTCGGTCGGTGCGCCACTTCAATGCCGGCTCCAGTGAGAGGTCGTGTCAACCTTTGGCCAACATGAATACGACGATGATGCTCCTGAGCGGCGCTGACCTCCTTAGGTAGGAAAGGGCACGGGTGAAGGAGAAGGTTTTGTGTGGGCCAGGGTTGTCGGAAGCGGGCGTGGTAGCTGTCCGGACGCCCACGAAGCCCCCAGGTTTTTTTTTGATTTACGAAAAAAGGACATCTGGACCGGCCATCGGACGGATACATGATCATATTGGATAGAAAAACACGTCTAGACCACGCGGTCCGGACGGATGCAGACAGTTGGAGGGTTCGTGTTGGAGACATGCTTAGGCGTTGTGCATCAAATTGAACACATTAAACATCCACGGGTGCGTCTTAATGTGTCCGCATGCATCGGCAGCGAGCCGGTCATCTAACCAGGTGCACCAAGTGTCTGTCCCGGACCCGACCTCTGTATTTGACATGCTTATGTTGATTAATAAGAATTTTAGCATACATAAATATAAGTGTAAACATATAAAATCACAACCACAAAGCGTCGGAGCAGCCTATTCCAAAAAAACGGTTGTACGAGCGGGGTGCCCTCGTACAATGTGTTGTCTTGTGCTTTGGACTGCTTCCTGCGTCTCCTGTTGATTTGCCTATTCCACCGAATTTCGTATTTCCTTCTACAACGATGATATTCTTCTATGTTTATGACCATTTCCCATGGAAAACATTAAACAAAAGGGTTTCATGATTTCTCGTGTTCATTAGTTATTAGTGGCAACATCAAAGTGATTTCCCAGGAATTCTAGGATTATTTGGATTAAACAACGGTGTTATGAGCGCAAAAAAATCACAATCACACACACCACCACACCCGGTTGAAACATCCCGGCAAACAGAGACATGGCACTGAAGGGCGTGGGAGCCGGCATTCGTGAACAGACAGAAGTTGGCAACTGCGACTTCGTGAAGGTGTGCTCTGGGTTAAGATTGACATTGTATGACACGTGATGGCCGACGATGATGATGGACACAAAATGTTGCCGCGGAGTGAGATGCGGGGCAGCATAGTTGAAAGTGCTAGTTACCGACTAGGGGTGGGGGGTGGGGTGAATAGGCGATTTTTATGAAAGTCTTCAAAACACGATGGCTTTGAAGACAAACAAGTAACTGAGCCTAATTAGTAAGCAGCGGAATGAAAACTACACAAGGTAAGCATAAGTCTAACATACAACATAATGAAAACATGAAGACTAATAGCAACTAGGTAGACATGATGAGAAAGGTAGATAGTACGAAGTTAAACAGATAATAGTCTTCACAGTGTGAAGTCAAATAGATTAGACAAGTAAGCAATAACTTCACGAAGACAACTGTAAAGTAAGGAGAGTATAGGATATAACCAGTAGCTTGACGAAGACAAGGATTTGGTAGACCAGTTCCAGTTGCTGTAACAACTGTACGTCTGGTTAGGGAGGCTGAGATTTAACTCAGAAGACCGTGTCTTCACCTTATTCCCCTTGAGCTAAGGACACCCAGTCCTCGCCCAATCACTCTGGTAAGTCTTCAAGGTAGACTTTCAAACCTTCACAGACTTTGTTCACCGGCAATCCACAATGACTCTTGGATGCTCAGAACGCGATGCCTAACCAGCTGGAGGATTCACAGTCCTCAAGTGTAATAAGTCTTCAGATCAGCGGACAGAAAGACTTCAGTGATGCCTAACACTCTTTGGCTCTGGGTGTTTTGGGCTTTGTCCTCGCAAGGATTTCTCTCTCAAATGCTTCGGAGGTGGGTTGATCTCAAACGACAAAAGTCGTGCACTAACTCTAATAAGCCACCAATTTATGGTGTAGGGGGTGGGCTATTTATAGCCAGGAGGCAACCCGACCTGATTTGTCCAAAATGACCATAGGTCACTAAGGAACTGACACGTGTCCAACGGTCAGATTTCAAACACACGTGATAGCTTGGCTTGGGCTACAAGCAAAGCTGACTCATCCAGCTCTGGATAAGATTTGCTCTCATCGTCTTCGCTCGAAGACATAGGATTTGGTTGAGCATCACTTCAGTCACTCTGATTTTGTTCACTTGGACACACTTAATAGTATGGTGGTTCCTATGACTCAATAAGAAGAAAAGGAAACTACGAAACAACTATGTCCTCGCACTCCATAGTCTTCAAGTGAATAGCTTCACGCGTCATAATCTTCGTCGTGACTGTCTCACGAACCACCATTGTCTTCAATGTCTTCTCACATTTTTAGGGGTCATCTCTGCTAGTTAAACTGAATCAATGAGGGACACTACCTGTGTTAATCTGCAATTCTCACACACACATTAGTCCTTCAACCATGTTTGTTGTCAACACTCCAAAACCAACTAGGGTTGGCACTAGATGCACTTACAATCTCTCCCTTTTTAGGGATTGATGAAAAATTGGTTGAAGTTTTCAACAGGGATAAAAGTATGTGAAAGTTCAGTGTTGTGAGTATTGTCTTCATACATATGGCGAGGCTCCCCCTGAAGATGTGCATATAAATAGTTTGCTTTTGAATGCAAATCCACATGGCAGGTTTTGCTTTGTGGAGGCCATCTTCAAAGTGTGAAGATAATGCATCATGCATATAAGAAGATAATGAAGATAATGATATGCATAATGGAAAATGGACATCTGCAGAATGACTTCATGCAGAATTTATCATCGCATCACAAAGTGCCAGCAAAAGTAGCAGACGACCATCAAATTTAAGTGTTACAACTCAAAAGCCAAATGTTTCAGAACAAGAGTTGTAAGAACTCAGCAAAAAAAATAAGCAACCACCCATATGGACCCACTTGAAGACTATCAACTCATATGCTTCTCCCTCTTTTGTCAGTAATGACCAAAAAGGTTTGAAGACATAGAGTATCTACTCGTTCCCAGTTGGAGACGATGTTGGAGCAGCAGGGTCGACGGTGGAGTTAGGTGGTGCAGACAGGCCTTATGCATCATCATCATGTTGAGCAGTGAGAGCAGGCAAAGTAGCGTCATCTTCTTCATCGACGACTCTCGCAACAACAGTTGTCGTCGAGGATGAATACTCAGAATCTTCAATGGAGGGTGTGCGATGCCAACTTGCATTTTGAGGAGGCCTGGTGTCAAACTTGAAGTTTTCAGTGAAGCCATCCGCGCGAAGTTCATCTTCAGCGCATAGCAAGGTGAGACTCTTCCAGGAACAACGACAAGCTTCATGAGCAACAAACGAGTTCTTGGTGGCTAAGTTGCGAATGCAATTGACATCCACCAAGATACTCTTCATCTGACGCTTTAGACAATCATGATGTTTGTCCTGCTTTTGATGTAAAGCCACCAGAAGCTCACGGTCATTGAGAACATGAGGACACTTCTGAGGCCTTTGTGCAATGGTGCTTGCAGTGGCTTCAGTGTTTGCATGATGCGGTAGGTGCAGGTTTCCAGCCAAGGGATATGCATGAGTTGCAGCATTGGGCACATGAACACTATCAATGGGTTGTGTGAAGCTCTGGAATTCAGCATTCTAAAGATGGAGGGGTTCCTTTGCAGGCTCAGGGTAGATGGCTTCAACAGACATATCAGCATCAGGCAAGAAGACAATGTGGTTGCGAGCTGATGGCCGATAGTCAATAGTTGAATGAAGCTTAATCAAGTGCATCACCCATGGAGCATAGAACTTCAGACCAAATAGATCAATCCCGGAAGCAGCAAGTTGTCTGATGAAGAAATCCCGAGTGTTGAATCTGATGCCATTGACGATATAGAACACCAAAGTCTTCATGGATCCTTCAAGTTTGGCTTCAGATGAATGGCCTTTGATGGGCAGAGAGTATGCCTCAGAATGTGATATACTATGCGTGGCAGATACTCGAGGTCCTTAACAAAGAATTCCTTTGGATATTTAGCGTCTTGGGGCAAATGCTTCATCATGCTAAGCATTTGGCTCATGTTCGGCTCAGGCTTCTGAAATATGCTCTGTAGTTCATTCTGATAAAATGAACAACCAGGTTCGTAAAGCTCACCTAGAGTGGGCAAGGAAGTTAGCTCGATGATATCCTGAGCTTTTGCTTCGTGATGCACATCACCTATCATCCACTCAAAGATCCAAGTCTTCGGATCCCTGTTGTAGCCTCGAATGTGTAAGGTGGCATAGAACTATAGGAGGAGCTCTTCATTCCAGTGCTCTTTATCAGTGACAAATGCCAGAAGACCAACATCCCTAAAGCAGTCAAGGGCTTCTTCCAGAAATGGCAGCCTAGCCATAGCATCACAATCCAGACGCCTGTGCGGAAAAATCCTGTCTTGATTGTACAAAATGCAATAGCTTCGCTGTTGGTGGCTCCAAAATCTGTCAGATGAGATTCTTTGCTTCTTGTAAGGGTTCTTGGCACTGTCAAAGAATGTATTGTCTTCTCTGAAACTGAGCACACTGAATGAGCCTTGGGTAGTTATAGCTCTAGGAAGCCTTGGCAGACGCGGCTTTGGCTTCTGGACTTGAGGCCTTCACTCCACATGATAGTCATATTGTGGTCCTGGAGCGGTAGGAGGAATCACAATTGGCCAGCGAACAGTGACTAGATGATCGTCATGATTGAAAGCCAATTCCATTGTGCGAGGCCATGGTGGAGGAACAACACCATCAGTGATGACTGGTGTCACAGTAGCTTCAGCATTCACATTGGCTTCAGTCTCCACATTGTCTTTAACCATGACAGGGTCATTGGCTTCAGTAGCAGTGTTGGTGGCAGCCTCGTTGTTTTCAACATCCATTTGGTCAATGATCGGAGGGTCAGACACGATCACATTCTCTTTAAGAATGACTTGATCAACAACAGGGGGTGTGGCTTCTCTTTCTTGTTCTCTTCTTTCTTCATCGGCTGATTGCAACCGGAATGTCTTCAGCAGCATTAGCTTCAGATGCTTGATCAGTCGCAGAAGGATTCTCTTCAGGGAATACTTGATGTGCCACTGAGCTGGATTGTTGTGAATCTTCTTCTGGAATGGTGGACATGGAGACGGATGGCTTGAGACCTTTGCGAAGCCTGCAAAACGCTAGCGACACCTTTGTAGATGGAGTGGTATCCATTTAACTGTCATCATCAAGTACCAGATAGGTAACTTGAGCTGGTGGAGTATGGGGTGTCTCATCTTGAACATGGGTATCTTCTTGTTGGCGCTCAGCCTAGGAGTCATCTTGAGCGATTGGCGTCAATGGACGACCAATTCTAATATATTCATTGCTCGTTGGAGTAGGCGATGATACCAACTGGCGCTCGAACTGAGGAAGGACTTCATCATCAACTACATTGTCTTCATGACTAATGTCTTCAGTTGCATTGAGGTCAACAGCTGGAACTTCATCAGATTCTGGAGCCTCTGTGGGAGCAGGCTCATGAACAACGAGACCGCGCTCACGATTAGCAGAGGCAGGATATACAACATAGATGGGTTCAACAACAAGGGGCTCAGAGGCAGCAGCATGATCTTTCCTTGAAGACTTAGAGCCCTTAGTCTTCAGCTTTTTCTTGGAGGGGCATCATCAGATGTATCCTTGTGCTTCCTCTTCCTCGCTTCTGCTTAGCTTGCCTAGTCTTTTTGAGCTCAGAAGTAGCTAAGGGGACCTTTAGCTCCGAGCCAATCATGCTGGTAGGGAAGACAATGCTGGGTTGTCCCTGCCTTGCAGTGTCAGGATTAGCTTCAGCATGCTTCTTGCTCTTCTTAGCAGCCATTCTGGGATCAATGCCACGACACCCAAGAGCTTTCCTAGTTTCAGCTTCATTGTGTGCTTGCACACATTTCTGAGCATAAGACTTCATGCGTTCTCGAGAGCCTTTGGCTTCTTCATGCTTCTTACAAAATTCAGTTTTGAGGTCATGCAACATCTTCTTGAAGATTTGCACATTTGCCACACTGAGCTTGTGCACGTTCTTCTTGAAGTGGGCCTTCTCATAGTCAATTTTGTTCTTGAGCTCGATGAGTTTCTGTGCCAGGGCCAGCTCATTAGCAATTGCAGAGTGGAATGTGACGCTAATGCCCACTACTAGCTGCGGACTGTCAATGCTGATGTTCAGGTCGTCGAACTGCTCATCAATGAAATTGTTCAAGATGTCAACATCAAAGAGGGGCAGATCACTGAAGATATCTGCCTCTTGCTTACTCTTGATCAACATCTCAAATGCTTCATCACCAAGATCTTCATCGCTGGAAAGATCAATGGTGTCATCCTCGTTGCGCAGAATGGCAGCAGGGGTGAGGGGTTGCCCAGTAGCCTTCTTGGGAAATTGCCTCTTGGTCCTCTTGGACACGCGAGATAAATCTTCAAACTACACACTGGATTCTGGCGATGCAGTTGTTAGTGACTTCTTGGTTGAAGCTTTTGGAGCAGCAGAGGCAGAAGGCTTTGAAGCTTTTGCCTTCTTCTTCTTGTTCTTCTTGTTCTTCTTGTTCTTCTTCTTCTTCTTCTTCTTCTTCTTCTTCTTCTTCTTCTTCTTCTTCTTCTTCTTCTTCTTCTTCTTCTTCTTCTTCTTCTTCTTCTTCTTCTTCTTCTTCTTCTTCTTCTTGTTCTTCTTGTTCTTCTTCTTCTTCTTCTTCTTCTTCTTCTTCTTCTTCTTCTTCTTCTTCTTCTTCTTATGCTTTGGTGGTGATGGAGCATCATCAGAATCTGCTTCTTCAGCAGATTGCTCCACAACAGCTCTCTGGGCAGCAATATGAGACAGAAGCCCATCGAAGTTGGCGAAGGGGCCAATCCTGTTCTCATTGGCTTCACGAGTTCCATCTGGTCTCGGAGTGGAGTGGCCAGGGTTGAGGTTGAGGCCAAACTCCTTTTGGTTCTTAGCTGCATAATCTTTTGCAAACTGGAAGTTGCGCTTGAAAAGATTGTCTTCACGACACCATAAGAGAGAAGATGGATCGGCATTATCAGGCTGTGGTCCTCTGGCCATACAGGGATATAACCCTTGTTCAATAGCTTCAGCCTTGTTCTTTGGTACCAAACCACGGTACAAACAGTCACCCCACGGGCGCTTGATGGCATTCTTTTCAGCATATTCAGTAGTTACAAACCTGTACTTGAACCATTGCTCTGCCCAATATCTTCGGATCCACTGGATCCGGTTCTTGCGCTGGGTGTAGCTCTCCTCTGGGTTAGACTTGTAGAGCTCATACAGATCTTCAGGCAAATCAAGTGTAGTGTTGCCATGGCGTTGCCTGCCTCCTTTCCTTGCAGACTTCTCTGAAGCCATAAGGTTCAGACTGATTGGCTTCAAAACAGTGAAAGGCTTCCGTTTGCTGGTCAGGCAAGAACTGGCTTCAGGAGATTCGATGTGACGCTGTAAGAATTCTGCAAATGAATGCAACTATGAGAACCAAGGGATTCTCCCACGGACATGTACCTGTGACAACATTAGAGATTCAAGGGAAGGGGAAGAGGTCATATGCATTCTCAGAAGATTTTGAAGATAAATCAGTTGAGAAGACATTGACCTCACAGTGCGAAGACATTCACTTATTGAAGGAAGTTGGTTCCAGATTTGTATGAATCCGCGAATAGGTACAAGTGAGGAATCTAACTAGTTTTGAAGCATAAGTGAACATACTTTGCAATATATGAGATTCAGAAAGAGACAAATCCAGATTTGGAAGTGTATAAACCACTTTTGGTTGAAGTGGATGGATTTGATAGATCGAAAAGACTATAAAAAGTAGGTTTTAATTACCACAGATGAACTGCTAAACGAAGTAGACGGGGGGCCGAGCAGTCCAATCTCCAGTGCCCTAACTTGGCGGCAGCAGAGAGGAAGAGGTCCGCGGCTAGCGTGAGGACGACGTCGAAGAAATCGCGACATCTAAGCGCTTCATCTCCGGCGTCAACGCGAGCTAGCGGAGGCGCTAGGGTTTGAGCGAGGTGGCAAGGTGGAAGAAGGAATTTTGACCAAGAGGGGTGTGTATTTATAAGAAGGAGGAGGGTGGTGTAGCGCTGTAACACCCACGATGCGGCTATATTTCCCACGTGTCGAAGCACGACTTAGAGACATAACCGCATGGTGGTTTTGTCGCAAGAAGGGTCATCTTCACACAATCCCATGTAATGAACAAGAATGGGATAAAGAGTTGGCTTACAATTGCCACTTCACACAATGAACATATAATAAATCATTCATCATTCAGAGTACACACATAAGTCCGACTACGGACGAAGCCAAAAGAAAAGAAGATAACCCAACTGCTAGATCCCCGATCGTCCCAACTGGGCTCCACTACTGATTAACATGAAACGATACATATCAACAACCAAGGTCTTTGTTGAGCTCCCATTTGAGCTCGGTTGCATCCCCTGTACTGGTATCATCGGCACCTGCAACTGTTGTGATAGTATCTGGTGAGTCACGAGGACTCAGCAATCTCAAAACCCGCAAGATCAAGACTATTTAAGCTTATGGGAAAGGAAGGGGTGAAGTGGTGAGGTTCCAGTAGCGAATAAGCATGATATGGTGGCTAACATATGCAAATAAGAGCGAGAAGAGAGCAAATGGAACGGTCGTGAAGCTAGCAATGATCAAGAAGTGATCCTGAACTCCTACTTACGTCAAACATAACCCAAAACCGTGTTCACTTCCCGGACTCCGCCGAAAAGAGACCATCATGGCTACACACACGGTTGATGCATTTTAAAGAGGTCAAGTGTCAAGTTCTCTACAACCGGGCATTAACAAATTCCCATCTGCCTATAACTGCAGGCACGGCTTTTGAAAGATTATACCCTGCAGGGGTGTCCCAACTTAGCCCATCACAAGCTCTCACGGTCAACGAAGGATATACCTTCTCCCGGGAAGACCCGATCAAACTCGGAATCCCGGTTCGCAAGACATTTCGACAATGGTAAAGCAAGACCAGCAAAGCCGCCCGATGTGCCGACAAATCCCGATAGCAGCTGCACATATCTCGTTCTCAGGGCAACACCGGATGAGACTAGCTACGAGTAAAACCAGCCCTCAAGTTTCCCCGAGGTGGCCCTGCAGGCAGCTCAGTTCGGGCCAACACTCAAAGGAGCACTGGTCGGGGGGGGGGGTTAAAATAAAGATGACCCTTGAGTCTGCAGAACCCAAGGGAAAAAGGCTTAGGTGGCAAATGTTAAAACGAAGGTTGGGCCTTGCTGGAAGAGTTTTATTCAAAGCGAACTGTTAAGGGGGTCCCATAAATCACCCAACCGCATAAGGAACGCAAAATCCGGGAACATAACACCGGTATGACGGAAACTAGGGCGGCAAGAGTGGAACAAAACACTAGGCATAAGGCCGAGTCTTCCATCCTTTACCAAGTATATAGATGCATTAATTAATTAAGAGATATTGTGATATCCCGAAATAATCCTGTCCATCATGAAGCAATCTTCAACTTCACCTGCAACTAACAATGCTATAAGAGGGGCTGAGCAAAGCGGTAACATAGCCAAGCAATGGTTTGCTAGGAAGGGTGAAAAAGTTATAGGCTGACATGGCAATATGGGAGGCATGGTAAACAAGTGATAGGTAGCGCAGCATAGCGATAGAATGAAGCAACTAGCAAGCAAAGATAGAAGTGATATCGAGGGTAATGGTCATCTTGCCTGAGATCCCGCAAGGAAGAAGAACAAGTCCATGAAGAAGACAAACGGACGTAGTCGAACGAATCCTCACAACTCCGGAACGAAACCGAAGCTAACGAGAGAAGCAAACCGGAAAGAAGCAAACAACATGGTAAACAACCATCACATAATCATGGCATGATGCACAACCAAATATGATGCATGTCCGGTTTAAAGAGGCATGGCATGGCAAGGTGCAACAAACAATACTACAAATTAAGTGGATCTCAATATGCAAAGAGTTGCATATTGACGAAACACCACATTCAATCATTTAGTTCGCTCTCGTTTATGCTAACCAACAATATTAAATGCTGTCAAACATGGCAAGAGGTGAAACATAATTAAACTACCTATTTAGGCAAGTTTAAATGAGGCCGGAAACACAAACAACAATTCCGGAAAATCCCCATATGACAGTTAGCAATTTAACACAAACAACAATTTTAAGCATTTTAATGTTGTTATCATGATGCGGATGACATGTGCAAGTTTATGCAATTTTAAGAAAATGTTAACATGAGCATGATACGAGGCATTTGGTCACCATGGCGGAATGAAAAGGGTGCCACGGCGGCGAAACAGAAATGGTGCCACGGCAACATATCCGAAAATGATGCCACAGCAACATAACCGAAAATGATGCCACGGCAACATATCGGTTCCGGTAGCTCATGGAGATACCGGTGCAAAAGGAAGTGTGACGTGAGCGGGTCATGCAAGATGGTGGGGTGATCCCGTATTTCGGGTTCCCACAGGACGGTGGCATGGCAAAAGAGGGGCATCGCAAGGACGATTCGATCACGGTGCAAACATATGGTACATCTCTTACAACACACAAGCATTCGGTCCACGGTTGATTGTCTCGGGGTTATACCTTTGAAGCGAGCGTTTCCGGGCGGTTCGGGTTCGGTGCAATGTAGAGGAAGTAGACATTCTCACGACAGTAGTGGAAGTAGACGTTCACGGGTCGTCGGGGGAAGTAGTTGTTCACGTGGCGACGATAGTGGTACATCTCGTAGTGGAAGTAGTTGTTCATGTTCCGTGGATGTTCGGGGTCCACGGGGTCTTCGAGGGTCGACGGTAGTGGTTCACGGACGTCGTGGAAGTAGTCGTTCTCGGCGACGTAGGGGAAGTAGTTGTACACGTTGTCTTGTCGAATCAACGGCGGCGGTAGTTGTGGTACTTGAATAATCCACGGAGACGGTACTTGACGATCCAGGTGACACTAGGCACACGTCCACGGAATCTTCAGACTTGGTTTTCCCGTGCATGACTCCACGGGTCCTGGGGAAACTCGGCGATGGCCAGCAGGAATAGTGATGGAGTCGCAGCACCATGGGGACCGGGAGGAGCTCGGCTCCGCTCGGGCATTGCAAGATGATGGTGGAGGAGATGCGCGGGCGAGGTGGCTCCTGGTCACCGTAGAGGAAGCAGAGGACGGCGCGGGTCCGGCGACGACGAAGAACGGCAAGAGGGCGGCGCAGGAACATGGCAGCAGCTTGGCCAGGGGAACGACGGAGGCAGCGGCGGTCGCTAGAGAGGGGCTTGGCGCGGCGGGGACGAGCTCGGCGTCCATGGCGGCAGCCATGGCGAGGTGGTGCTGAGTCGAGGCGCTCGGGCTGCAGGAGGCGAACGGCGGAGGTCCTGGTGGCGCAGGGGCACGGGGACGATAGGGGCGTGGCTGCGGGGCTCGTCCATGGCGTCTCTGACCTCCGGAGCACAACGGGGCAATGAGGAGGGGTGGAGACACGAGCTGCAGGCGCTACCGGACGGCGCAGAGTGGCGACCTACTGCTGGTCGTCGGCATGGGCGACACGAGGGACGGCGAAGCGCCATGGCTGAGGGAGTAGATGAGGGGGCGAAGCAGAGGAGGAGGCTTGGGCGCTGGAGGGAGCAGCAAGGCGGCGCCATGGCCTGAGGGCCGCCGGAGTTGGCCGCCCCGATGGGGTCAGGAGAGAGAGGCTGCGAGGGAGATGGAGATCGAGTGAGGAGGTGGGGGGATCGAGCGTTGCGGGTGCGCCGCGGCGCAGGGGGAGAACGAAGGGAGAGATGAGATGCATGGGGACTGGGCTAGGGTTAGAGCTGGTGGGGGTGACTGGGCCTGAGAGGCCGGTTGGGTCGGCCCAGGTGGAGAGGAAATGGCCAAAGGCCTGGCTGGGCTTACCTCTCTCTCTCTCTCTCTCTCTCTCTCTTAATTTCTAACAGAAAACATTAGAGAGAAGGAAAATGAAGAGGGGGGTTAGGGAAAGAAAATGCGCAAGGGGATAATTTTCCCGGACTCGCAAAAATATGCTTGTTCCAAGAAAAATAGAAAGGCCACGGTTGAAAGATGTAAATTCAAACTTATTTGAATTTAATTCAAATGGGTTTGAACTAGGACTTGATAAAAGGAAGGTCCAAAAATGTTCGGATTTTTGGTGGAGCTCCGGAAAATGATGAAAGAAATTATGGGCAAGGTTGGAGACCAAACTTGAAGCATAAAAGGAACGAAATTATTTTGCAAGTGTGTTTATGGGTGATTCCAAAACAATGGAATATTTTATAATATCTCCCTAAATATCGGTAGGGTATGTTATAAAGAGAAGTCACCATTGTGAATATCCCTCAATTTAAATGGATCGAAAAATCCATACAATTTACTTAAAGGAGTTATAAAATTAATGACATGATGGCATGATGACATGATGCAATGCAAAAATAAAAGAGCAAGCACAAAAGAAACACACGGCGAAACTCGGAATAACTAGAAGTCTTCTGGAGCGTCGGTCTCGGGGCGTTACAACACTCCACCACTACAAGAGGATCTCGTCCCGAGATCTAGGATGGCACCGGAGAGAAAATGGAAGAGGAAGAGAAGAGGTAAAGCTAAGTTGCTTCTTCGACAAAAGAGTGAAACCAAAGAACCTTGAAAGGTTGAAAAGTTGATAGAAAGAACACAGTGGAGTTGAACACAATTGAGAGCACTGCAGTAGAAAAGAGATGCAAGACTTGATAAGATGAAAAGAACATGAAGAGGTGACACAACACTCCGGTTAAATGGATAAGCACGAAAAGAACATGATCCTCACAATTCGAGATGATGAGTGAAAAGAGCAACATCACAATGCCTCCGGAAGAAAGAATAGAAGATAGATCATTGGAATAACAGAATGGAGGAGAAAATGCCAACTTCTGCCACAAATGAGCTTGGAAAGCACCCTTCCAAGAAGGTTACAACGGGGTTGTTGGGAAAAACCCACAACAAAATGAATAAGCTTGTAGTGGGCTTATGGAAAACATCTCAAAATTATGAGGTGACAACCGGCCACTAATGGAAACCATTGCTTGCTTGAGATCAATGAAAAGATGAAAATTGCTTTCGCCGAGAGGATAGGAGAAAACTTGGATCATTGATAAGCACCACAATACAACATTCCTAATGGAAGGCTTTAGGTTAAATATAACACAAGATAACTCCAATGAAGAGATTAATGGATTTAAAATACCTCGTTCTTGACAACATGTGAATCATGAAACATGAAGGAAATTGTCAAGAGTGACATAACACCACCTCAAAAGATAAGATAGAAAGAATTGCACTTCGGAATGCAAGATGAAGAATGCTAGAACTCCTCTGAAAAGAATCTCGATGAACACTTCGAGAAGGAATTAAATCCTTGATGAACCATCATGTAGAGCCTCCGTAAAGAACTCCGGTAATAAAAGGATGATAGAAAGAAAGAGAAGTTGAAAACACAAGGTGAAGCCTTGCAATGATTTAGGTGGAGCTTCGCGACGATATAACCGAGAAAACTTGGAACTCCGGAAAAGAAAAGATGAAACACTAGAACCGAGAATTACTTCATCAGGAACAATCTCCAGAAGAAAAGAATTAATCACTTGGATGAAACAAGAATAAGAATTATGTCATGCCTATCCTTCACCAATTTAAGTTGATGACAAGCAACGGATTTGGCATACTACTTATTCTCGTAGAAAGAATTAAGAGAGATATAGCGCCAACTTGAGAAGTTATTGATGGAACCACCGGTGGGATTGAAACAACAAAAGAACGAATGAATTGATACGATAACGAAGGAAGAGAAATCTTGAACAAACCACCGAAATTGTTGAGGCACTTCGGAACAAAGAAGAATAGAAATGATGAACCAACGATGAAAATATTTTGAAAGCGATCTTGGAGAAAGAATATGACTGATGAAAATTCATTCTTACATCAAACTTGGAAATGAATTTGCGAATGGCTCCTGATAATTAGAAGAGTCAGGTAAGATCCTGGGAAAAGACCTGTGGGTTAGGGCCCACTCAAAAGAAAACACCGTTGAACAATTTTGAAGAGAGATTGCACCGGTTCAATAAAATGACATGAATGAGATAATAATCTCCAAATAGTTTGAATGGATCTTGATAATGGAGACACAAATCTTCTGAGATATCGTCGGCACTTCGGATATGAAGAGAGAGAGGTGAATGATTATGAGATGCACCGGCATGGGATAGCATTTGAATGAGGAAAAAGGATATGATCAACACCGAAAGCTTGAGTTGGATCCACCGGAGAAGAAAAGAGAACAGAGGATGCTGAACTTGAAGCTCCGTTAGTATCTTCCTAAGAATCACTGGATAAAAACATTGACGGAAAAAAATGGAGAGACTTCCTATCAATAAAATGGATACCCGATTAAGAAATCTGAGTCCTTGAAGTTAAAGGGTGGGAGGGCGGGAAAACAAAGGCAACTTGGGGAAGATGGAACAAACACCATTGAGAAAACTTAGAATTGATCTTGCGGATGTTGAAAATGATCGGATCCACTTGAAGAGAAGCACGCCGATTGGAAAAGAATTAACATGACAATCTCGATGATCAAGAAGGATTAGTATTCACATGGCCATATGAGAACAACATTTAGGAAAGGTATGGATTCAACATTTGACTTTGAAGCAACTCGAATACCACATATAAAACAACACAAAGGATTTTGCTTGCAGAATAAGCCGGTACAAACATATGATAGAGATTTCGTCTAAAGTTTTTGTGGTGGGGCCCACACGGGCTCGAGTGTACAACACCATCATGTACAAGGCAGTGCACATGACATACGAAGCGTCCCCGAACCAGCATAGCCAAGGGTTCTTTAAGACACAACGAGACCACTGTAAAAACGACCGTGGAAAGGCGGACCACTAGACGTCGAACCCCAATCTCATATCATGCATCTGTCGAAAAGATATTCTAGGAGCTACTTGAATTCCCACCTATAAAACTCCCGAAACTTTCTGGTTATGCAATCTGGTGTTGGGGATACAGGGGAAGCAATATATATCTCACCCAAAACTAACAATTCCTACATCCAAGCCGTATCCATCCGTCAACACATAACCAAGAAACCTTCGGAAATCGTGTACCTCAACCTTCGAAAAGCATCCATTATACGAGCTATGGCAATACTCCCGAACTCCCGCCCCAGTACTGGGTGGCGTCGAGGTTATCTCACCAACAACTGCATAAAAGAGATTTTCGATGTCAGCAAAACTCAGGTATTCCAGAACTGCAACGATAAAATTGTGACGACAACACCTCGGAGCTCAACTCCCCGGGTCAATGCCACATAAAAGACAGGAGGCACCAAGAACAATGTTCTCGTCACAAAACCATCGGAACGATTCCAAGATACCCGCGTGATCCTAAAATTGTTTTAGTGAAATTTGAGGAGAGGAAAGTTAAAACATCTACGTCAGGAGACCTCACCAGAGCAACGAAGGGACTGAGGAGTAAAAAGAATCCCACTCTCCGATATATATAATCCTAAGACTCAAAACATTTTTGTTCTAGACTCAACAACGCCAGCAAACAATCAAGCAGGGGGCTCCTAAGTCGGGGATGGCTCTGATTACCAACTTGTAACACCCACGATGCGGCTATATCTCCCACGTGTCGAAGCACGACATAGAGACATAACCGCATGGTGGTTTTGTCGCAAGAAGGGTCATCTTCACACAATCCCATGTAATGAACAAGAATGGGATAAAGAGTTGGCTTACAATCGCCACTTCACACAATGAACATATAATAAATCATACATCATTCAGAGTACACACATAAGTCCGACTACGGACGAAGCCAAAAGAAAAGAAGATAACCCAACTGCTAGATCCCCGATCGTCCCAACTGGGCTCCACTACTGATCAACATGAAACGATACATAGCAACAACCAAGGTCTTCGTTGAGCTCCCATTTGAGCTCGGTTGCATCCCCTGTACTGGTATCATCGGCACCTGCAAATGTTGTGATAGTATCTGGTGAGTCACGAGGACTCAGCAATCTCAAAACCCGCGAGATCAAGACTATTTAAGCTTATGGGAAAGGAAGGGGTAAAGTGGTGAGGTTGCAGCAGCGAATAAGCATGATATGGTGGCTAACATACGCAAATAAGAGCGAGAAGAGAGCAAATGGAACGGTCGTGAAGCTAGCAATGATCAAGAAGTGATCCTGAACTCCTACTTACGTCAAACATAACCCAAAACCGTGTTCACTTCCCAGACTCCGCCGAAAAGAGACCATCACGGCTACACACACGGTTGATGCATTTTAAAGAGGTCAAGTGTCAAGTTCTCTACAACCGGACATTAACAAATTCCCATCTTCCTATAACCGTAGGCACGGCTTTCGAAAGATTATACCCTGCAGGGGTGTCCCAACTTAGCCCATCACAAGCTCTCACGGTCAACGAAGGATATACCTTCTCCCGGGAAGACCCGATTAAACTCGGAATCCCGGTTCGCAAGACATTTCGACAATGGTAAAACAAGACCAGCAAAGCCGCCCGATGTGCCGACAAATCCCGATAGGAGCTGCACATATCTCGTTCTCAGGGCAACACCGGATGAGACTAGCTACGAGTAAAACCAGCCCTCAAGTTTCCCCGAGGTGGCCCTGC
>NC_041391.1:561679274-561705069 GCF_002162155.2 Triticum dicoccoides | reverse complement strand
GGGGGGGGGGGGTTAAAATAAAGATGACCCTTGAGTCTGCAGAACCCAAGGGAAAAAGGCTTAGGTGGCAAATGTTAAAACCAAGGTTGGGCCTTGCTGGAGGAGTTTTATTCAAAGCGAACTGTCAAGGGGGTCCCATAAATCACCCAACCGCGTAAGGAACGCAAAATCCGGGAACATAACACCGGTATGACGGAAACTAGGGCGGCAAGAGTGGAACAAAACACCAGGCATAAGGCCGAGTCTTCCACCCTTTACCAAGTATATAGATACATTAATTAATTAAGAGATATTGTGATATCCCGAAATAATCCTGTCCATCATGAAGCAATCTTCAACTTCACCTGCAACTAACAATGCTATAAGAGGGGCTGAGCAAAGCGGTAACATAGCCAAGCAATGGTTTTCTAGGAAGGGTGAAAAAGTTATAGGCTGACATGGCAATATGGGAGGCATGGTAAACAAGTGATAGGTAGCACATCATAGCGATAGAATGAAGGAACTAGCAAGCAAAGATAGAAGTGATGTCGAGGATAATGGTCATCTTGCCTGAGATCCCGCAAGGAAGAAGAACAAGTCCATGAAGAAGACAAACGGACGTAGTCGAACGAATCTTCACAACTCCGGAACGAAACCGAAGCTAACGAGAGAAGCAAACCGGAAAGAAGCAAACAACATGGTAAACAACCATCACATAATCATGGCATGATGCACAACCAAATATGATGCATGTCCGGTTTAAAGAGGCATGGCATGGCAAGGTGCAACAAACAATACTACAAATTAAGTGGAGCTCAATATGCAAAGAGTTGCATATTGACGAAACACCACATTCAATCATTTAGTTCGCTCTCGTTTATGCTAACCAACAATATTAAATGTTGTCAAACATGGCAAGAGGTGAAACATAATTAAACTACCTATTTAGGCAAGTTTAAATGAGGCCGGAAACACAAACAACAATTCCGGAAAATCCCCATATGACAGTTAGCAATTAACGCAAACAACAATTTTAAGCATTTTAATGTTGTTATCATGATGCGGATGACATGTGCAAGTTTATGCAATTTTAAGAAAACGTTAACATGAGCATGATACGAGGCATTTGGTCACCATGGCGGAATGAAAAGGGTGCCACGGCGGTGAACCAGAAATGGTGCCACGGCAACATAACCGAAAATGATGCCACGACAACATAACCGAAAATGATGCCACGGCAACATATCGGTTCCGGTAGCTCATGGAGATACCGGTGCAAAAGGAAGTGTGACGTAAGCGGGTCATGCAAGATGGTGGGGTGATCCCGGATTCCGGGTTCCCACGGGACGCTGGCATGGCAAAAGAGGGGCATCGTAAGGACGATTCGATCACGGTGCAAACATATGGTACATCTCTTACAACACACAAGCATTCGGTCCACGGTTGATCGTCTCGGGGTTATACCTTTGAAGCGAGCGTTTCCGGGCGGTTCGGGTTCGGTGAAATGTAGAGGAAGTAGACGTTCTCATGACGGTAGTGGAAGTAGACATTCACGGGTCATCGAGGGAAGTAGTTGTTCACGTGGCGACGATAGTGGTACATCTCGTAGTGGAAGTAGTTGTTCATGTCCCGTGGATGTTCGGGGTCCACGGGGTCTTCGAGGGTCGACGGTAGTGGTTCACGGACGTCGTGGAAGTAGTCGTTCTCGGCGACATAGGGGAAGTAGTTGTACACATTGTCTTGTTGAATCAACGGCGGCGGTAGTTGTGGTACTTGAATAATCCACGGAGACGGTACTTGACGATCCAGGTGACACCAGGCACACGTCCACGGAATCTTCAGACTTGGTTTTCCCGTGCATGACTCCACGGGTCCTGGGGAAACTCGGCGATGGCCAGCAGGAATAGTGATGGGGTCGCAGCACCATGGGGACTGGGAGGAGCTCGGCTCTGCTCGGGCATTGCAGGTTGATGGTGGAGGAGATGCGCGGGCGAGGTGGCTCCTGGTCACCGTAGAGGAAGCAGAGGACGGCGCGGGTCCGGCGACGACGGAGAACGGCAAGAGGGCGGCGCAGGAACATGGCAGCAGCTTGGCCAGGGGAACGACGGAGGCAGCGGCGATCGCTGGAGAGGGGCTTGGCGTGGCGGGGACGAGCTCGGCGTCCATGGCAGCATCCATGGCGAGGTGGCGTTGAGTCGAGGTGCTTGGGCTGCAGGAGGCGAACGGCGGAGGTCCTGGTGGCGCAGGGGCACGGGGACGACAGGGGCGTGGCCGCGAGGCTCGTCCATGGCGTCCCTGACCTCCGGAGCACAACGGGGCAACGAGGAGGGGTGGAGACGCGAGCTGCAGGCACTACCGGACGGCGCAGAGCGGCGACCTACTGGTGGTCGTCGGCATGGGCGAGACGAGGGACGGCGAAGCGCCATGGCTGAGGGAGTAGATGAGGGGGCGAAGCAGAGGAGGAGGCTTGGGCGCTGGAGGGAGCAGCAAGGCGGCGCCATGGCCTGAGGGTCGCCGGAGTTGGCCACCCCGATGAGGTCGGGAGAGATAGGCTGCGAGGGAGATGGAGATCGAGCGAGGAGGTGGGGGGATCGAGCGTTGCGGGTGCGCTGCGGCGCAGGGGGAGAACGAAGGGAGAGATGAGATGCATGGGGACTGGGCTAGGATTAGAGCTGGTGGGGGCGGCTGAGCCTGAGAGGCCGGTTGGGTCGGCCCAGGTGGAGAGGAAATGGCCAAAGGCCTGGCTGGGCTTACCTCTCTCTCTCTCTTAATTTCTAACAGAAAACATTAGAGAGAAGGAAAATGAAGAGGGGGGTTAGGGAAAGAAAATGCGCAAGGGGATAATTTTCCCGGACTCGCAAAAATATGCTCGTTCCAAGAAAAATAGAAAGGCCACGGTTGAAAGATGTAAATTCAAACTCATTTGAATTTAATTCAAATGGGTTTGAACTAGGACTTGATAAAAGGAAGGTCCAAAAATGTTCAGATTTTTGGTGGAGCTCCGAAAAATGATGAAAGAAATTATGGGCAAGGTTGGAGACCAAACTTGAAGCAGAAAAGGAACGAAATTATTTTGCAAGTGTGTTTATGGGTGATTCCAAAACAATGGAATATTTTATAATATCTCCCTAAATATCGGGAGGGTATGTTATAAAGAGAAGTCAACATTGTGAATATCCCTCAATTTAAATGGATCAAAAAATCCATACAATTTATTTAAAGGAGTTATAAAATTAATGACATGATGGCATGATGACATGATGCAATGCAATAATAAAAGAGAAAGCACAAAAGAAACACAAAATAAAAGAGCAAGCACAAAAGAAACACACGGCGAAACTCGGAATAACTGGAAGTCTTCTGGAGCGTCGGTCTCGGGGCGTTACAAGCGCTATTACGCAGGTGCCCCTGGCAGTTCACATCTGAGGAACATGTGGCGTGCATGCAACTTGTCAGGAGTTGATCTATGTTCCCATGCACGCCTGGATTGTCGGCTGGTCGTTCCAGCTTATCCAGTTTTTAGGCAAAATGATATAACATTAAAATCAGTTTGTAAATGTGTGTCTCTGTATCTTCTACTGACAAGGACGCAGAGAAGATATTCGACAAGTGTCAACAGAATGCACATGTCTTGGACAAAAAGAATTTGAGGGAGTAGCACAAAATGGATTAGGGTCCGATCACATTCACTTAGGTCAGAAAATAGCAACATGAAGACATAGCTATAAGTGAATGCTGTAGAGGACAGAACACATATGCAGATATAATCATTACTGAAGACAAATCAACATTGTGAAGATATATATTTGAAGATAATCCAAATGCAAAGATATTGTAGTTATGACGCCAAATGAAAATCTTTGAAAAGTTTTGGTGGTGGCGTTACCCACCGTATAGGAAATATTAGACCCAGATACGGCGCACAATTATCATGGCACTCTGAAGTCAAATTCCATGTTAATGTATTCACACTCAGAGGGTAAGTCTTCATTGATTGAAGACATAGGTTACTTCGTGTGTTGCACATCTAAGTCATCAACATGCATAAGCGTTAGGATGTGTGTCCATTCACTGGACATTTGAGGATTCCAAGATATTTAGCTCACATCGCAGCTTGCAAAACCTCTTCTCATCCAAGGGCTTAGTGAAGATATCAGCCAGTTTCTCTTCAGTGTTGACGTGAATGATATCAATGTCTTCCTTGTTGACATGATCTCTAAGAAAGTGATAACGAATCTCTATGTGCTTTGTCTTCAAGTGCTGAACTAGATTCTTGGGAAGCTTGATGGCGCTTTCATTGTTGCAGAAGTGGCACAGTCTTCGTGTTGATGCCATAGTCCTTGAGAGTTTTCTTAGAGAAGCTGAGCACATCACGATCCAGCAGCAATGTATTCAGATTCAGCAGTGGAGAGTGATGCACAGTTCTGCTTCTTTGAATACAAACAGATAAGAGATCGTCCAAGAAAATGTTCCTGAAGTGGACTTGCGATCAACCTTGTCACCAGCATAATCAACATCAGAATATCCAACTAGATCAAATGTTGAGCCCTTTGGATACCATAATCCTAGTGTTGGGGTGTGAGCCAAATATCTAAGTATTCGCTTCACCGCTAGGTGATGCGACTCCTTTGGTGCCGGTTGGAATCGGGCACACATGCAAATGCTAAGCATAATATCAGGCCTAGATGCACATAAATAGAGCAAAGAACCAATCATGGAGTGGTATACCTTTTGATCAAACTCTTTACCATTGTCGTTAGGGCCGAGATGACTTTTGGTTGGCATTGGCGTCGTGTACCCTTTGCAGTCTTGCATTCCAAACTTTTTTAGGCAATCCTTGAGGTATTTTTCTTGCGATATGAAGATGCCTTTGCGCTGTTGATGGATTTGAAGACCAAGGAAGAATTTCAGCTCCCCCATCATGGACATCTGATATTGCTCTTGCATCATGTATCCAAACTCGTCACTGTATCTCTTATCAGTGCATCCGAAGATAATGTCATCCACATATATTTGGCACACAAATAGTTCACCATCATATGTCTTTGTCAAGAGAGTGGGATCTAGTGAACCAGGTTTGAAGCCTTTGCTCTTCAGGAATTCCTTGAATGTGTCATACCAAGCGCGAGGTGCTTGTTTGAGGCCATATAATGCCTTGTTGAGCTTGTACACCATATCAGGATGCTTGGGATCTTCAAAACCAGGCGGTTGAGCGACATACACTTCTTCTTCAATTTTGCCGTTGAGAAATGCACTCTTCACATCCATTTGGTATAGAAGAATGTTGTGATGGTTTGCATAAGCCAGCGGTATGCGAATGGCTTCAAGCCGAGACACATGAGCAAAGGTTTCATCGAAGTCTATTCCTTCCACTTGTGTGTAACCTTGAGTAACGAGGCGAGCTTTGTTTCTGACAACTTGTCCAAGTTCATCTTGTTTGTTGAGATAGATCCATTTCGTGCCAATGACATTGTGCTTGCGAGGATCAGGACGTTTGACAAGCTCCCAGACATTATTCAGCTCAAACTGTTGAATCTCATCTTGCATAGCTTGAATCCATTTAGGTTCCATGAAGGCTTCTTGGACTTTCTTGGGTTCAGATATAGAGACAAAAGCATAGTGACCATAGAAGTTTGCTAGTTGTGTAGCTCTTGATTGAGTGAGAGGGCTAGGAGTGTTGATTCCATCAATGATCTTCTCAATTTGGGCTTCATTTTCAACCCGAGGATGAGCTGGACGAAGATTTTGATCTGACTGACTATTGTCTTCGTCATCAGCATTGGCTTTGGACTGATAATTGTCTTCAGGTTGATTAGGTGCAGAAATGATGATCTCATCCTCAACCAGTTCCTCCGTGGGTATGATTTCTCCAGTACCCATTAACTTGATAGCTTCACCTGGTGTAGCTTCATCAAGCACATTTGGCAGGTGCTCTCTTTGCGAGCCGTTAGTCTCATCGAACCACACATCCACAGTTTCAACCACTTTACAGTGAAAGAGGTTGAAGACTCTGTAGGTGTGCGAGTCCTTTCCGTAACCAAGCATAAAACCTTCATGTGCTTTCGGTGCAAATTTAGATGTGTGATGTGGATCTTTGATCCAGCACCTAGCACCAAAGACCTTGAAGTAATTGACATTTGGCTTCTTACCAGTCAGAAGTTCATAAGATGTCTTCTTGAAGAACTTGTGAAGATATACTCTGTTGATGATGTGGCATGCAGTATCAATAGCTTCAGGCCAGAATTTTCTTGGAGTCTTGTACTCATCGAGCATCGTTCGTGCCATCTAAATGAGTGTTCTGTTCTTGCACTCCACGATGCCATTCTACTGAGGTGTGTAAGGAGCAGAGAACTCGCGTGTGGTGCCCAAAGTATTAAGATAAATGTCAATGCCAGCGTTCTTGAACTCAGTGCCATTGTCACTCTGGATGTGCTTGATCTTGATGCCATAATTCATCATGGCCCGGTTTGCGAAGCGTCTGAAGACATCCTGCACTTCAGCCTTATAGAGAATTATGTGCACCCAGGTGTATGTTGAGTAATCATCAACAATAACGAAGCCATAGAGATGTGTAGCACTAGTGATAGTAGAGTAGTGAGTAGGGGCAAATAGATCCATGTGAAGCAGCTCAAAGGGGCGTGAGGTAGTCATGATTGTCTTTGAGGGATGCTTGGCTCTTGTCATCTTTCCAGCTTCACAGGCACCACATAGATGATCCTTCTTGAACTTGACACCCTCGATGCCAATGATGTGCTTCTTCTTCGCGAGAGTGTACAGGTTCCTCATGCCCTCATGTCCTAGCCGTTGATGCCATAGCCAGCATTCTGAAGCCTTTTCTAGAAGACATACGACAAGTTGTGGTCCTTCTAAGAAATCAACCATATACAGATCGCCTCTTCAATAGCCTTCGAAGACAAGAGATTTGTCAGATTCCATTAGTACAAGACAACGATATTTTCCAAATATCACGATCATGTTCAGATCACAGAGCATTGACACAGACATTAAGTTGTAACCAAGGGATTCAACAAGCATCACTTTATCCATGTGCTGATCCTTTGAGATAGAAACTCTACCAAGACCCAATACCTTACTTTTACCAGTGTTAGCGAATGTGATGTGGCTCTTAGTAGAAGGACGTAGGGTTGAATCCATTAGAAGACTTCAATCACCAGTCATGTGGTTGGTGCAGCCGCTATCCATGATCCATTCAGTGGCTTTCGGAGTTGTACCCTACAGTGCATTTAGCAGGATAGACTTCACCAAGAGTATTGTTAAGCAGAAACATGTAGCGAACAAGCATATTATCAAAGTTTAAATCCTGGTTAGGCATGATAGGATGCTCATCAAGGAACCCTGGGATGAAATACATGATAAGACCATTTGAGCATTTTATCTTGCGTCCCACAAGATGTTTTAGGTCTCCAGCATTATTGTCAGAAGATTTTGCTTTCCTGCTAGAGACCTTTCCCTGCAAAACAAGTTAATTCTTCTTAACCACCCACATCTTTAGTGGTGGCTTAGAAGCAATGAGTCTAAGTGCAACATCTGAGAACTTTGGCTTGGGAGCACTAGTAAATAGCTTCGCAGGAGGAGAATAATACCTATAAGAATATGCAAAAAAGTTCTTAGTTTTGTGAACATAGCGGTTGGATGAAACACACTCATATTCATGAGTCTCATAGCAATTCTCGTGCAAAACATCGATGTTAGGGTGACCATTAGTGGTCCTCTGTCTGTATGAAGCCTTTGGACCATATGACTCCTTTGGTCGAGGGTTTGTCTTCTTCCCAGGTGGTGTCATGATGACATTCATAAGAAGCTTCTCAAGATAGCTTTTGGGCATCCAGATTTTCTTCTGGGGTGACCCATTCCTGCAGTTAGTACCAATGTACCTGGCAAACACTTCACCATTCTGATTCTTAAACAATTTACAATTTGCATCAAAGGATTCATCAATGACAATTGGATTAGCACAAGTGAAGCTGGATAGAGTGGATGGGTCCACTGAAGGATCCTTAGCAGCTACCCAGGTGGTTTTGGGGTACTGCTCGGGCGTCCAATATGAACCATCGACGTTCATCTTCCTCTCGAACCCAACACCCTTTTTCCTATGGTTTCGGTTCAGAATCTGTTTCTTGAGGACATCGCATAGAGTTTGATGCCCTTTGAGGATTTTGTACATGCCAGTCTCAAGCAACGTCTTCAACCTAGCATTCTCATCAGCAATAGTAGTGGCATCCTCAGTAGAGGGGTTAGTTCCCACATCAGTAGTTGAAGATATTGCAACATCAGAGGCAGTAGAACATTCAGCAACAGAGACATCATTATCACGCTCAAGACACTTCAAGCATGGTGGAACAAGTTCTACCCGAGCGGTACTGATCTGTTGGGCGAGTAGTGAATCGTTCTCCTTTTGAAGATCTTCATGAGATGCTCTCAGTTTCTCTAGATCATGCTTCCTTTGAAGATAATTGTAGGAAAGCTTCTCATGAGAGGCTGAGAGAGTTTCATGACGACTTTCAAGATCTACGTACTTAATGCAAAGACTTTTAATATCTTCGATTAAGGATTGAGTTTGATTCATTTCTGCGTCCAACTTGTAATCACTTTTGTCTAGCAGCTTTTGAATATGTTCCATAGCAGTTTGTTACTCAGTTACAATTTTAGCAAGTGTCTTATAGCTAGGTTTGGATTCACATTCAGAGTCATCTTCACTAGAGGTTTGAAATTAGGCATCGTGTGAAGTTACCTTGGCACCACGTGCCATGAAGCAGTAGGTAGGAGCAGAGTCATCGTCATCATCATCAACTTTGGCTTCAACGCTGCAACCATTGTCTTCAGTGTTGAAGATGGACTTGGCGACGAACGCTGATGCCAGAGCCAGGGTTGCCACGCCTAAATCAGACTCCTCCTGAGACTCCACCTCTGCCTCCTCAGAAGTAGACTCCTCTGAATCCATTTCCTTGCCAATAAATGCATGAGCCTTGCTTGATGAGGTCTTCTTGTGAGATGAAGACTTTGAGGAAGATTTTGAAGATTTCTTCTTCTTATTATCATCAGAATCATATTCCTTGCTCTTCTTCTTCTTCTTTGATTCCTTATCCCACTGAGGACACTCAAAGATGTAGTGGCCAGTCTTCTTGCATTTGTGGCAAGTTCTCCTCTTGTAGTCACGTGATGAAGCCTTGTCGTTCTTGGAGCTAGATCTTGAAGACTTGCTGAATTGATTCTTCTTGGAGAAATTTTGGAACTTTCTCACCAGCATTGCAAGCTCTTTGCCAAGCTCTTTAGGATCACCAGAGCTACAGTCAAATTCTTCTTCAGATGAGGAAACAACCTTTGCCTTCAAAGCACGGGTTCGGCCATAGTTGGGACCATAGATATCACGCTTCTCAGATAGCTGGAACTCATGTGTATTGAGTCTCTCGAGTATGTCAGATGGATCGAGATCTTTGAAGTCAGGACGTTCTTGAATCATCAGGGCTAAGGTGTCAAACGAGCTATCAAGTGATCTCAGAATCTTCTTCACAATCTCATGCTTGGTGATCTCAGTGGTGCCGAGAGCACGCAACCTGTTGGTGATGTTAGTCAAGCGATCGAACGTGAGCTAGACATTTTCATTGTCGTTTCTCTTGAAGTGGTTGAACAGATTGCGAAGAACATCAATTCTTGAGTCTCTCTGAGCTGAGAGGCCTTCATTGACCTTGGACAGCCAGTCCCAGACCAGCTTTGCAGTTTCCAGTGCACTCACACGACCATATTGCCCTTTGGTCAGATGACCACAGATGATGTTCTTGGCGGTTGAGTCCAATTGAGCAAATCTCTTGACATCAGCAGCAGTGACGCCTTCACTGACTTTGGGAACGCCAGTCTTGATGACATACCAGAGATCAACATCAATGGCTTCAAGATGCATGTGCATCTTGTTCTTCCAGTAGGGGTAGTCAGTGCCATCGGAGACAGGGCATGCAACGGAGACCTTGATTATCCCTGCAGTCGACATAGCTAAAACTCCAGGTGGTTAAAGCGAATCACATAGAACAAGGGAGTACCTTGCTTTGATACCAATTGAAAGTGCTAGTTATCGACTAGAGGGGGGGGGGTGAATAGGCGATTTTTACGCAAGTCTACAAAACACGGTGGCTTTGAAGAAAAACAAGTGACTGAGCCTAATTAGTAAGCAGCGGAATGAAATCTACACTAGGTAAGCATAAGTCTAACATACAACATAATGAAAGCATGAAGACTAATAGCAACTAGGTAGACAGGATTAGAAAGGTAGATAGTACGAAGCTAAACAGATAATAGTCTTCATAGTGTGAAGTCAAACAAATTAGACAAGTAACACTACAAAAAAAAAGACACATCCGTGACATTTTGGGCCGAACAATTTTTTTCTGTCATACTTATGACACTTCTATGACGATAATTGTGACAAAACCTGGTATCATCATAGATGTGGTGGGATCCTACTTCTATGACAAAAAATCATGACAAAAAATGGGCTTTTCGTCCTGGGCGGGCCGGAGACGCAACTGCATGACATTCTTTGGGCCGTCCATGACGGAAAAAACCGTGGTAGAAGCGAGGGCGAGGAAAATTTTGGCGAGTTCCCGGTTACGGTCGGTAGTCGGGGGCCGAGCGATGCACGTTTCTCTCATACACGTACGCGCGTGTGTGCGAGGCGTTGGGCTCTAACTGAACCCAAGCGAGGCGTTGGGATCTAACTGAACCCGAGTGATTGCACTAGCTATGTTACTGAACCCGAGTGATTCCTTCGCTACTGCTGCCAACTGAAGCCGATCGAACCCTGCTGCCTCCTTCCCTTGATGAACAGTGAGCGTTGCTGGGGGGTTTGGATGAATAGTTCCTGGTGGGGTTGGATGAACAGGACCCCGTGGTGTTGCCTCTGGATGAGCAGGACCCCGATCGATCGAGCCGGTTGGGGCTGGATGAACAGGACCCCATGGAGGGCTGGATGAACAGGAGGACCCCGTGGAGGGCTGGATGAACAGTAGATGGTGGAGGGGTGGATGAACAGTAGCCCGTGGAGGGGTGGTTGAATAGGAGCCCGTGGAGAGGGCTGGTTGATCAGTAGCCGGTGGAGTAGCGCGTGGTGGAGGCTGGATGAACAGGAGCCCATGGGTGAACAGTCGCAGGTGGAGGCTAGAGGAGGTTGACGGTGGATGAACAGTAGCCCGTGGAGGCTGGAGGAGGTCGACGGTGGAGATGAATAGTATCCATGGAGTCCTGTTTTGCGGTACGCCACACCCCTCCCGATGAACAAGACCCCCATTTCGACCATAGTGCTCCAACACAAGTGTGTTTCCTCCGTTTTGCGGTACGCCACACCTCTCCCGATTAACAGGACCCCGTTTCGACCGTAGGAGGTCCAATACAAGTCTATTTCCTCCGTTTTGCGGTACGGCAGACCCCTCCTGATGAACAGGATCCCGTTTCGAACGTGGCCGGTCGAACACAAGGCCGTTTCCTCCATTCAGCGGCATGCCAGGCCTCGTTTCCATCGGCTATTCCGTCCAAGCCCCCCCGATGAACACGACGACGCATTCCGTCTGACCCAGCCGGTTGGCTCCCCATGAACACGACTTTGACGTTGTTTCTCCAGTCCGACGCAGCCATGTACACGAGCCCTGGCCGTACGTATGCACGAGTAGGTGTTCGAGACCCCGCCCGTATGTACGTATGTGGCCGTATTTTCTTTCTTGCACACTGGCCGATGTACATACGTGTACATGCTACATGCGCGCCTCTACTATGACACGTGCGTGCCTCTACATCGAGCAGTATGTACATACACGTTCGCGACCAGAATGACAATGTTACGTACGCTTCGACCAGTGGGTCCCGACTGTCACACACTTCCTTGCGTGCAAAGATGTAGATGGTGGGTCCCAGTAGTCAGGGGGGCGAATCATTTTTTTTGCCCGGACGCACTTCCTTGCATGCAAAGATGAGCTGGTGGGTCCCAGCAGTCAGGGGCAAAACATTTTTTTCACGAAATACAGTGGCCTGTCCGGTGGGTCCCTGCTATCAGGTGAAGGAATAATTATTTTGCGCTTAATAAGGAGGCACTTCCTTGCGACCGCTGTGGACCCAGCTGTCAGCCTCTCCATGTATAGTACTCTTCCGATGGAAGTTGTTCCTTAACCACGTTGACCACGTCGCGCCGAGAGCACCAGGGCGGTGGACAATGGCGAGGCCTAGGAAGGGGACGACGTGGAGCCCGGGAAGACGCGGCAGTGGAAGCCCACACGAAGAGGAGTACGAGGGTTCACTAGTTCGGCTGCGATGTGAGGCTGCCATCACCGCAGAATAACAGGGGGTGTGGGTGAGTAGAGGGATAGCCTGGCCAGCGATGGGAGTAGTAGGGGGCAGTGAGGCCTCCACGGCATCACAACCGGCCACGGGAGGTAGGAGCACGCGGGACGACCGACGCTTGTTTGGGAGGCTGGAGCAAGAAGACCAGAGGTTGAAGAAGCACTACGGCCGTTGGATGAACATCGTACTGTAACTAGAGCTAGAATCGTTCATATTGACTAAGTTGACAAAGCCCTCCGTCCCCGTCAACTTGGCAGGCCCACAAGTCAGCCTCCCACTATGCTGGGTTCCAGCTGGTTGGGGGAGTATTAATTTTTTTGTGCGTAATAAGGAGGCACTTCCTTGCGTGTGAAGATAGCTAGTGGGTCTGACCTGTCAGCGGGGGGCACATTTTTTTCGCGAAATATAGAGGCCCTTCCGGTGGGTCCCAGATGTCAGATGGAGGAATCATTATTTTGCATGTAATAAGGAGGCATTTCCTTGTGTGCGGCCGTGGACCCAGCTGTCAGCCTCTCCACACACAGTCTACTTCCGATGGTGTCGTTCATTGACCATGTTGACCACGCCGCGCCAAGCACATCCAAGGTGGTGGAAGACGGTGAGGCCCCGGACAGAAACGAGCCGGAGATGGGAAGACGCGGGAGTAGAGTCACAGACGAAGAGGTGTACGAGGGTTAACTGGTTCTGGTGCGGTGTGGTTCGGCAGTCAGTGGAGAAGAACAGGAGGTGTGGAGGGGTGGAGGGATGGCCTGGCCAATGGTGGAGTAGTGCTTCACAGCGAAGCGTGCTAAGCAGAGCTGCTAGCAGCAGGAGGCGGGAGGTGGTCCCGGCGGCGCCGGAGGAAGAAGACGAGAGATTGAAGATGGATGCCGGCCGTTGGATCTAAATCCAATGGCTAACGATGTCAGAATCATTTGTTGACTAAGTTGACAACGACTTGCATTGGCTTCAACCTATTGGCCCACATTTCAGCCTCCAAAAATGTGGCACGTATTCAACCCATTTTTCAGAATTTACAGTCTTTTTTTGCGGGGTAGAATTTACAGTCAATTTGATCTTTTTTGAATTACAGTCCATTAGCTGGGCTGGGTGAACAAATAATGTAGCGTCCATGCGGCCCATTTATTTTTTTCCTAAAATATTACAGGCCATTTGCACTTTCTCGAAATACACGATTTTGCTGGGCTGATTCTAATTATAATGTTATCAAAAAATAAACAGGGACTGAGCATTTTGTTATATATATATTTAAATAATAAGTGATTTATTATTACATTCATCCTTAAATCTTACCAAGCTTTTGTACACAATCACTAGGACTTTCGCGACAAAACAATCCAGGATTTTTATTGTTAAGAAATTATTTTTATAAGTAATAAGATGTGGGGTGGGATATTGTTTTCTTACATATGTAAGTATCTGTTAAATATATGATGACAATAAAAATAATATATAATAACATATAAAATAATTTAAATATATATAATATAGTTAGAAGGGAAACATAAGTTGGACCAGACGTTCCTATTCTTATGTAGAAAAATAGAACAGACCTCTGTGTTTTCTTCAAAAAATACATAAATTGGGCTGCCGATGTTTTAGGAAAAATAAAACCTTGGATGGGAGGTCCATAGGCCGGTCGATACATGATGGCCCTCAAGAAAATACAAACAGGCCTATGGACCTCCCATCTGAGGTCGTGGGCTGCGCATGTTAAAAAAGAAAGCCTAGACGGGGCATCCCAAAACCCAGCTGATACTTGCTGCCCCAGTGATAATAAATGATACCTGCCAGCTCCCCAACTTCGTTGTGAATTTATCTCCTATAGTAACTACGTTGAAGCACCTAAAAAAATGTAACTATGTTGACAAAACCGTGGGCCCCAACGTCAGTATAGCATTAGGAGGAAGTATTTTTTCGATGAGGCACTTGCTTGCGTATGGCCATAGACCTGGTGGGTCCCGACTGTCCGCCTCTCCACGTACAA
The DNA here is from genome assembly GCF_002162155.2 of Triticum dicoccoides. Classification (NCBI taxonomy): domain Eukaryota; kingdom Viridiplantae; phylum Streptophyta; class Magnoliopsida; order Poales; family Poaceae; genus Triticum; species Triticum dicoccoides. The sequence continues at coordinate 561,690,761 of NC_041391.1, read as the reverse complement.
TCCTCTCCAGATTCCTCTCGTTTGTTTAGCATGTTCACAATGGCAGACAGTGGCGTCGCGGCGAGCGCACAAAGGCGCAGGAGGGGATCCGACCACCTGAGGAAGTGCCTTATTATTAACTTAACTACTGAACTAGCCTAGTGGCCAAGTGACACTACCCGACAGCTATTCCGCCCGGGTTTGATTCCACCTATGCAGGGAAAATATCTCCAAAATTTTGCCTCTACCTTTAGTGACATGTGGGTCCCCATTGTCATCTACACACACCATGTCCAACACTTGCCAAAACTTCGTCCCTCGTTTTCTCTGTGTTTAGCACACTCGACATTGTGTGGGCATTTTGAAAACAACATATCTTTTTGACTGTGCATCATATGAAGATGTGCTATGCATGAATGTTGATCAACATGATGTTAACTGCCTGGTAGTTCCATTTTTGACCATGAATAAAACTTCCAACATGATGTTAACCCTGTTTGAAAAGGCCGTGTTAATATAAATGCTTTGCCTCTGAAAGTTGCAGTTTCTTATCTGAAACTGAACTTGCAGTTTCTTATCTGAAACTGAAACTTGCAGTTTCTTCTCTGAGAATCACATTGTCTGCACTTTTATACTCCTATGAAACTACATTTTTTAAGTGCTAAAAATAGATCTCTAGAATTCATAAAATACTTCATATGCTCAATACTGCAAATCTCAAATTCAAAAGACATTCATATATGAAAGTACTCTTAAAATACACAACACAAAACACAATTCACAACCTGCAAATACTGACAACCCTAAGCTCCTCCTGACAATTCACAACCTGCCCGACTATTGGGATAGGGGGGCAGTCCCCTCCTATTCCTCGGCGGCAGACAACCGCCCCGTGAGACAATGTGAACGGCGAGGGAGAGGATGGTGGGGAAGCATCGTCGGGCCAACTGATTTTCTCCTCTTGCAGTTGGGTTCGGTCGACAAAGACGCCACCAGCTCGCTCTGGCACGACACCCTCCCAAACGGCACCCTATATATGCTCGATCCTTCAATCTCTGGTGGATGCTCCATCTGGGATCGATACTCCCACCACCGCTCCCTCACGATCGGATTCGGTGAATCTGTTTGCTCCATGGCTCCAGAGCAGCAGCTCTATGTACTCCCGCGCGACTCCCTCCGGGAGTATCGCCGCCTTTTCGCTCTGTTGTAGATATTTGGCCATGGATGTCTCCATCGCCGCTAGTTGGTCCTTGTTGTCAAACCAAGACTGTATCTCGAACATCCTAGCTAGCTTCACAGGGTCGCCGTCTGCGGTCCTCACATATTGGTTGTACTCCTCCATCGATCTACTTCTCCACAACACCTTCACTCGCCAGCGGTGGTTTTTGAATGGAAGAGGAGAGGAGCAGTGCTGGTTTTGGATTAGAATGGGAGAGGAGCGACGCTGGTTTTGGATTGGAACAAGAGAGGAGGGGCATTTGTTTTGAAATGGAAGAGGAGAGGAGAGGCGCTGGATTTAGATTGGAATAGGATAGGAGCGGTGGTAGTTTAAGAGGAGAAGAGCGGAAGAGCAGCGCTGGTCTTGGAAGTATTTTTTTGTTTTGTGAACTTTTGGTTAAAGTTTGACCACGTATTGTATTTGACAAGCAAAATGTGAATGCATGTCACCAAAAATTGTATCGTTTGGTTCGTATCTGAATGTACTTTCAAATTATATTATTTTTGCAACGTATAACATATATTTTATTTGCGAAAATCAAGGTCAATTATGACCCAAAATAAAAGGGAGACTAATTAATGTGGGGTCTCTTTCTTAATTGAAGGGTAAATTGATTTTGAGTTTGATCCAGTCACAGCGCGCCGGCCCTCTCGTCCAATCCTAAATCGCTGCCGCATGCTCCTCTCCCTCTTCTCCATTGCAAAACCACCTCCTCTCCTCTCCATCATCTCCATTCCAAAACCACCGTCTCGCCTCTCCCTCTTCTCCATTGCAAAACCACCACCTCTCCTCTCCATCATCTCCATTCCAAAGCCACCATCTCGCCTCTCCCTCTTCTCTACTGCAAGACCACCGTCTCTCCTCCCATCTTCCAAAGCTAGCACCGGACCATTCAGAAGGACATCTATGGAGAGGATGCAGTAGCGAATCAGGCAGATCGCCGGCGGCGACCAGGCAAAGTTAGCCAGGTTGAAGGAGATCCTTACTTGGTTTGACAATGAGTGGGATATTTCGAGGACGATGAGGGCCATGTGGCAATGTATGCAAAAGAGCGAGACGGCGGCGATGAGGGCGACGATTTACATGTACTCCTCGGTGGCAGTCACACCATAGTCCTCCGAGTTCATTGAGTATCTCCTCTGGGAGATGGGGAAGACAGATTCGGCCGAGGCGACAGTCAGACAGAGGTGGTGGGCGTACAGGTCGAAGGTCAAGCACCTAGAGGATAACGAATTGATCGAGTATGGTGTGCCATTCGTGAGGGTGCAGAGCCAGCTAGAGCCATAGGAGTATTCGTTCTTCCACCGCAAGAGGAGGCCGGATGGCACAATGTCGCTTCCCCTCCGTTCTCCACGGTTCCCTCGACGCTCGCCTCATTTCAACGGCAGCGGTAGGGTTTAAGGTAAGCTTCGCACTAACCTAATCTTCCACCTGCTCATGCTTACAATCAGTGTGACAGCTAATGAAAATCATGCTTACAATCAGACTCCGAGTACTACGCCAATCACCCTAAAATAGCTCTGGACCTTTGGGTCAAAGTTGTGACACAATGTACAAATAAAGAAAAATAGATTGGTGCTTCTTTCAAAAAAGAGTACTCCCTAGAAAACTGCCAATATAAGCTACTAGTATTTGGTTAGAGGATTCGCTGCCGAGAAAGATCCGTCCACAGAGAGCACCACACATCCCACTGGTGCTGGTGGATGCCAATGCGTGCATGGAGCATGGTTGGTGTCTGTAATTTTTACTTGGCACACCTTGCACTCTGCATATATGCCGGTTCCATACGCACGTTTATGCAGCACCACCAAAATGCAGCTGAATAACCCTGTTTGCACAGATAATGAAAAAGCGTGATTACATTATAGTGGCACTAGTTGATGAAACACACAAAATAAATAGAAGAAAATATTGTGATAGTATCATACTATGCCATGCCGCGAGGGAGAGATGGGCCCTGCGACGCCTCATACGATACGCCTCATACTGGAAATCATCCCATGTCTCCCAGATACACCTTCTGCCAGTGATGAACATCAGTGTAGAGTGGTAGTACAAGGAGGCGCCTTGAGACATTCAAATCTCTATTTTTGTGCAGATCAACTAAAATTAAGCACCCCAGTTTGCAGAAACGCTTAAACATTAACAATGGGCCTAGTTGATGAAACATACATTAACAAAGAGAAGCACTTTCTTTATCTACATTGGAAATGAAAAGATATAGAGGACACTCGCTCTATTTTAACTGTACTATTACTTCATTATAGTGACACTAGGGTCGAGTAGGTGGCAAACAAGGTGTACCGTGCATCGCAAGGATGGAGGCCGGGGGTGCTTAGACTGGGATGATGAAGCTGACTCTTTCAAACACCAACATGGATGATTCAATTCATGGGACCTTTTGGTGCAATTCACCTAAAATGAAGCAATGTCCCGTGAGCTAGCAGCTTTTTCTTCATTTTTTAAGAAAAGGGCTCCAGCCCCGGTTCCATTTCCATCAGAAAATGAAACCCACAGAGCTTCTTCTTCATTAGTTGCAATAAAATTGAGCAACATCAAGGTTGGTTGTGAAGCTCCTGGAATGTTCAAATATAATTTGGATATCATTTGGGCAGTTCAACTAAGATCGAGCGTGAAATGTATATCTCTATTTGCACAAAAAGGTGGAAAGGAGGGTGACTAACAAGTGATGAAACATGTATCAAATGAAAAGAAGCATGTTCCTTATCAATGGCAATCCTAGAAGGATAGTAGCAATTTCTAAAGCAGCAACATTGCTAGATATTAGTGTGGGCATTAGGATTAACTATGACAACCGTTAAATACGACATTACTTTAATGGTGCCATTGCTTCATTTTACCAGCAACATTACATTAACAGCTGCTACAGAGTCGGTATTTGGGCACGGGAGAGTAGGCGGACCAAGACAGTTGCATTTCTAACAAAAATAAGCAACTTATCTTAATGGGAAATTTAGCAGGACATGTAAAAAGTGCCATTGATTCATATTACTGGAGGCATTACATTGAAAACAACATTGGTTTAACGTGTCCTTACTTTTAACAGTGCGACTGCTACATTTTACCAGTGGCATTACATAAGAGTGGCTCGGGGAAACAAACATTAGAACAGGATATCTGCGTTGGTCCCATTTTTGTTCGGTATAGCCACCTTATACTGTGTGAGGCTAGCAAATCTAGTGCTGGACTTACTCTGTTGACTTGTCCCCCAGTACCCACTTTCTTTCCTTTTTCAACCAGTATTGAGTTTGTATTATGTTTCCCTTTATTTCCCTATTAGACCTAGAGACCAGTTGGATAGCCAGTCTCTGCTACTTTTTGCCCCCATTATTTGCTCTTTCGACCAAGTTCTGGATTCTGGTAACAAATCTTCCCCCACCCCCACCCCCTTTCTTCCTTGTTTGAACCAAGTAGTACTAGATTCGAGTGCATGAACTAGTTTTACCTCTTAACCATAAAAGTTTAGGTGGTTCTCAAACAGCCGATCAATCCTATCTACGAGGGGGCCTGAGAAATAGTAAAAGGTACAAATGTAGCAATGTCAGGAGCTCGGGAAGTAGAGCAAGGCCAGTTTCGAAGGAAGTTGTACCTGAGGGTCACCGGGATGTTGCTAGGTGGGCCGCGGGAGGCCGGATCTGCCCACACTACGGCAACAAGGAAGAAGGGGTCAGAGGCCCGCCCTCGCTAGCGGTGCTTGGGAGAGAACAGCAAGGCACGATGATTGGGACGCACCGACAGTGGGTAAGAGCCGTCGCCAAGGACGACCGCGTGAACATTGCACCTTCTCACCTTCCCCGACGGAGAGGATCCGGCTGGATCTGTGACCAGCGGTGAGCAGAGAGAGAGAGAGAGAGTGTGTGGCCACCACTATCGTGTTTAGATTTGGAGAGGACGAGACAGTGTGAGGAGAGCAACACTAGCAAGCAAGTGCGGAGGATCCTGCCTATATAGTGGAGTACTAGTTTTCTTTTGTCTACTGGAGCCAGCTTGACCTCGTCAATGACTGTCGAGAAGTATTCATGCACATGGCCCGGAGGCGCAGTTGTCGTCATTTTGATCTGAACCACTGGATTATAACATATAACACGAAAAAATGCCACATGACAAGAAATCATAACCTCACTGCCCAAAGGAGACAACATGAATCCCGACGGACAAACTAGACGAGGATCAAAGCTCAAATTAAAGATAAACTCGTAGAAAAGGGGTCCGTCTATAGATATCTTAATTAACATAGCCGGCTTGACCTAGATGGCAGCCGAGTAGTCTTCGTGCATGTGCCCCCAATGACTAGCAACTCAGTTGTCGCTGTTTAACACTCACAGTGATCCGAAGCACATGACACCTAATTTTGCGAGATGACAAGAAACCTTTTTTTAGATTTCTCACCAGAACTACAGCCCTATACAACACAGCCTGCATGATATGGGGACGATAGCCAATCCAGGTGTGTCTGCTGGAGTCTGGTCACATGCATGGACAAACTAATCTTTCGTGTCTTGCAGGGATCGTCCAGGCACCAACATAGTACAACACTTCTCTAGTACTATGGCTCGTCTCTCTCCACCCTACTTGCGGGGCCGGGGAGTGTGCCTATGGTCGCTTCTCAATTGCGGTCCCACATGTGTGTGCAAACGCAATATGACGTGCATTCCATTTGGAGAGCAGTGTGCTAGACCGACCGACCATCTGGGGTGTGACGTGAATGCGATGGGTGTGCTGTATACTCCGTACATGTGTACCGCCGTTTTCTTGAGGCTTTGCTCCATGGCGCAATCCATGGATACAAAATTAGTATACTGGCCCTGTTTGGATACATAGGTTAGAGTTAGTTTGGGTTAGTTTGGACTCAACTAACCCAAAAATATCCAAACAGGGAGGGTTAGTTTGAGTTAGATGCATCTAACCCTCCCAAAAAAACTAACCCATCCAAGAGGTGCTTATTTGGGTTAGTTTTTCCCGGAACCACTAAAAACACATTTTTCTCTCGCTCTTCCCGCAGCAGCCTTGCCCTATCCCCCCGTTCCAACCCCATCGTCTCCCCACGACCGTCCGCCCGCTGATAAGCAGTCGCGGCTCCTTGCGTGGCCCGTCCCAGCGCGGCTCCTTGTGCAGGGTTGGCGGATTCGGCCGGCGGGCTGCGCGAGAGGCCAGCGCGGCTCCTTGCCAGGCGCGTCCTTGTCTGCCCCGGACAGCGCAACTCTTGGCCAATTGATTGAGAAAGAATATTTATTGTCAATCTAATCCCGCCATCCAAACACCTTTTTGGTTAGAGTTAGTTCAGGGTTAGAATCTAACTCTAACCTCTAACTAAGTTAGAGTATCCAAACAGGGCCACTGTACTATTTAAATGTCGAGGGCGGGGCTTTTCCTGCACAGTAGGCGGGGCAGTTCTGCCTAGTCGGTTTGACAGATACGCGAGAAGATGAGGAAGTAGGCTGCTGCAAATGTAGGGTTGTGTGATTTGACAGCGAGTTACTGCTAGACAGGTGGGGCCCTGTGATTTGACTTGCCATTATCATTTTAACTGCGGCGCTATAACCGATGTGAGTCTTCCGGTTCCTGACCACCTTCATACAGGTGCCTCTCTCAATGCTCCAACATGTAGAGGCCGGCTCTTGCATGAGAGCCCACTTCTCCACTTTTTCCTTGCATCTTTCCTCCACATATGCAAAAATGCCATGTAAAGCGGGCTTATAGCCCACTATTGTACTTACTTGCTCCTACATGTGCTAAGCTTGCCACATAGGCATAAAGTCTGATGTGGCAAGTTAATTAAGAAGAGAGAGACTAGTTTGGTGACCCAAGGAAGAAACGGTGCTAAGCGCGTGTACCTAGGTGAAAATACAATTTTGAGTTTATAGCTAATTAAATGAAGCAAACTTAGCAACAAAAAACTAAGCACCTATGCATTGGGGACTTGATTGCTAAGCCATTTAATGCCCTTAGCACATCATCTAAGCACCATTTCATTGGAAGAGGTCACTCCTTGGCAAATGCAATAAATACTACGAAGAAAGAGGTAGAGAGAAGTAAAAAAATACACTTATAGACAACCTTATAGCTAACCTTGTTATAGTATGAGTGACTAAGTGATGACTATGCATGACATGCCAACATCAGATAGCCTAACGCACCATGTTATATCTCCAAGGGCGCGACCGCGCGAGCGACGCGACGGTCGTGGTAGGCGCGACCAAGATACGGGCTGCTGACAACCCTTGGATCTGAGATCGAACGATCGCATGCTAAGTTGCTGAAAATTTGCAGAATAACCCTCCAGGATAGGATATTAACCCATAGGTCTAGAATCACGCCATGCAACCATTCGATCTCAGATCCAAGGGCTCTCGGAAGCCCGTATCATGGGAGAATGGAAAGGCACTACCATGCCGTTTGCACGCTAGCAGTTCACTCCTACTCGTCCCCGCACGTCCTTTATATTACGGTGGTTCGCTCCTAGTCGTCCCGTCCTTTCACATTACGATAGTTCCACTAATCCTAACCCTCCTCCCAAACCCATGGCGTCCCAAATCTTCATGATCGGCGGTGAGTACAAGGTTAGAACCATCACCGGCGATGAGTTCGATGTCATCTTCACTCGTTCTTCCGCGACGGTGAAATGATGCCTTGCTCGCTTCAGACGCATGTTTGAAAACTCAAATGATGAGTGGGCCGCTGGGCTAGATGTTGACTACACCACAGTCCTGGGACGAGAGAAGGATCTAAAGGAGGAAGAGAGGAAGAATCCCACAATGATCCAGGTTTGCGTGCATGACTTATGCTTGATCTACCACATATGCCATGCCAACATTGAATGCCAGGATTTTAAGAACTTCCTCAAGAGCGACCTAGTCAAATTCGTTACTATAGACTTTACGAACGATGAATGAGTCCTGGGTCGGATAGGCCTCATTGTAGGCAACCCCTTTGACCTCCAGAAGAATCGGCTGCTGCCCTCCAGTGTTCAGCCTTCAATGCTGACCCTGGCTGGAGCCATGGTTCATCCTTCGTACGGTAAACTAGAGAAACCTCATTACATGTTTCCTCGTCATGCATGGCAGCGGAATGTACTAGATATAGACCACATCCAGTATGCTGCAATGGATGGCTACCTTTGTTTTAATATCTACAAGGGTTGGATGAAGAGCAAGAGCCAAGTGTGCGGTTCAAGCAAAGAAGTATCGACCAAGAGGAAGAGGGACAAGGACGAAGTAGAGGACGTGGACAAGGACTCCGAGTAAGGTGGCAGTGTTGTTGCTCATGGTGGTTCTAATGCAGTGTCTACTGGATTAGTTGCATAGTTTAATTTCAGGTGTGCTTAGTTTAATTTGAGGGGTGTGTTGTGCTGAGCCCCCAGCAAAACTATGTTATGTTTCTTCTCATTACTTTAACTCTTCAGTACGTACATACTAGTATTTCTTACATTTCATCTTTTAGTTGGTATAGTACTACCACTCGTTTCTTCACATTATATATGTACAATATATATGGCCAACATCATATAGCCAACAGTTTAGTTGTCAAAGAATTTCAGGGTGCTTAGTTTTGTCAAAGAATTCCAGGGTGCTTAGTTTTACTTGAGGGGTGGGTTGTGCTGGACACCATTATTATGACTAGCTTTTTTAATAGTACTATATGCATAATTTGGCGACGAGCGCTCTCTATATGTACCACCTTTTTTTAATTTCAAGTTTTGCTCCATGACGCAATCCATCAATACTACTACTGTACAAAAGTATACGTTTTTTAAAAGGCTAGAGGGCGGGGCAGTCTAGCTTGGTCGGTTTCACGAGAGGCGAGGGCCTTTGTGATTTGACGTCTCATTACTGCTGGAAGGCGGGGCCTTGTGATTTGACTACTCGTATAAATGTGCCGACGACCTGAGATGGAGCAAAGAACCGTGCGGTATACTCAAGTTTTCCACTGGACTAGTACTACGACGGAGGAGCATGAAACATGGCAGCCCATTTCCATATGGCGTTAAAAATGATCTAATTTGCTAGTCATCTCATTGTTAGCATTGTCCTATTCATGCCTCAGAGAACGTGACATGTGCGGCGAAGCACCCGAAGCAAAAGATGAAACACAAGAGCAAAAGAAGAAGGAAGATTATCACCCCAAATGATCTAATTCGCCGCGGAGTCGTAACTGCTTCTTCATCGCCTCCACGACCTCCATCTCCTTGCGCGTCTCCTCCGCCATCTTCTTCATTCTGTCCATGACGCGGGATTTCTCGACGCAAGCCTTCATCATCTGTTCCACGACCGCATTACGTACCTTGACAGAAGCCGGGTGCTTGATGCGGAGCTTCGCCAACTCCTCCTTATGTTCCATGATGAGGGCCTACAACATCTTTATTGAGGAACTACTATTCTAATGCAGCTTCTCCCAGCTGGCGTTCTTCTCCTTCAACAGGTCAATCTCGTGGCAGAGCTTCGCCTTGTCCTCCTGAAGTTGCAGGATTTTGCCGGTCGCCTTCTTCTCCAAGGCAATGCTCTTCTTTAGCAGCATCACCAAGCCGGAGGTCAACTCCCCCTGCTTATTGAGCTCAGCGGGCATGTCGTCAAGGCTCTCCTTCAGCAGATCCACCAAGCCGTGGATGAATTCCTTCTGCTTATTGAGCTGATCGGGCATGCCATCGAGGGATAACGACTCCAGCGCCGCCGGCTCGGCATGTTCTCCTCCGCGGCTAGGGCGCTCCTAGGAGCCAACGCCTGCCCGTGAGATCTTTCGAGGTCTCTGCGTGGCGGCGAGCCCTCTTTTTTTCCATAGCCTTGGTTGCCGCTCCCTTGTTACGAGTAGTTCTCGACCTAGAGCTCTGCTCACTGGCCATGGCAAGTACGGACAAAGAAGAAGCACTTATGAGGAGGAAAGGTAGAGTAATTTTCGGTTAGGTAGTTCCCCTTTTTATAACCTAAGTACTAGCACTAGTACTAATACCTGCATAGTGGGAACAGGTTCAGGTTTGGTATGTACTAGTAGGTGTGAGCAGGCTTTCGAATGTGATGTGAACAAGGTAAAGATTAATTGATGGTTTTGGTTTCGAGGCCTGAAACGGCTCCCGATGAGTTTAGTGGAACATAAATTTCAAGTAGACTACGCTGCTCAAATGCATAAATATTATGTTACTGTCAAAAATTGGCACAAAATATGAAGGAGACCAATGGAAGTACTACTAGCAACCCATGATTTAACTACTCGCATGCGGAGTGGAGTAGTAATTTCTTTCTTCCGCCCTCACTTCCACTCAATTTGCATTCGCTGTATTAATTGACCATCAATGAAGTGAACGACTTTACACACGTCAAATTATCACATGGGGACTTTCAAAAAAAAATTATCACATGGGGTGGATCTTGGTACAAAATTGCGTCCTCCCGTGTACCCGCGTGTGCGTGCGAGGAAATGAGTGCGTGCGTGGCATGCGTGCACATCTTCGCTTCATGCATGTACTGACAGTATGGCTCAGGGAGGATGAGTACATTCTTCTGGAACCAGTAGCACGTCACTGTGATCAATCCACATAAGGAGGTCGCGACAATGCCTCCACATGTGCCACGTGGCTTCATGAGCTGTAAGAGAGACACTGTGTAGCATGCCATTGGAATTCTAATTTACGTGTTTTGCACATACTCAAAGTACTAGTAAGGTACACGTGCATTGCACACATCGGATTTTGCAACCAAATTATGAATAAATACCACACTATAGCATATAAGATCTGAGTCATATATGCCTAATGTAGACCTTCGTTTAATTCTTATAGTTCATCTCATTCAAAATCAATTAGTTTTGATAAAAAATCTAGGGCCTCTTGGATTCGTAGGATTTCCAAAACTCGGGAATAGGAAAAACATGGGATTATAGTGGAATGTCGTCTTGAATCCTATAGGATTGTATGAGTGTTTGATTGTGCATAGAAAAAACACAGAATTCTTTCAAAGAGGTTTCAGTGGATGGGATGTTTCCTATGAAATCTAATGCAAATGAATCATATGGAAAAATTCCTATGGTTTACAATCCTACGAATCAAACAACCAAAATAGGAAAAATTCCTAAGGATTAGAATCCTCCAAAATTCCTTTGAGAATCCTTTTAATCAAAGAAGCCCTTAATATATTTTATGATTCATGGAATTGTGCGTTGTAAAGCATAAAGTAAAAACAAATAATGACAATTCAACTATAAAAAAAGTTTGGGCAATTATGATGCGGAAGATTCTAGAACAAAGGAGAACCACTATTGTTTTTAGTTTTGTGCATTAT
>NC_041391.1:561657951-561678849 GCF_002162155.2 Triticum dicoccoides | reverse complement strand
GAGTGGAGGGAGACTATGAAGGAGTGCACAAGTGCGAGACCGATATTTAGAGAGAGGGGCCAGAACGTGCGATGTTGCGCGCAGTGGTGGAGCCATGAAAAATAAATGAGCTAGGGGGCCAAGCATTGCTATTCCTTTGCGAGGAGGGCCAATTCATGAACTTAAACCATTTTTACCAGCAATTGTCTAATGATCACATTTATATTAGCCTTGATATATAGTGATGTTAGGGGGGGGGACAGGGCCCTTGCTGCCCCCTGTCTTTGCCATTGTGCGCGTGTCTGAGAGATGAAGCGGAAGGCATGGATGATGAGAGGGGGACGTTGGATACATAATTAATGTGGGTGTATTAGCTATATATTTAGGGGTTGTTTGGTTCTAGGCTTAGGAGTTCGACACTTTGCCATACAATGTTGCCAAACTTGCCCAAGGTTAGTTCTTCAAAATGACCCCAAGTTGGCAAGCCTAAGGGAATCTTGCCACACTTGTTGTGTGTATGTGATGTGGGACCATAGTGTGGCTTGCCTAAGATGTGGCTTGAACCAAACACACACCTAAGTTGGTCAAATTTGCCTAACCTTAGGTGTGGCAAGCTTTGGCAAACTTCGTCTCAAACCAAACAACCCCGTAATCCTATATAGAGAGGTATAGATTGATCGATGTGGACGTGGGAAAGAGGATGAGACCTCATGCTACGTCTTGAGCTTGCGTTAGTTTTCCTTGAAGAGGAAAGGGTGATGCAGCACAGTAGCATAAGTATTTCCCTCAGTTTTTGAGAACCAAGGTATCAATCCAGTAGGAGGCTCCTCAAAAGTCCCACGCACCTACACAAACAAACAAGAACCTCGCAACCAACGCGATAAAGGGGTTGTCAATCCCTTCACACAAACTTGCGAGAGTGGGATCTGATAGAGATAATATGATAAGGTAAATATTTTTGGTATTTTTAAGATATAGATTGGAAAGTAAAAGATGCAAATAAAAGTAGATGGAAAACTTGTATGATAAAAGATAGACCCGGGGGCCATAGGTTTCACTAGTGGCTTCTCTCAAGATAGCATAATTATTACGGTGGGTGAACAAATTACTGTCGAGCAATTGATAGAAAAGCGCATAGTTATGAGATTATCTAGGCATGATCATGTATATAGGCATCACGTCCGCAACAAGTAGATCGACTCTTGCCTGCATCTACTACTATTACTCCACACATCGACCGACTCCTGCCTTCATCTAGAGTATTAAGTTCATAAGAACAGAGTAATGCATTAAGCAAGATGACATGATGTAGAGGGATAAAGTCATGCAATAGGATATAAACCCCATCTTTTTATCCTCAATGGCAACAATACAATGCGTGTCGTTTCCCTTTCTGTCACTAGGATCGAACACCGCAAGATTGAACCCAAAGCTAAGCACTTCTCCCATGGCAAGAAAGATCAAACGAGTGGGCCAAACCAAACTGATAATTCGAAGATACTTGCAAAGATAACCAATCATACATAAAAGAATTCAGAGGAGATTCAAATATTTCTCATAGATAAACTTGATCATAAACCCACAGTTCATCGGATCTCAACAAACACACCACAAAAAGAGTTACATCAAATAGATCTCCAAGAAGAGTAAGGAGAACTTTGTATTGAGAATCAAAGAGAGAGAAGGGGCCATCTAGCTAATAACTATGGACCCGAAGGTCTGTGGTAAACTACTCACAACTCATCAGAGAGGCCTTGGTGGTGATGGAGAGGCCCTTCGTCATCGATTCCCCCTCCAACGGAGCACCGACGAAGGGTCCAAGATGGGATCTCGCTGATATAGAAGGTTGCGACGGTGGAATTAGGATTTCGTGGTGCTCCTGGATGTTTTCAGGGTATATATATATATATATATATATATATATATATATATGCGAAGGAAGTCGGTTAGGGGAGCCACGAGGGGCCCATGAGGCAGGGGGCGCGCCCACCCTTACTAGGCGCGCCGGCCACCCTCGTGGCCGCCTCGGATGCTTCTTGACGTCCACTCAAAGTCTCCTGGATTGCGTTTGTTCCAAAAAGATCGCTCCTGAAGGTTTCATTCCATTTTGACTCCGTTTGATATTCCTTTCCTTCGATATACTGAAATAGGCAAAAAAATAGCAATTCGGGCTGGGCCTCCGGTTAATAGGTTAGTCCCAAAAATGATATAAAAGTGTAAAGTAAAGCCCATAAACATCCAAAACAGGTAATATAATAGCATGGAACAATCAAAAACTATAGATACGTTGGAGACTTATCAAGCATCCCCAAGCTTAATTCCTGCTCGTCCTCGAGTAGGTAGGTGATAAAAACAGAATTTTTGATGTGGAATGCTACCTAGCATAATTCTCAATGTATTTCTCTTTATTGTGGCATGATTATTTAGATGCAAATGATTCAAGATAAAAACTTATAAAACATAAAAATAGTAATACTTCAAAGCATAGTAGCAAATAATCATGTCCTATCAAAACAACATAGCAAAAGAAAGCTTATCCCTAGAAACTCATATAGTTAGGCCATGGTTCATCTTTATCACACAAAATACTTCCATCATGCACAACCCCGGTTTCAGCCAAGCAATTGGTTCATTCTTTTTAACGCGATTCAGCTTTTTCAACTCTTACGCAATACATGAGCGCAAGCCATGGACATAGCACTATAGGTGGTATATGGTGGTGGTTGTGAGGACGAAAAGGGAGAAGATAGTCTCACATCAACTAGGCGTATCAACGGGCTATGGAGATGCCCATTAATAGATATCAATGTGAGTGAGTAGGGATTGCCATGCAACGGATGCACTAGAGCTATAAATATATGAAATCTCAACAAAAGAAACTAAGTGGGTGTTCATCCAACTTGCTTGCTCACGAAGACCTAGGGCGTTTTGAGGAAGACCATCATTGGAATATACAAGCCAAGTTCTATAATGAAAATTTCCCACTAGTATATGAAAGTGACAACATAAGAGACTCTCTATCATGAAGATCATGGTGCTACTTTGAAGCACAAGTGTGGAAAAATAGATAGTAGCATTGTCCCTTCTCTCTTTTTCTCTCATTTTTTTATTTTTATTTATTTTTGGTGGGCTTCTTTGGCATCTTTTTTTTCTCATGGGCTTCTTTGGCCTCTTTTATTTTTTATAAAGTCCGAAGTCTCATCCTGACTTGTGGGGGAATCATAGTCTTCATCATCCTTTCCTCACTTGGGACAATGCTCTAATAATGAAGATCATCACACTTTTATTGATTCACAACTCAAGAATTACAACTCAATACTTAGAACAAAATATGACTCTATGTGAATGCCTCCGGCGGTGTATCGGGATATGCAATGAATCAAGAGTGACATGAATGAAAATTATGAAGGTGGCCTTGCCACAAATACGATGTCAACTACATGATCATGCAAAGAGCAATATGACAATGATGCACTACAAAAAAAAGACACATCCGTGACATTTTGGGCCGAACGAAAAAAAAATCTGTCATACATATGACACTTCTATGACGATAATTGTGACAAAACCCGGTATCATCGTAGATGTGGTGGGCTCCTACTTCTATGACAAAAAATCATGACAGAAAATGGGCTTTTTGTCCTGGGCGGGCCGAAGACGCAGTTGCATGACATTCTTTGGGCCGTCCATGACGGAAAAAACCATGGTAGAAGCGAGGGCGAGGAAAATTTCGGGGAGTTCCCGGTTACGGTGGGAGGTCGGGGGCCGAGCGATGCACGTTTCTCTCGTACACGTACGCGTGTGTATGCAAGGCGTTGGCTCTAACTGAACCCGAGCGAGGCGTTGGGCTCTAACTGAACCCAAGCGAAACTGCAGGCTACGCGTTACTGAACCCGAGCGATCGATCGATGGCTGTTAACTGAACCCGATCGAGCAATTCCTTCGCTAATGCTGCTAACTGAAGCCAATCGATGCTGCCTCTAGGATTAACAGTGAGCATTGCAGGGGAGGGGGTTGGATGAACAGTGAGCGGTGGCATTGCCTCTGGATGAACAGGACCTCGTGGTGTGGAGGGCTGGATGAACAGTAGACGGTGGAGGGGTGCCCGTGGAGGGGTGGTTGAACAGTAGCCGGTGGAGTAGCACGCGGTGGAGGCTGGATGAACAGGAGCCCGTGGAGGCTGGAGGAGGTCGATGGTAGCCCGTGGAGGCTGGAGGAGGTCGACGGTGGAGATGAACAGTATCCCATGGAGTCCTGTTTTGCGGTATGCCACACCCCTCCCGATGAACAGGACCCCCGTTTCAACCGTAGCGCTTCGACACAAGTCCGTTTCGTTCGTTTTGCGGTACGCCACACCCCTCCCGATCAACAGGACCCCTGTTTCGACTATAGCGCTCCATCACAAGTCCGTTTCGTCCGTTTTGTGGTACGCCACACCCCTCCCGATCAACAGGACCCCCGTTTCGACCATAGGAGGTCCGTTTCCTCCGTTTTGCAGTACGCCAGACCCCTCCCGATGAACAGGATCCCGTTTTGAACGTGGCCGGTCGAACACAAGGCCATTTCCTCCGTTCTATGGTACGCTAGGCCTCGTTTCCATCGCCTGTTCCGTCCAAGCCCTCTCGATGAACACGACCACACATTCCGTTCCGACCCAGTCGGTTGTCTCCCACGCGTTTCGTTGCCTCCCGATGAACACAACGCATTCCGTTACCTCCCCATGAACACGACGCATTCCGTTGCCTCCCCATGAACACGAGGACGACGCTGTTTTTCCGTTCCGACCCAGCCATGTACACGAGCCTTGGCCGTATGTATGCGCGAGTAGGCATTCGAGACCCCGCCCGTATGTACACATACGTGGCCGTATTTTCTTTCTTGTACACTGGCAGCTGTACATACGTGTACATGCTACGTGCACGCCTCTACTACGACACGTGCGCGCCTCTACATCGACCAGTATATATGTATGTACATGTTCGCGACCAGAATGACAACGCTACGTACGCTTCAACTAGGTGGGTCCCGACTGTCAGGCACTTCCTTGCGTGCAAAGATGTAGCTGGTGGGTCCTGACAGTCAGGGGGGCAAATCGTTTTTTTTGCCCGGACACACTTCCTTGCGTGCGAAGATGTAGCTGGTGGGTCCCAGCAGTCAGGGGGAAACATTTTTTTCATGAAATATGGTGGCCCGTCTGGTGGGTCCCCGCTGTTAGGTGGAGGAATAATTATTTTGCGCGTAATAAGAAGGCACTTCCTTGCTGCGGCCGTGGACCTAGCTGTCAGCCTCTCCACGTACAGTCCACGTCCGATGGAGGCCGTTCCTTGACCATGTTGACAACGCCGCGCTGAGAGCACCAGGGCGGTGGACGACGGTGAGGCCTAGGAAGGGGACGATGCGGAGCCGGGGAAGACGCGGCAGTGGATGCCCACGCGTAGAGGAGTATGAGGGTTCACTTGTTGGGCTGCGGTGTGAGGCTGCCATCGCTACAGAATAACAGGGGGTGTGGGTGCATAGAGGGATGGCCTGGCCAGCGGTGGTAGTATAGGGGGCGGTGAGGCCTCCGCGGCATCACAGCCGGCCACGGGCGGCAGGAGCAGGTGGCACGACCGGTGCTGCTTTGGGCGACTGGAGCAAGAAGACCAGAGGTTGAAGAAGCACTACGGCCGTTGGATGGACATTGTACGTTCACTAGAGCTAGAATCGTTCATATATTGACTAAAGTTGACAAAGGCCTCCGTCCCAGTCAACTTAGTAGGCCCACAAGTCAGCCTCCCACCAAGGTGGGTCCCAGCTAGCAGGGGGTATTCATTTTTGTGCGTAATAAGGAGGCACTTCCGATGGGTCTGAGCTGACAGTGGGGGAACGTTTTTCGCGAAATACAATGGCTCGTCCGGTGGGTCCCAGTAGTCAGGGGGAAACGTTTTTTTCGCAAAATACTGGTGGCCTGTCCGGTGGGTCCCTGCTGTCAGGTGGAGGAATAATTATTTTCCGCATAATAAGGAGGCACTTCCTTGCGGCTGCCGTGGACCCAGCTGTCAGCCTCTCCATGTACAGTGCTCTTCCGATGGAAGTCGGTTGTTGACCACATTGACCACGCCGCACCGAGAGCACCACAGCGGTGGACGACGGCGAGGTCTAGGAAGGGGACGACATGAATTCGGGGAAGACGCGGCAGTGGAAGCCCGCGCGGAGAGGAGTACGAGGGTTCACCGGTTCGGCTGCGGCGTGAGGCTGTCGTCGCCGCAGAATAATAGGGGGTGTGGGTGAGTAGAGGGATGCCCTGGCCAGCGGTGGGAGTAGTAGGGGCACTGAGGCCTGCGCGGCAGCACAGCCGGCCATGGGAGGCGGGAGCAGGCGGTCCCGCCGACGCTGCTTTGGCGGCTAGAGCAAGAAGATCAGAGATTGAAAAAACACGACAGCCGTTGGATTGACATCCAACGGTTAAGTTTGCTAGAATCGTTTGTTGACGTATATAATAACTAAAAAAATCTTGTATGTGCGTCAACTAAACAGGCCCACAAGTGAGACCACTCGCTCTTTTTTTAATAATTTATATATAGCTCATGGCAACTTCTGATGCAATTTATTGCAGTCGTTTTTTTGGTTGGCCAAGGCCAATTTCACATATTTCTGTGGGTTCCAAACTATTTTTAATACCGAAATGTCGAGCCAGATTTAAAGTACTTTGAAGATATATTTAAATTAGGTTAATGCCCCGTGAAATAGGAATCTGAAAATGTGAAAAAATTCAGAAATTATAAAGTAATTGCCAATTTGTCATCTGTTTTTATATTTACAACCCATTTCATATTACTTTCAAGATTTGCAGGCGTCTTGAAAGAGTTGCATCCTATCAGGGCATAGAAAAATAAGTAGGCTTGGATTGGGTATTCTTCAGAAAAAATAGACTGGGCTCATTTTCACAAAGAAAAAATAGTTGGGCTGGTCACATGGTGAAAATAAAATATAAGCCTGGGCTAGACGGGCCACAACCCAGTTCAAACCCTGCTCCGTCTCAACAATAACAAAAAAAAATGCTTGAGTAGCTACG
Organism: Triticum dicoccoides; assembly: GCF_002162155.2. Classification (NCBI taxonomy): domain Eukaryota; kingdom Viridiplantae; phylum Streptophyta; class Magnoliopsida; order Poales; family Poaceae; genus Triticum; species Triticum dicoccoides. The sequence continues at coordinate 561,671,816 of NC_041391.1, read as the reverse complement.
TCCCAGGTGTCAGCCGATTTTGCGCTGTTCTCTTATATATTGACTATATATGCTCACAATGTCGTGGGTCCCAGATGTCAGGAAAACACTAGGAGGAAGCAATTTATTTTTCCGTACGCTGACGTGGTGGGCCCCTACTGTAATCCTCTCCACGTACTTCTGCCGATTCCTGTTGTTTGTTGACCATGTTGACAACGCGAGAGGGCAGCGCCACGGCGAGTGCACCAAAGCGCGCGGAGGACGTCGACGTTAACGATTTAGGAGACGGTGGGGCGGCGATGCGTGCGCTGGGGCGTAGCCAGCCATGGGAGGCGGAAGCAGGCGGCCCCGCCGGCGCTGGTTTGGTTTTGGTGGCTGGAGGAAGGCAGGACTGAAGAAACACGACAGACTGTAAAAGCAGCAGGAGTACTTAACAACCTTAACTGAAACCAGCAGGGGCACTTAACAACCAAAGCTGAAAGCAGTATGAGTACTTATACAGGTTCAACCGTACAAAGCACGCCTCAAATAGTGCTACTTTGCCTACAGTTAACCAAGGGTGAGGCCGCCAAGCCCCAGGACAAGGCCTAGGTGCCACCCCGCGCATCCACAACCTTCTAAAAGCGGCTTCATCTTGCAACATGGTCAATAAACAGGATATTTTCTTTAGATCCATGGAAAAGCATGAACATAATCTTCTGTCCTATTCTCCAAGATGGACGGGCCTTCATTATTTGAGACCACCCATGAATAAGTATCTTTTAACCTCCAAGGGGAATTGAGTAGGTCGACATAAAAATCATGTTGTGACCAAGTGCAAGTCTGACCCGACCATGGTCAGGCATCTGTATAGGAACAATAGAACTGGGCAATTTCTGTTTCAAGAATATCACAGCTGTAAAACTGTGTATAAGCAATAGTTTATGAACAACATATATAACAGAAAATAGTCGTACCATAAATATCTCGAGACAGTTGGACCTATTCAAAGAGTGCAGCAGTGGCACACATATCCCACGTGGCCTTCCACCATTGAAACACCCCACAAGGACCTCAAGATGATCAATAAAGTGCAGGAACTTGCGGATGTTGATCCAGTCAACTTCAGTGCATCAGTAACAGCCGAGTTATTACAGAGTAAGAAACGAGCAGACTGCTTAACTCTAAAAAAACCTACACGTGCCACCAATTATAAGAAAATATTAGTTAGAAGTAGCATCTTCGTGAGAGATTCGTTGCTACTTCTAAAGTTAAATTGTGATTAGTTAGACAGAATAGGTGGATTAAGAAGTAATCGAGGCAAAAAGCAAGAACTAGATACAAAACTAACATGGATGAACAATTGGAACGGCATCGGGGTGGAAGATCGCAGTGAAGATGAGACCAGGTTCTGCTATTTCCATCAACATTCGTGCGCCAACTTTCAGTCCGTAACACTTGAGTAAGTTTATCCAAGTTCGGCCATAAAAAAGTAGTGATCTTCTTGGTTCATGAACCCAACTCGGAACTTATATCCATGGCTTGTCTTCACTGTGACCATTAAACTAGTGTGTTCAGTTATGGCAAGGCCGAGCATCTTGAGTAGATGTGTTCTGGCAGAGCAAATAATACACTGCAGGAAAAATAATATGAGAACACAACATGTTCAAAAAAACCCACCCTCCTGGATAGAAAAGAGGATTCTAGGAACATACTGTGCGCATTTCAAAATGCTGTGTTAGGATGAGAAGGAACAAGTGTGGCGTCTCGCCGAGGGCGCAGAAACCTGTAGGGTACTCGCACTTTGGGCACTGCAAATGAAACACACTAGATTCAGTAGGAAGAAAAATGCATCAACGGCGGTGGCTGCCATCATAGGATTACCTGCGACCAAGGGACTTGGATTTATCGGGGATGGATGAAGAATTCGTACCTGATTCTCCATGAGAAAACCCTATGCAATCGCCGAGAGGGTTTTTTCTCTGACAAGCAGATGAGGGAGAAGGGGATTCAGGCCCAGTGAAATATTGCCGATTCGTCCGTCCAGCTTACTGCTAAAGCTAGAAAGGGGGGGTTGTGATTTGACGGCTCATTGGGCATTACTGCGGCGCTATGACCGGGGTGTGTCTTCCGTGAAGTTGTGCACTCTAATTTGTGCATATGGCACGTGGACCCCGTTGCCCGTTGCCCCACATATCAGCGAAAGGAAGTAGAAAGACATGAGTAACTAGTTACACATAAATATATTTTTTGACAGAGAGATACTCCCTCTGTAAAGAAATATACAAATCTATTATATCACAGACAAGCTCACCTTGCCAAGAAATATACTCCCTCTGCAACGCACGAGCATTATGGGGGTTCAGCTTTTTTTATGGGGGTTTAGCAGAGAATATAATACTTAGATAGGCTCACGGTTCTGGACTTTGGGCCGCAGGCCGACCCTGCATGTTTGGGGGCCCATGTGTTCTACCTTAGCCTTTTCATATTGCAAGCGATCGGTACGGTGCTGGTTTTAGATGCTGTCGCAAGGCGAATACACAAAATTGAATAAAGCACGGCAGCTGTTGGAATGAAATCGAATGACAGTTCCTAACCAGCAATCAGAGTTGCAATTCTATCAACGATATACCATGTGATAAATAATACTGTCGTACTACTTATACACACAGGACACTTGTTTCACCATGCCAGATTATTACATCAAAATCTCTCGGAGGATAGATCAGTTCAGCAGTTGCGTGCTGCTACTGAAGAATTTCAAAGTTGATTTGGACCAGCTCTCCTTGCCGAGAAAGTTCGATTTTGACATCATCCCCTACCGCAAGATATGATTTAGATTTGAACCTTGACCATCCTTTAGCATCAATCATCATGCGACCATCCTTTGTACTTACGGTATATTGAGCAGGTTCATTCACACCAAGGCTGCGCATGGTAAGAGAAACTTGGCCGCGGTCGCCCGGATTGTTGAACGACTCCCTCATTGCTCTAGGAATTCTCTGTTTGCAAACAAGAAGACATACCCAAACAGTTAGATCAACACAGTGAATCATGTGAAACAACATCGAAAGAAAAAAGAATGAAGAACTTGGGCGGCCAATGCTTACCAAGAAGGTGGACATGTCGGTTTTTGGAAGGACTTTGGTATATGAAGTGCAAACTGCAGCCCAGTCTGTTGCCGGTGCAACTGCACGGGCCGGAGTAGATGCAAGTGCAAGTGTTGGTGCAGGTGTCGAAGCCGCTGCTGCTGTCGGAGATGGTGCTCCTTGTAGAGCTGGTGCCGGTGTCGGAGCAGGTGCCGGTGTCGATGCCCGATCCTCCGGTAGATCAGATTGATCCACTGACGCGGTCGGTGCCCAATCCTCACCTGGATCAGACTGAGCTGTTGCCGCTGTCAGTGCTAGAGCAACTGCCGGTGCTCGATCCGTTGCTGAACATGGTACCGATGTGCGAGACAGCGGCGATCGTGTCTGGTCTGCTATGATCAGCTTTCTAACTTGACTAGGATCTGTGACCGTGATCCAGTTTCTTTCTTCATATCTTTTAAATTCAAGAAGGACTAATTGTGGCATTTTTGTTAAACCAAACTGCAGTTCATCATAGGGATTCAGCTTGTACTCAGAGAACAGACTGATCCAATTTTTTCCAGTAATATAAGTGATGGACAGTGCCTTCGTTACTGACACGACATAAGAAGTGAAACCTGCAAAAATAGCCATCGTAGAGCAAACCAAATGGTTTATTCTGTGATGAATGTCACATGGCAAAACCTGCATCGTAAAATTGCAGGAAAAGAAAGAAAACATGACATTAAATCAATAAGATTTAGACAGTAAATCAACAAGATTTACTTGACGTGACACAAGTGAATCCTTACAAGGAAATCACTATGTTGAAGTACTAAACAGAAGATTGATCGTCCGACTACGCCTGGCATGCAGGGGCCCCGCCTACTCCCACAAGTAGGACAGTCCAAAGGTCGTGACAAATCGTATGGACCGAACATCCATGGGACTGGAAATCCTAGTGGGTGCGATAAACCCTGCAGTGCATATAGATATTGGAGTGTAACCATAATTGATAAACCGTCCTCACAAAAAATATGATCTGGATACTTCAAAATATACAGACCGAATTGAGTGGACAGACATTAACATAGACCGTTCTCAGGACTGACCACACACCAAAAGCGGCAATACTAATAAACAATACAGGGTTCACAAACACAAATCAAGTACTAAACAATAGTAGTTACTACAGACGAGCAAAGTTGCACTAACTAAACTCTGCAGACTATTTCTTGCCACTGACCTACGGGATGAACCCCGCATAACTGACTAGGCCATGGACTTCGTGTGAGATGTCTACATGCACCATCACCATCTTGTCAACCTTGGAGAACCTAACAGAGTGGTCTTTCCACTCATAAACACGATGATGAAGATATGCCGCATTAGATTTGTTAGGAAGCTTTACAAGAACCACACCCTTCGTAATTGAAGGCATGGCCAGGAAATTGTTGTGGTCAAGTACAGCCTCGAGAACACGCCTAACAACAAAGCTACAGGAAAACACTAGTTCAGGACACGTGGCGACAAGGACACATCAGCTGGATACTTCAGCAGTAGAACTCATCATCAGGTCTTCCAGTTCACACAGCATGACTTTGAGAACTTCATCTCCACCGTGGACCTGGTTCTAATTCAAACAGAAACCATATTTTATTACTACCTCCGTTCAGAAATATAAGATGATTTTCGATATTATACTCCATATATGACTACATATACGCACAGAAATGAGTGAACAAAGACACTAGAACATGTCTTCAAAGGCATGAGAGCAGAGGGATTACTTGCAATATCCATAACACAAGTTACTAAGGCAAATATACCTCTTCAAAGGTAGCATTGATGTTCATAAAGTACTCCCTCCATCCCAAAATTCTTGTCTTAGATTTGTCTAGATACGGATGTATCAAGTCACATTTTAGTATTAGATACATCCATATCTAGACAAATCTAAGACAAGAAATTTGGGACAGAGGGAGTAGTTGGAAGTAATTTATAAGAAATCAGTGTCAACCTCTCGCATGTTTTGGTCAAAAGAGGAATTTAGAACAGTCATTTGGCACACTAAAATCACATGCAAGATCACCCAGAAAGTTGTAGTACCAGTACTAGTACTGCGTGTTAGATGAAAAAACACGATCAAGATCGAGAAAAAGATCGTCAACAAGAGACATTACCTGGACTTGCTTAATGAGGGATCCTGGAGAGGGGGGCTTGGACAGGGCGATGGCTTTGAGCTTGTTGCGGTATTCTCGGCGGGGTGCTTGCGCTTCTTCATACCATGAGCCTCGACGGTTTTGGCCAGAGCCATATACATCATGTCGGCCGGTGCTCCGGCGTCCATCCAAGAGAGGAAGCTGAGAGAGAAGAGTGAAAGGAGGAACGAGATGAGGGAGAAGCAAAGCGAGTGGGGGTTTTCTTCAAGAGAGGAAGATGAGAGAGAAGAGTGAAATGATGGTTGCTTCGTCCGTCCAACTTACTGCTGGAAAGGAGGGGGTTTTGTGATTTGACAGCTCATTGGGCATTACTGCGGCGGTTTGATCGGGGTAGTCTACCGTCACTCTACTATAGAGTAATTTAGTGCATGGCTGGTGGACCCAGGTGCTGGCTATCCCACACGTCAGCGAAAGTGAGTAATTTAGTGCATGGCTAGAGGAGGATCCGCACGGTAGAGCGTGTCCACTGTTTTTCTGAAGAAAAATAATAATTATAGCAAGTGTTTCCACTCTTACGACGGAGGAGTGCGAAACATGGCAGCCACTTGAACATACACAGTGCTCCTACTATTAGGCATGTGCAGTGGTTCATACGTCAGTACTACACAATCTTGTTGCTAGTGTAGTAAGATATGACGATAACAAATGATGTTGTGCGCATGTCAACTACTCCTATATGTAACATAGTACCGCTTTTTCGACTGTCCGGTCGAGAATGAATGGTGAGATCAATGTTAACAGAACTGGGTCCACAGCGCACGGAGAGTACTGTGCTACAGTACTCCACGAAACATGAGCCATATGAAGCACGAATAGTGTTAGGCAGGGTGTATGAAGGGTGCACGGGATGGGAGCAAAAGTTCCCTTCTCGACCCACTGTTGGGTGTTTGGCAGAGTGCATGAAGGGTGCATGAGTCCACACTAGTAGGTTGACAAAAATACACAAAGAGGAAACAACTATATTGAGATGAGAATGCAACCAAACACACCCACATGCTTTGTGCTACAGTGACTGATCTGCACCGTCTGAGTTTGATCCAACGGTCATGTTGCGCCGAGACATGGACATGCCCATGCAGAGGGCACCTAAACACCACCGAAGTCCCTCTGCTTCTCGAGGCGCACGACGTTGGTGATGCAGGGTGCAACCGCCCGCAGAGCTCGCTCCCGGTCGACGGGAGCCAGCTCATCAAAGACGACGTCCAATGGAACGAATGTATTCCGGTGACGGAGCCCTGAAAGGATTTGCCCGACAATGGCGACGGCAGCCCGCAACCCCTCCTTGTCTAGCTCAGCCCCCACCATCACGCGGAGACGGCTCAACTCCTCGGAGATATAGGTGAAGAAGGAGACCAGGTCAGGAAGCCGCAGCTCGTTGAAGTCGACCGGGTGGTCGAACGGGTTTAGCCGGCGGCCCGCATCGTCGCGCTGGCACGATGGTAGGCATCGTGCAGCCACAACACGTGCGTGGCAACTTGGTTCACCAAGTGGCTGAGGCGATCCTGGACCTCATCACGATCGGCCCGCTCGCGCTCCAGCCGACTCCCCTGACAGCCTATCGTATCTCCCGCTTTCTGCAGCAACGCCGCCGACGCCTCGAGCATCTTTGTGGTGGACGCCTGCCGCTTTTGAAGCTCCGTGAACTCCTGCACATAACGGAGGAGCATGGCACTCCTCTCCTCCTTGAGCTCACAGAGCTCCACGTCCTTGGCCATGAGCTCCGCATCCTTGGCATGGAGCTCCTGTGTTAGGCGCCTCACCTCGGACTCCGTGATCTACTGCACCGCCATGGCACCTGGTAGAAGCAATGGGGAGAGGAAGCAAAGGGGGCGAAACGGCTTAAAGGCAATGCAATCTACGGGAAGGCGGAGGGAGCCAGCCGAGGAGCAGGGAATCTTTTGGTTTCACCACGGTAAAACACCAGTCGATGACTTCTCACATCAAGGAGCAGTGGGTTTTACAAGCGGAGTCATCGTGACTAATTGCTGCCGCGCCTGCTCCCGTCAATCAAAAAATTAAAAATCTTGCCGCATCTGCTCCCGTCAATCAAAAAATTAAAAATCCTGCCACACCCAAACACCAGAGCAACACCGCGGTGGATATTTAAATTTACCTGCCGGCAAGTACATAAAAAAAGGGTGAAAAAACAAATGTGGCGGCGGCCTAGCTAATCGGTCGAACTAGCCCAACTAGCTAGCCACCGTGCTTCACTGATGTACTCAGCGGGAAAGGTGGTCTTTCGTGATTTGACGACTCATTTACTTGCTTTGGCGCTATGACCGAGGAGGACCCAGAAAAAGCGCGGTAGGGCGTCCCACGTCAGGAAGAATATATCCGTGCACCACCCAAGAGGACCCCGAAACCGCGCGCTAGGGTGTGCCACGTCTCGGCGTGGAGGAAAAATGTGCGTGTAAAAATATACTGTATCAGACGTAGTACCTATGGTTCGACCTCGGGACCCAGCCAGTCGGTCGAAAACACCCCACTAGCCACACAACTTCATCATGCAAATGTGGCACGGAGGATAGATGTGGTTAGCTCCGTCTCAACCAGCCACAACGTCTCTTGTTCTAGGCGATTCTTCTATTTTCCAAGCTTTTTTTAGTTGTAATGACGCCACGGCAAGCTAGCGCCGCTCTTCGTGTGTGCCCGTGCAAAGGTTAGACAATGGAGAGAAGAGAGATTGAGATCGCAGACCTGGGACCCACCAGTAAGTGAGACAATGGTCATGCATGTGTTGACGAGACACTCCCTCTACTCTACTCAACGCAAGTACTGTATAAAATCAAGTTATGGGACAAAGCCAACAATCGTTTGTTTTTTCAGGCTATCGACTTACGCTTTGTAGTCCAGGTTGCCAGTTCGAATCTTGTCTTTCAGATTTGTTAGTTTTAGGTCCAAATTTGATTAATGACAAGTGGGACCCCCGTGTGTTGTTCCGATACTTCAGTGTAGGATGGTTTTTCTGAACGAACACTTTGCACGGTTAGACAAGTAACGACACGAGTTACACGTATTTTGCAAGTTTACAAACAAAAATGACAGCGGCATAGAATGTCACATCCACCCCGCAGCTTAGATACTATGGTGATACGAGTTTTTACACTATTGGAAGTGAGATCCAATAGCTTGGGAGTAGTCTTTGTAATTATGTGCAATTTCCAAACTCTCCAAAGTTTTTTTTGCAAATAAAACATTTAGGCCTCGTGTGTGCCGCTGCATCTTCGATCCAACGGCTCCCCGTTGCTCATATTAGGTGCTCCCCGTAGCTTAATTACCCGCTACGGTGATATGAGGATCTAGGTCGTATGATCAGTGATCAGATGGCACATGCGTAGTACTTGTACTTTCTGCGCATTTCCCAAACTCTATCAGCCGTATATTGCAAAAACATTCAAACCTCCTACTGTAGACCGTTAGATCTTAGTGAACTCGTATCACCATAGAATCTATGGTGCGGGAGCACCTCATATTCTCCCGTGCGAGAAAACATAAGGTGCTATCGCAGCTTGGATGCTACGATGATACGAGCTTGGAGGTCGTTTGATCTGAGATCCAATGGCATCTGAGCAGTCTTTGTGCTTGTAAGCAGTGGCCGAACTCTTTTGGGGCTTTTCTGCAAAAAACCATTCAAACCACCGAGGAGGTGTTGGGTCACAAATCCAACGCCTCCAAAGATCTTGTATCACCAAAGCATCTAAGGTGTGGTAGCACATGATATTCTTACATATAGGAGAATATTATGTCCTCCTTCATCTTAGATGCTACGGTGATACGAGCTTCGAGGTCGTTGGATATGGGATCAAAGGGCATCTGAGTAGTTTTTGTACAAATTGTGTGCAATTCTCAAACTCATCAAGGTTTCCTGCAAAAATATTAAGACACATCATGTGAGATGCTATATCTCAGATCTACAGGCTCCAAGCAACTCTTGTTGGCATATAGCATCTAAGGTATGGGGGCACATGATATTCTCCCGAGGAGGAGGGGTGGGGGGTGCACAACCAATCGGTGGTTGGGAGGGTGGGGACAAATATAATCTAAACAACCCTAAACAGAGCTCCACAATTTTATCTAAGGTCGAGGGGTTGACCCCTGACAATCATACCTCCGCCTAAACACAACATTTGCATGTACTGTAGTACTAGACTTAATATTCATGTTTCAGTTTCATGTTCATTTTAAATATTGAACTGATGACCATGGATGTCTTACATTTTACTCCCTTCGTTCCTACATATTAGTCTTTTTAGAGGTTTCAAATGGACTGGCACATATGGATGTATATAGACATATTTTAGAGTCTAGATTCACTCATTTTGCTCCGTATGTAGTCACTTGTTGAACTCACTAAAAGACTAATATTTAGGAATAGAAGGAGTATTTTTGAATTCGTGTCATACATGCATGGTTTGGAAAAATAGATGCACTATACTTATTGGATTGTTGTTGTGTTCATGTGTGTGTGTCTCTGTGTGTGTGTGTGGTCATATGCTTGATACATACAAAGTTTTCTCACCTCCGTATTGTTCATCTTTTAAATTTGAATTTGCATTGGAAAACTTACAAGGGATACCATGAAATGTGAAATCCATGTTGAGATCACTATATCACAAACTCACTCTAATTCAACAACTCGTCATAAATCAATTACCACGTTGAGATTAGTATTTTCAAGGAAAATACGGGTATTGTAATACACATAGATTCGTTCGGCAATTTAAAAGGTTCCTTTTGTATTCTCGAATGGTAGGACCTAACGGCGTACCAGCCAGACCTTGGCTCGTGTTGATCCTAAAAAAATAAAAATAAAATAAAAATCGGGCTCGTGTCCTTCGGTGGCGTGCGTGGTACGCACATTAGGCAACCCCAACCAGTCGAGCCTCAGCGTTTCAAGTTGAAATATCTGGCGGCCAGAATTCTAGCCCTAGGAAATTCCCCTCATGTCCCCGGTCCATAATGACTACCGATGAATAACAGAGGGATGCTTTAGTAACTAGACAACGTTACCTACCGTGCCGAGCACGGTTCAACTCCCTCGGTCGCTGCTCGTCAAGGTCACCCGTCAACTGCATTGCCTAGTACTACTACTACTACTACTACACCAGGATGAGCACAGAATTGAGCCCGTTTGTTCGTGCCTAGTACTTGAGTTAATATATCAGGCAATGCACTGGTACGGAGGGATTATCCTTTTACTCTTCATATATAACTTGTTTGAAATCTAACTAAGCAAAATGTTTGACCAAATCCTTTATTAAGAAATACAACAGGACAGATGTACGGCTTTAAAATTTATTGCATGATGCAGGTTATGATATTGTTTCGAATCCTGGATCTTAAATTTCAGAAAATCCAAAAGTGAGCATAAATTCTTGAAACTGAGCATGGTCACGTGATATGGCACAAATATTACTTCGTAAGTTTTTTTCTTCAATTTGAGACAAGCTTCTTATGACAAGTTGCACAAACGAAGAGCCAAGGTATTTTGGAACAAAGACCTATCACGTTAAGGCGAACGCTTTCACTATTGAAACCGTGGGCGTTTACGTGCCACCACGAGTCCCCGCTTCTCATCGACAGGTGCCGTCCGAGCAAGCGTGTGAGTCGACGGGAGGCGTGCGAGCAGACGCTGCGCCGGCTGTCAGGGAGGCGTGTGAGCAGACCGCTATGCAGGCTCACCAGGAGGCGAGCCCTTTGATCAGGCTCCGCCGCCCACCGTCGTCCCAACTGCTCCCACTTTTTGAATGTCGTCGGTGCTGCAGTTTAAAATCAACCCCGCACTACCCGGTATCGCTACAATCTTCTCTCTTCCTCTCCGATTCTCCAGTCATCTACCTCCAACTAGCCTGACCTAAACGTACGCCATGCCGCATCACGATGGTCTGCCCTTAGTGTTCCAGGTTCCTGAGGAAGACACCCAACCGGAGTCTCAAGAACATAAGGCGCTTTGGGACGAGCTTGAACTGGCCTTGCAGGAAGACGCCGCGCCTGTCCCTGCTCCTGTTCCAGCTCCCATCGCCCCGACTGCGCCAGCGTCCATCCCCGTGGCATTGATGGGGCCGGGAGCTGCACATTGTCGCCGAGCTTGATCCCACGGGGTTCCACGAGGTCACGCCGACTTTCACGCGCCTGTGCACTTGCCAGTGCATGCGCCTACGCGTGCACTGACGTGCATGCCCGTGCCGGTGCCCGTGCACCTGCCAGCGCATGCGCATGCGTATGCACTAACGTGCGCACCCGTGCCGGTGCCCGTGCACACGAATGTCTCCGCCGCGTGCCAGTGCCCCCCTCAGCGGCATGGATGGCCGCCGTCGTCCGCTTCCTTGCACCAACGCCAGTCGCCTCCTCCCGCCAGTTGACTCGCTCCGAAGTCCAGAACAATTTGGCCTTCCTTGAAGCTAGGCCAACGTCCAGGAGTACGCCAACAACGGCGCAAGATGTTGTCGTCGCTGTCGTTCAGTGGCCCGAAGACACACAGAGCACGGCAGAGGAGCCGCTTCCCACCGCGAGACGCCCCCCCCCCCCGCCGCGTAATCTAAATTTGCCATGAAAAATGTTCGGATTTCCATGCTTAAAATCCGAACGTTTATAATTTCCGTTTATTTTATATCGATCGTCGTATAATTTAAAGTCGGAGTCAGACTGAGCGAAATCTATGGTTTGATCGATTGAATGTTCTGCTAGAGCGTATCAAATTAAATATAAAACGTCATCCGGCCACATGTATTCCTTGTCATCCAACTACCTAGACTGCTTCAATGTCGAGCGCTTAACACGTTTAGCGTGCAGTTAATTTCATGCCAAAAATAGTGCTAATCACATAATAACACGCAAATAATATCCTAGTACTTAATATCGGCATGCACTTAATATACTTCCAAATTAACGTGCATTGCACGTACACACTGACTAGTGCTGCTAGTACGTGAAATTGGTGCCATGACTTGTGAACGCGTCCAGATATGGTCAACTGCAACATCGCCCGCGAGTTCTTCCTGTTTGCCCGTGCATCTAAATGCAGAAGGGGAGGAGAGAGAGAGAGCACACATGGAACCCACCAGTAAGTGAAGGCGAATAGTACTAAAAATAATATTACATGTTATCCATTAATTAGGCTGTGGTAATATAAAAACATTATGTGAACAAAGGGGGGTACAACAAACATTGCTATTCTACGTGTATGTTGCCTATTGACGTGCGGCTTGAAGGCCCGATCGCATGTTCGATCCTCGTCCTTTATTTTTTAATTTGTATATGGGTCCAAAAAAATTTCATGAGATGTGGGCCCATCGGTGTGTAGTTTGTAGCACTTTAATTTGTGGGTCGAAATTTGTTCCATTCCAAGTGGACTATCAGTGTGTAGTTTTGTAGCTTATTTATAATAATTAAAGAGAACAACATAGTTTTTTCAATAATACCATGGTGCGACGTTGAAGGCGAGAAAGGACATGCGAGAGAGCAATGACCGAGCCAGAGGGAAATCAACTAGGGGAGTTGCGTGGGTTGCAGTGGTGTTTGGAGTAGTTATGGGCCGAATGCTACGAAAATATAATCTAAACCGACCGAAATAAATGCCTACACAAATTAATCCAAGGTTGGAGTGCCCCTCGCAATGTAAATAGCTCCAAATTTGCGAGGGATGGAGAGGTAGTAGCTTCAACGCGTGGAAGATACAGTGTGAGAAAGTGAGGTCAATCGAGAGACATATAGATAGAGAGACAAAGTGAGTGTGGTCCGACATTCATTGAACAAATATATATGCTCTGGAGAGATATTGTCCGATTGAGCTTTTGGCAAGGGTGAGGGCTGTAAGATAGAGCTTGAGAGATGATCCAGTCACAGACATGTAGATATATTTTGTGCGTGGGAGGAAGCAAGGTCAACCGATCACATAGGGTCACTGTGCGATGGAAAGAGTGAGACGGGTTGGAGAGAGTGACCTAGATAGACAATGTGCGTGAGAGAGTATACAATGTGAATAGGTCGAATTGGGCTCAAACATGGTGATATATCATTTTTGTCCGAGAAAGAGCGAGGTCAATTGAGACACACACACACACACAGAGAGAGAGAGAGAGAGATTGAGTGAGCGTGGCCCACCATGACGTCGAAAGAGTGGCGGCGGCTTGGATGGACTGACCTAGATAGACAATCTGCGTGAGAGAGTATAGAGTGTGTCGATCGAGGCCCGAACAGGGAGATATACCATTTGTGTGTGAAAGAAAACAAGGTTAAACGAGACTCGGATAAAGAGAGCGAGATTGAGCGAGTGTGGCCCGCCGTGCGGAAGAAAGAGTAAGACAGTCTCGAGGGAGTGACCTAGATATACAACGTGCGTGCATGCGCACGAGAGGTTGGGGGGGCTAGATAGGCAATGCATGTATTTAGCGCGAGAGGGTGAGAGGGAGAGGGAGGAGAGAGAGAGAGAGCTTGGCATGGGGTGCAATATCAGGTGTGTGAGGTAAATACATTTGGTAGCAGAGTGGAAAAAGGGGTTGTGTAGTTGAGAGACTTAAAGATCGAAACATGGAGAGAAAGAATGAACGTGTGTTGGAAACCGATAGCTTCCTAAGGTGGTTAGGAGAGGAAGATTGACCGATACAGGAAGTATGTA
>NC_041391.1:561605884-561657821 GCF_002162155.2 Triticum dicoccoides | reverse complement strand
GGGGGGGGGGGGCTAAAAACAACATTTGAATGTACATAGTACAAGACCTAATATCGATGTTTCAATTCGGTGTACATTGTAAGATTTGAACCGAGGACCAGGCATACGGGTAATTATTTCAAATTCGTGCCATACTACGTTTCGAGAAGTTGACATTGACTCAATTTGTTGTGCTTTTTTGTAGGTCATATGTTTGAATCCATCCAAAAGTTTTCTCACTACCATGGTGTTCATCATATACATATGAATTTGTATTAAAAAAGTAGCATGGACAGTGAAATGTGAAATCCACGTTAGAATTGGAGATCGCTATGTGACACACAGTCTAATTCAAATAACTAACTATGTGACACACACTCTAATTCAAATAACTAATTATGTGACACACACTCTAATCCACATTAGCGTGGGTACCGTTTCGATTTTTTTCAAATAACTCCTCATTAATTAATTTATAGTACTCCCTCTGTTCACTTTTATAAGACCTTGAAGACATTTCAGACAATGTGCAAAACAGTTCATTTTAAGTTGTCTGAAACGACTTACAAAAGTGAACGGAGGGAGTATCTCGTTTTGAATGACTAATTATTGCAAGGAAAACATGGGCATGGTAATACATACAGATTCATTTGCAAATGAAAGAAGATTCGTTTGCATTCTCAAATGTAGGCGCACCAGGCAGACCAGGGTCATGTCAGGGTGGACGCTGCTTCGGTGCCTTAAAGGCAACTGCCTTTGGGTCACTGACATGTGGGCCAGCCACCTATTGGGCCCACATGTCATGGACACAAAGGCAGGTGCCTTATGGCACCGAAGCATAGTCCTGTCAGGGTGGTCGCATGTGTCGGACGGACGCGTAGCACCCAGCCACCCACACAACCCCCAAAAAAAGGACGATGACAAAATAAGTTCGTGCTTCCATGTTTCGGATTAAAATATCTGGCGGCCCCAATTCCAGCCCTGCAAAATCTCTCTTCTCCACCGTCCCCTTCCGTGCCCAGATTGCTCAAATCCCTAATTCGCCGCCAACCCAAGAAAAGTTCGAATCGCCCCTCGTCTTGTCTCTTTCCCCACCGTTCCCCACCTTTGTGCCGGACGACGATGACGAAGACGACGGTCACGCTTCACCACCGCACCGGAGCTACCTCATCTACGCCCTCGTCCACCGCACCGGGTGGTCCACCGACAACGTCGGCCGCTGCAACCAACGTGCCTCACAGACACAAAGTTCCACTACATTAGGTGCGCTTCACTGATGCCGTCTCCCAGCTCACCAGGGATACTTCACCGAGCACATCGTCGCACCTCCGCCCCCAGAGGCCGTTGGGGCTTGACCAACGGTCTCATCCACCGCATCGTAGCGCTCTGCTGCCACTCAAGATCTACATCCGTGCGCGGCTAGCCAACGCTAGCGCATCACCCTCAACAGCTCTGAAGTGACCCGCACTCTAGCTAGGCGAGCGTGCCCAAACGCCGGCCCGAACTAGGTATCCACACATCACTCCCTTGTGCACTGTTCCGAAGATGTTTGGATATCCTTTCACTGCTCTCTTAGCTTACACGCCTATGCAACTCTGACTTTAACTCCTATTTCTTCTGGACATATCATCTGAAACAAGCAAATCCATTTTTTAGCGAAGCATGACGGCGCTACGGGATCTGGTACACATCATGCACACCCGTATAACCTTGTAAGTATTTGTCCTCCGGTACAACATCAAGGTCGATTCCTCTTACTTGATCAACCATTCGCTGTGTCAAAAATGCAGAGGGGGATGCAAGGAGCACAAGGCCTGCACATCCAAGCAAGTGGCAACATGGACTTGTACATGGAACATCCCAAGCGCAAGCAGAGCTGCAGTGAGCCTGTACAACAAGCTAGCGTAAGTCCCTGCATTTCATTTAATTTGTATTGGCATTCGTGTATGATTCATGTGCAGTGGCTGATCCACGAATTCAAGTTACCAGGGGCGAACATTTAACTTAAAAAATACGAAGGCACTTGCACTCCAGAAATCAACATAACTTGAGAAATGTGAAGCTACATGCACTTTGAAAACCAGCTAATGATCCAAAGTAGTTCAGATTATAAACACTAAATGATGCAAGCACCAAAAATACAAAATGCAACATGGTGTACAAGGACTACAAACATGGTATGTACCTTCTTGAATTATTCGTTCTCTGGCTGAAAATATCAAAGTGTAATTGCATGTATAACTAGTGCGCAAACTGCATATCAATATATCTATCATGCACAATTATGCCAATAGTTTCAAACAATAGATTAGAAAAGTATTTATGCTATGTTGTCATGATATGGGGACTTTCTGGTAGATGGACTCGACATTTCCTCAAGCTATGAAAATGCACTATAATTTGCTTGTCATCAATGCCTACAAATCTCTGTCTCTCTCAACATAGTAGATCATCATTAGACACTAAATCCTTCAATGAGCTTGCAAAATGCTTGCATTAGATCCCTCATTAGACACTATATGTTCATCACTAGGAGCATGTAAAATGTTTGCATCAAAACCTTCATTAGCAGTCTGTTCATTAGACACTTCAGGCTCAAGAACAACATGAGCTTGTATGTTTGCACCAGAAACTTGATTAGATACATCAGATTCACTCAGTTCAGTATTGATTGGGGGAGTTACAGAATAAGTAGAAATTGGTTTCATTTTCTCATAGATTCCCTACATATAAGCAATTTTACAACACCGTCAGGTTTAACTATTGGCCAGAAATTGAAGAGTTGAATTAGATATAATCAAGGATGTGATGTACTTGCTCGTTGCGCATGCTACTCTTGCAAGCTTCGACTGTCCATTTGCGCAAGCTCGATGCCACGCCCGTGCTGCCGCTGCTGCCTCCCACACAGGCTACACCCAGGGTTGGATCTTCATCTTCTTGTCCTTCCATTCGCTTGAAGCCCCGAGACCGCCCTCCAACGAGGGCGCGAGGAAGTGTTGTGTCGGTTTGTCCAGCGTCGACTAGGTTAGGAGCAAACCAGACTGGAGGCTGGAGCGAATGAATTGGGATTTTTCCTGCTGTCGACCGATATGGGAGGCGCTCGTTTGGGCTGCATTCCTGCTATAGGGCCTGCCTTGCACTTATGTTATTGGCCCATCCAAATTGAAACATTTTTCTTCATTTTTTACATTGCCTGCTCGTGCGTTGGGACGAACAAAACTAGCGTGGGCCAACCTGGACGACTCAAACTAGGTGCACACTTTCCATCCACCTGAGGTGGCCGCCCATACCAGCCCCTATGGTGGCGTCGCCCCTTTTTGCGTGTATGATTGGTTAGTGAAAAATATTCCAGTGGCACTTTTGATTTACCCACAGAATGGTTGAATTGATTGTTTCTATGAACTGAGTTCCCCAATAATGTGAAGGATGCCAGTCTTGTCATCCTATTGTAGATTGCTTAGATCTCGATATGCCAAAAGTAATTGCATGAAATATACAGTAAAAGCCAGTGTGATGTGTGTGGCTAAAACTAGTCTGACTACACGTCCTCATATAACATATCAAGGACGCACCATCTTACCAGATTAACCATTCGACTTACCCATGCAGTGTGGGAAGAAAGAAGTATTGGGACTGCGTATCCAAGCAATTGATGCCATGGACTCCTTCGTACAACCTTGTAAGCGAAAAAGAAGTTGCGGTGTGCCTGTACAAAGAACTAGCGTAAGTTCAGTTACCTGCTTCTCGGAATTTTAGTTAGCAACTTATTGCAAAATTGTTCAATTACGTTGCTTGGCTTAATTTAGTTTGCTACTGATTACATAATGCCACAGCCTGTTAATCATATTGTAGACTGCGCCTATCTATGTGGTTGATACTTACTGTTAAGAATTACCTATTTGCCTTAACTTAAATATCTACTTGTTTGTTTAACTGCTTTGCTGCTGCAACAGCGGGTTACAATGATGTTAATAACTACTTATCAGCATCCAGTTGAAACTCTTTAATTCCTTGTTTGTTTAAATGGTTTGCTGTTAGAACTCCCAGTTGATATGTTTTGCTAACTTTAACTTTTCTGAATCCAATCGGAACTTTAATGGCAAAACAGGTTAGCCCAAGATCAAAGAGCGAGGTCCCCATGGACGTTGCATCATCCCACATCAGTGGCACCGGCCCAATCATGCATTATGAATTGCCAACTATTGATGCTCTAGAGGCTAAACTAGTGGTAGAAAGAGATTCTGCTTCTGCACTTAGAGATGAAGTTGACATGTTGAGGAAGCAAACATCACAATCACAAGCAGTACTCAAGACAACCATTAAATATTTGGTGGTTTTGAAAACGAAGCAAGTTGAGACTGACCAGATTGTTAAGGTCCTGAAGGAAAAAAGGAAATTAAATTCCTACTTGGTAAATCATAGGTGAAATGTTCTTTCCATCATTGAATAACATTTGTGTTGTCTGTTCATGTAATCAATCAAACCATTTGTTTTAGAGATCATGTAACAATTGTTTTTTTTGTTTTTTGGTTTGTAATTTTATTTGAGCACAAGTCTGTATTAATTGATAAGACTCGAAGACATTTCATTTGGATTGCTGTGCCAGACCTACAAATATGCCAATCGGGCTGAATGTGCATTCAGCAATAGTAATAGTATAGATGGACCATAAGTGGCACGCACCGGAAAGGGCCAAGATGGTGGCTAAAAAAAGGATGTTGTTGTAGCCAAAAAAAGTACAGCGGCCAGTCTTATGTATGTTAGTTGATATTATTGATCCATATACTCTATAAGTGTTTATATGTCTGTTAGTTCTGTACATTCTTGGTTGATTGACTCGGTATTTGAATCTTGATACATCGCTTGTGTACATATCTCAATGGGACTACACATTATGTTGCGTGTGACATTTGAGTTGGACATGAAGTGTCCCAAATATTCGAATTCACCTTAAACTAGATTCTAGCTTCTGAATTTGAGTATCGGCATTTGTAAACCATATTCATATATGACAGTGGAATACATCTTTGTCGTCCTTTTGAAGATATATAAAAACACATAGAATTATTTATAAAGATTCATATAGGAATACAAAATGGATTCGAATTTAGTTGCCAGGGTAAACGTGGATGCTTATTGTCCCAAAATTCGAAAGAAGCAGCAAAATGTCCACTCCCACATCGGCTGCCCAAAGCCAAGTGTTTGGGAGATGGAAATTACTATCTACCCATTACACGGACAATCCATCGGCCCGATTTCCACTGCTCTAAATAGGGGTAGGTTAGTAACTTCAATTAGACGTGACACGACCGCCTCTAAGCCCATTCCGACACGGTGGGCGTCAAACATGGGAGGCAAAACACATTTGATTCAAGCTCGTCCGAAAGACCTCTGTTTCTCCCTCCATTCCCCATTCATACACGGTGGCGGCAAAACAAACTCGACTCGGCCTAAATCGATGTACGCAAATATTTTCAATAGGGGCAGGTTTGTAACTTCACTCAGATGTGACACAACCGCCCTACCTGTCAGCCTCGTTCATACACCGTGGGCGCCAACCATGGGCGCCAAGCACCCTCTCCTCGCCCGAAATCGCTCTGGGCAAATATTGGCGAGATGCGAGATTACTGTCCTATCCCCAACCGACGAGACGTCCAAATTTTAAACGGGGGCTAAATTCGTAACTTTCCCATATTTTAGACAGGCGCGTCCCAAAAACATGGTTCCCCGTACCTCCCCTCCATTTTCCCATTCATACACCGTCCGCGCTAGAACACCCCATCCCCACACCAGCCTCCGTCTGCCACCCCATCCATTGCCGCCATCCTCCACCACATCCATCGCCACCATCCTCCACCATGCCGGAGCACCTACCAAGACCGCGTCGTCCACTGCTAGAGATGGACGTTTCTCATCCACGGCGACGGACCAATAGCCTTGCATCGCGTCCACTCGCTTCATCGGCGTTGTCGTCCTCTTTGCCGGGGCCGCTCACACGACCTTCTCTTCCACCGCAACGGGACTTATCCCCCGATGGACCCGTCTCCCGTCGCAGATCTGCTTCAATGCCACCGACAGACATCGCACCCCCGATGCCTACACGGCACCGCAAGAGAGGTGGTACTTCATATCTCCTCAACTTTTTGATCTCAACCAGAAAATAGATCTTAACTTGGTTACTATACTTTCTTTTCAGCTCTTAGAATTTAGTTCTTAGTTGGAAGCAAACAATGGATGCTAAATATCATTTCTCCGGTTTGCAGCTTCAAATCTGCCATGGCACAGCCATAATACGGTTTAATTGATCATGCTTAGGGTTTAATTGATCATGTTGGTTCCGTGGTGGCTTTTTAATAGAATTCGGAGGGGAAACCCTCTTTTGCTAAAAAAAATATGCTTAGAGTTTCCCCCTTTTATGATCACTATACGATCAGAATATGTGCTTCATGTCATAATAACACTGCTCCACCCATCAAGCTAAACAAGCTTAGTTTTTCAAATACGAATCTGATATTATTAAAACAGAGTTGTTTAATTGGTTAGCTAAACGTTTCTAAATTAGTTTCGAAAATGCATGTTCGCCGCTCGGGTGTGTATCTCTATAGGGTGTCCACGGTGGGCCGGCCCACCCTGGGATTTTGGGTCGTCCCAGGCCCCGATTCCCCTCTGTTCTGCTGCGTGCTTTCGATCTCTACTCACCCCCAGCCGCCTGCCTCGCCGGCGACTTGCCGTCCCCGGACGGCATGACTCTAGGAGGAGACGTCGGACTAACAGGAGGCCAGGAGCCGGTCGCCCAACAGCATCACCGCTGCCCGGGCGCGCCGCCGTGCCTACCTTCCTAGTCCGTTCAGGGCTCAGGCGTGCAGCACCCACCAAGCCAACCCGATTTATCCTGAGATACGTCCTCAACACTCAGCAACCACTCCTCATCACCCATTTTCTAATTGATTCATTACTCATTAGGCAGGGCTGTCATTAGGGTTTGTTGTGTGCTCAGTGCTACCTACACTTAATGGTTCAGATGTATTTCGCTAATCTTTAGTACCTCTAAAGTTCACATGGTTTTCAAAATTTCGGCCCTCGGAACAGACACTAGTCATTTTGGATTGTTGGTCGTAGTGACATTGACCCAGATTACTACTGCAAGCCAGGTTTGTTGACAATTTTACTTATCTTTCTTACTCATTCGATATAATATCCAATTATTCACGTCTATTAGTTGCAAACAATAAGTGCTAGACAAACTTCTTCATTCAGATTTTGGACGCTCTCTTACTGCAGTTACAATTTTGCATACTTGTCCTAGTAAGCTCACAAGTAAATGATTGATTCACTACATCTATGCTTGCCTTTTAATATTTGTTGTCAATTCGGGTGGACCACCCTGTTTCTAAATACTGGAACCGTAGACATGAGTGAATAGTATTTCTCTATGTGATCTCTTCCATCATGTGTGGGCAACGAACACTGCATTGTATAGAAAGAAAGTGTCATTTCCAGCTTTTACATAGGTTTCGATCTTTTACATGGAATACAATCTGCCTACTTGCTTTGTGTCGCACTACCAACACTCCACCCTTGAAGCTAAACATTATGCCACTCATAATTGCTTAGTTTATTTGTTCAAATACGAATTTCATATGATTCTAATGTTCCTACTTCAGTTTTGAAATGTGTGCCTGCCTGTTATAGAGACATAAGGGGTCTGTATTTCTGTGTGTGGTCTGGTCAGCATGGTTGGGGAGGTGAACTTTGCATATGCAGGGTTTAGAGGGAGACACTCTCCGAGTTGAATCCGCAATGCATTCCATAGATAATCTGACTACTTTTTATGTTTTCATGAATCTCAGATTCTGAACAGCTCATAATGATTATGAGCTTGCGCGCATGAAAAGAATAAATAAGAACAATGCCATGGCTGTCAAACTTGGCATTAAGGGACTGAAATCAAGTCTGGATGAAATGCAATGCAAACGCTCTCCACCTACAGATTCATGCTCAGAATATGATCCTAACAGTGATTCTAAGCTAGAGGGAGACCTAAGTCAATGTAGCTCCCTAGTGGAGGAGTCAGAGGAAGATGCCCTATCTTATTCACCCATCAAGGTACTTGCTCTAACTTTCCAAGGTTACATTGCTCGCACATATCTTGCAACTAATGCTTTGCATTGCTTCTAATTTATTGAACTGTCATTAGCTTAGTTTACACATCGTGTATGTGAATACGCCCTGCCTATCCATTTTCAGTACATATTCCATCTGTCATCATACCATATTTATCCATTCAAATGTTGTTCTTGTGTATCAGACATTCAAAAGGAAGAGGGCGATTGCTGATCGTGGAGGAGCACAAGCAAAGTATTTGGAAAAGGTAGTGGCACCTGATAAATCAAATAGCCCATTAGGTGTAGTTGCAATATCACCTGACCCACAAAACACCCCAACTCTAGCAGACTCTAGCCCTACTACACTGGTCATTTCTGATGCCCCAACTCAGCAGACCCCAACTGCAGCAAACAATATGATTATGCCAGTTGACATAGCACCAGTTGTACGACGCAAAACCCCCATTCCTGCAAAGAGTACACCAAATCCAGTTGTCAAATCCCTTTTCGAACCAGAGAGAGCCCCAATTGTAGCAAATAGGACCCCTGTTCAATTTCTTCCCAGTTTAGAAGACGAAGCTTATGTTGTTGTCAGGAACTTTGTGCGCATCTTTCCTTCATGGAAAGATTATACCGCAGACACAAAACAATTTCCAGTCTTCCTCCGCAACTTACGCATAAGTAATGTACTAATGTTATTCATGGTCATTACTGCATATGTTTCTGCTGACAGAAGACACAAGATTTCATTCTTTTAAATACGCGAGGAGCAAACTGGATTGTGATGACGAGCAAGGGTTGGTTGCGCTTTTCAAGCACTCGTTGATGAATTATCGGTCCTACCTGAGGCAAGCGCACTTCGATGGCAAGCCTCTGAATGAAATTTCTGTAAAGTCTCTGGTGCTACATTGATCCGACGGTGACTGGAATAATCTTGTTACACATTGGTCACGGCTGCAGCGTAAGGTACTATCTATGATATCACAATTTGAACTACATTTCTGCATTTCCCTTAATGTCTCACTTGTACGAAAACTGTTAGCAAAAGAACATTCGTTCTCAAGGGACCATAGAATCTCGCAACTATACTGCACAGTGCATGGCTCTTGTGAGTACCTCTTGCCCTGTATGACCATACTTACTTTCATAGCTGTTTGATTATGTAGCATCACTGCACATGTTAGCCTCGTAATCGTCCATTTGGTGGACATTATAAGATATGTATGGACTCTTACATAAATTTAGAATCAACCCAATGCTTTTGAAGAGGTTTACCTCTGCAGTCCTCTTGTAAGGACTGAACGTGGTCTATCACTGTACTTACATTAACATCTACTCCCTCCGTCCCATAATATAGAATGTTTTATACAGTACACCAGTGTTCAAAACACTCTTGTATTATGGGAATAGGGATTGGTTCATTTTGTAGCATTATGCATCTTATCTCCCTCGCCCATCATTTACTAAAAAAGATCAGATCTATATTTAATCTTACCAACAAGTAGAATACATAGACAATGCTAGTGCAGAAGTGTATCCCATTGCTCTTGTTAGTACATTTTGTCCTGTAACGCTTGTACTTCCAGGGATTGGTAGTTGATTATGTAGCATCAATCTGCATCTTATCTTCATTATCCTCTATCCCTTCCAGTATTATCACATCTATAATTACTCTCTACAAAATGTAGAGTACAGGCAATGCTTATGAAGAAGATTCTGTGCTGAAATTCTTGAGTTATCCTTCCCTTGACATGGAGAAGGGTATTATAAAGCCATTGTTAACTGTTAATGTAAGTCAGTCCTTCTAAAGCCTTTATCCTCAACTGCTATTTAATTTGCTCATACTCCCTATCGTTTACTGCTGTTTAGTTTGCTGTTTCTACCAAAATGCATGTTCGCAAGAACTGTAAGTTTAAAGTTTTACTTGTAAAACCAAATTCCTTATTCATACCATGCACATTACTTAATACTCCCTATATGTATGCTTGTTTTTGTGTATCTATAATCCAGTGTGTGGTGAAGCAGCCCATGTTTGCACCTTGTCATCTCCTGTTTTATCTTACTGATGTGGCTGATGATATGAACAACATGCCATGCACATTATCCAAAATAGATACAATGATTTTCTTTGCCCTTCATCTATGCTTGTTATGTTGACATGGTAATCCAGTAGTGTGGTGAAGCTCCCCGCATGATGAACAATGCCAAATTATGCTATCGATATTTTGAACTTAGTGTTTATTTTCTAATTTGAAATTGGATGGAATTGACAACATAGTTATCATCTTTGTTTATACATGTGCAAAACATGTCATCTCTCTGCTTTGTTTCAGGGTGATATGCCTGATGGCATGCATAAGTCTGCTGAAGGCTGTGAGACAAACCCAACATATATTGCAGCAAAGAAGGCAAAACATCTTGAAGATAGCGAGACAACCCCAAAGTCTTGTCTTGATGCAGTGTTCAAGTTACTTGAGACTAACAGTCAGACAAGCTCACATAATTTGTTGTCTGAATCAGTTCGACTTCTTCAGTCCCAAGTTCTAGCAGAAAGGCATTCTGCAACTCAACTTCAACTTGAAGTCCTATCTCTAAGAAAGATTGCGGAGAACACAAATGAGAACCTCATCGCTAAACAGCTACACCTGGAAGCTATGACCGACATGCTAGGCCGGTCTCACAGCCTTGCTCAGCAGTTCCCCCGCAAGGCTAACCTTTCTTGAACTATCTTGGAAGTGGTCTCGGTTCAGTATTATTTTGTTACACTGCAATGGTGCCCAGTTTTTGTAATCTGCTTCTTCGTTGCGCTTTATAATCACTGGTGGCGAACTTCGATGCCCAGTGGATGTAATATACCTTAAATCCTTTATTGTATAGTGTAGGTTTATTCTTAGTTACTATGCCATAATTTCTTTATTGTATAGAGTAGGTTTGTTCTTAATTCCGACTAGTTACTGCCATCATTCGCTATCTGAAAAAAAATCAGCTGTAGTCGACCAGACCGAAACATTTGACTCTAACGGCGGGTTTTTAGTGGGCCAAAATTGGGTCGGCCTGCGTCTTTCTTGGGCCCGAATGATTGGGGCCTTCACACATTGCGCTAGGCCCAAACTTACACCGGCCTATATTTTAGTTGGGCCTTTTGTCGACCCAGCGCTTAGTTTGGCCCAGGTAGCGTTGGGCCATTAACAGGCTGAATATTGTACTGGCCTAGTATGGCCGAGATGAAACCACGGGCCTTTAGCAGGCCAAAATTTTCACTAGTCGTCGACAGGCCTTCAGCAGGCCGAAATGTAGACCGGGCCTTTTTGGGCCCAATTAGCTCACGAGCCGTTACCAGGACGAAACATATCTCGGGCCTTAGTTGGCCCACTGATATCATGGGCCTTTAAGAGGCCGAAAGCTTAGTACATGCATCAACGTACCGAATTACGTGATAGGCCTTTAACAGGCCCAAAGTCACGTTGGGCTTAACTGTTGCCAACTTTAGCACGGGCCGTTAGTGGGCCTGATGTCTCGTCGGACCATATATGGCCCATGGGCAGCACGGGCCATTCCCAGGCCGAAAGTCCTACCAGGCTGAAATGGGCCCATGTCTACATCAGACCTCTAACAGGCCGAAAGTCACTGGGCTGTAGTTGGGCCCAAATATTCGACGAACAATTAACGGGACAGATCTGGCTTCGGGCCGCAAATGGGCCCAAATATTGGGCGAACAATTAACGGGTCAGATCTGGCTTCGGGCCGTAAATGGGCCCAAATAATGGGTGAACAATTAACGGGCCAGATCTGGCTTTGGGCCGTAAATGGGCCTTTATTAAGCATGTCGTTATTGGGCTGGCCCACTAGTACCTGATTAAGTACTACGGGCCTTTGACTGGCCGGCCTTTTTAACCTATATGGGCCTCTGTTGGGCCCAGCCACGTGTCGACGTATCATAAGCATGTATCCTCCAATGGACGGGCGACATCTGGCCCACTGACGAGCTGATAGGTGTTCCCTTCGGCCAATCAGAATTTTACACGTGGAAATTTCCCATTGGTCAGGGCTGTTAACGGGTTATCAGATCCAAAATCTGACCCGATAGCTTAACGGCATTCCGTTACGGTGGATGCAACGTGTCGGTCACCCTTGACGAAAGCACTTCTGTGACGCACGATTTATCGTCATGGAAGTGGACACTTCCGTGATGATAATTTTGGTAATGTCATGGAATACTTCTACGATAGCACAGGTATGACTATCTTGATTCTGTCATAAAATCGTCATGGATGTACATGCATGACAAAAAACGCGACCTACTATGACAAACATGTATCATCACGGAAGTGTATTTTTTTTGTAGTGATGGAGCGTGTCATAATAAACGGAACGGTGGAAAGTTGCATGGCAATATATCTTGGAATGGCTATGGAAATGCCATAATAGGTAGGTATGGTGGCTGTTTTGAGGAAGGTAAATAATGGGTTCATAATATCGGCGAAGGTTGCGCGGCATAATAGATGCTAGCAAAGTGGAAGGGTAAGTGTGCGTATATCCATGGACTCACTTAGTCATAAAGAACACATATACTTATTGCAAAAGTCTACTTGCCCTTGAAGCAAAGTACTACTACGCATGCTCCTAGGGGAAGGGTTGGTAGGAGTTAACCATCGCGCGATCCCGACCTCCACTCATAAGGAAAGCAATTAAAATAGCATGATGCAACAAATTTGTCACACAACTTTTACCATACGTGCATGCTATGGGACTCGCCAACTTCAACACAAGTATTTCTCAATTTCATAATTACCCAACTAGCATGACTCTAACATTACTACCTTTATATCTCAAAACAATTATCAAGCATCAAATTGATCATAGTTTTTAATGCACTTTCTATGATAGTTTTTATTATACCCAACTTGGATGCTCATCATTCTAGGACCAAATTTATAACCATAGCAAATACCATGCTATTCTAAAAGACTCTCAAAATAATAAATGTGAAGCATGAGAGATCAACAATTTCTTCAAAATAAAGCCACCACCGTGCTCTAAATAATATAAGTGAAGCACATAGAGCAAAATTATCTAGCTCAAAAGATATAAGTGAAGCACATAGTGTAGTCTAATAAATTATAGATCATGTGGGTCTCTCCCAAAAGGTGTGTACAGCAAGGATTATTGTGGTAAACTAACAAGCAAAGACTCATATCATACAAGACGCTCCAAGCAAAACACATATCATGTGGTAAATAAAAATATAGCTCCAAGTAAAGTTACCGATAAACGAAGACGAAAGAGGGGATGCCTTCCGGGGCATCCCCAAACTTAGGCTTTTGGTTGTCCTTGAATATCTTGGGGTGCCGTGGGCATCCCCAAGCTTAGGATTTTGCCACTCCTTATTCCATAGTCCATCAAATCTTTACTCAAAACTTGAAAACTTCACAACAGAGAACTCAATAGGAAATCTTATAAGCTTCGTTAGTGCAAGAAAGAAAAACCACCACATAAGGTGCTGTAATGAACTCATTATTTATTTATATTGGTGTTAAACCTACTGTATTCCAACTTCTCTATGGTTCATACCCCCGGATACTAGCCATAGAAGCATCAAAATAAGCAAACAACACACGAAAAACAGAATCTGTCAAAAACAGAACAGTCTGTAGCAATCTGTAACTTTCGAATACTTATGGAACTCCAAAACTCCTACCAAACTAGGATGTCCTAGGCAATTTGTCTATTGATCTACAGCAAAAAGAATCAACGCAAAATCACGTTTCTGTGATTTATTGAATTTTCTCTCGTGCACGCAAAGTTTCTGTTTTTCAGCAGAATCAAATTAACTTTCACCCAAGGTTATCCTATAGGTTCTACTTGGCACAAACACTAATTAAAACATAAAAACACATCTAACCAGAGACTAAATAATTTATTTATTACTAAACAGGAACAAAAATCAAGGAACAAAAATGAAATTGGGTTGCCTCCCAGCAAGCGCTATCGTTTAACGCCCCTAGCTAGGCATAAAAGCGAGAATAGATCTAAGTATTGCCATAATAATAAGATAGATCACGAAAACTCATTTCATATTCCCTACTTTCAGTAGCAAGTTTTCTTTGAGGCAAGCAAAAGTAATCAAAAGGGCTAAATTTAATGGGACAGAAGTCCCCAAGATCAATCTCGGGAGGTATGGGATCCTCCCACAACCAATTCATCATTATAAGCATTCTTTTGGCAGAACTTCATAAGCCTATACTCAAGAGAATATCCTAACTCATTATTTCGAATAGCAAAATCATTGTTAAGTTCGGAGATTCTATCAACTAGAACATTGGTAGGAACCCTTTTTCTAAGGTTTTCATTAAAAGCAATATAGTCTAAAGACTGAAAACGCATAATTTCCTCTTGATCAAAGAGGATCGCCTCTATGGGAGGACGGCCAGCGTCCACCCTATAGTGCGCAAAGATTTCTTTGGCCTTTTTTATTATAAATATTAACTCATATGCCAAAAAGATAGTAGCGACGTGCTTAACAGAAGAATGCTCAATATTGGAAAATTCTAAGAAAATTCTTTGTATGCAAGGGTGCATGTGCATAAACTGCCTTTCAAGTTCAACTATAAGCATGGAGATAGCATCTGCAAGACTGCTAGTTCTATGAAGAATAGAGCCACCCATAGAAGGTCACTGGTACAAGTAAAGAAATCTTGAATAACCCCTTTTCCAATAATATTGTCACTACCGATATGGAATTTTTTAGTATGTAAGATAGTGGGTTCTTCAACAGGAGTATCCATTTTATTATTAACCATATTGACGATAATCTCCCTAGATTCAGACATAGTGGCAACAGGAAAATGAGGGAGAGGCAAACGGAAAAGACAGGGCGAATAAAACGGCAAGGGTGAAGTGGGGGAGAGGAAAACGAGAGGCAAATGGCAAATAATGTAATGCGAGGGAGATGAGTTTGTGATGGGTACTTGGTATGTCTTGACTTGAGCGAAGACCTCCCCGGCAACGGCGCCATAAATCCTTCTTGCTACGTCTTGAGCTTGCGTTGGTTTTCCTTGAAGAGGAAAGGGTGATGCAGCACAGTAGCGTAAGTATTTCCCTCAGTTTTTGAGAACCAAGGTATCAATCCAGTAGGAGGCTCCTCAAAAGTCCCATGCACCTACACAAACAAACAAGAACCTCGCAACCAACATGATAACAGGGTTGTCAATCCCTTCACGGAAACTAGTGAGAGTGAGATCTGATAGAGATAATATGAGAAGATAAATATTTTTGGTATTTTTATGATATAGATTGGAAAGTAAAAGATGCAAATAAAAGTAGATGGAAAACTTGTATGATAAAAGATAGTCCCGGGGGCCATAGGTTTCACTAGTGGCTTCTCTCAAGATAGCATAATTATTACGGTGGGTGAACAAATTACTGTCGAGCAATTGATAGAAAAGCGCGTAGTTATGAGATTATCTAGGCATGATCATGTATATAGGCATCACGTCTGCAACAAGTAGACAGACTCCTGCCTGCATCTACTACTATTACTCCACACATCGACCGACTCCTGCCTGCATCTAGAGTATTAAGCTCATAAGAATAGAGTAACGCATTAAGCAAGATGACATGATGTAGAGGGATAAAATCATGCAATAGGATATAAAACCCATCTTTTTATCCTCGATGGCAACAATACAATACGTGTCGTTTCCCTTTCTATCACTAGGATCGAACACCGCAAGATTGAACCCAAAGCTAAGCACTTCTCCCATGGCAAGAAAGATCAATCTAGTAGGCCAAACCAAACTGATAATTCAAAGAGACTTCCAAAGATAACCAATCATACATAAAAGAATTAAGAGGAGATTCAAATATTTCTCATAGATAAACTTGATCGTAAACCCACAATTCATCGGATCTCGACAAACACACCGCAAAAAGAGTTACATCGAATAGATCTCCAAGAAGAGGAAGGAGAAATTTGTATTGGGAATCAAAGAGAGAGAAGAAGCCATCTAGCTAATAACTATGGACCCGAAGGTCTGTGGTAAACTACTCACAACTCATCGGAGAGGCCTTGGTGGTAATGGAGAGGCCCTCCGACGGAGCACCGACGAAGGCTCCAAGATGGGATTTCACGGATACAGAAGGTTGCGGCGGTGGAATTAGGTTTTCGTGGTGCTCCTGGATGTTTTCGGGGTACATAGATATATATAGGCGAAGGAAGTCGGTCAGGGGAGCCACGAGGGGCCCACGAGGTAGGGGGCGCACCCACCCTTACTAGGCGCGCCGACCACCCTCGTGGCCGCCTCGGCTGCTTCTAGACGTCCACTCTAAGTCTCCTGGATTGCATTTGTTCCAAAAAGATCTCTCCCGAAGGTTTCATTCCGTTTGGACTCCGTTTGATATTCCTTTCCTTCGATATACTAAAATAGAAAAAAACAGGAATTCGGGTTGGGCCTCCGGTTAATAGGTTAGTCCAAAAAATGATATAAAAGTGTAAAGTAAAGCCCATAAACATCCAAAACAGCTAATATAATAGCATGGAACAATCAAAAATTATAGATACGTTGAAGACGTATCACCTCACTAGATATATAGATTGATCGGTTTGTGTGGAAAACTATGAAAGACCTAGCTATATAGACACGCACACACACATAGAGGAACATCGATTGTTGCGCATGCACGCGTGAGAGATAAAGAATGCCCCATATGATGGAGAGGAGGATGTGTGTGGGTGTGTGCCTTCATGGGAGGCCGACCTGAAGAAAAAGATTGCATGTGTGCGATGGATAATGCTGACTGGTAGTGTGTATACATGCATGCACGAGAGAAACTTAGTGGTACAATTATAAAGAGAAGACGACTGTGTGGGTGTAAAAGACTAGGTGAGGTCATAATCAATGTAAAGTTGAATTCAAATACTTGAATAAGAGATCATGATGTTTGAAACCCATGCATGCATGAATATAACAGAGATCTGCACGGTGTGGTTTGGAAATGAGCATGTTGTAATGTATACACATTGAACAAGGTCAGACTGATTTGAATTTGAGATACCGATGGCAGACATCATTTGGCCACATTGCATCTGTGCATGGACACACTATTTTAATTGGAGATGATGGGTGGCTTTCGCATCACATATCTATATCTATACCCCTATATATCTATATTATATTTTATATTTTTTATATTGTGTGCGGGTAACTTTAACTTTGAAAGATGGTCATTCGACAAGGCGAATCCGATGGTGTAGAGATGGCAAATTTGAGCACTACTGGCCGTTGGATATCATCTAGATTCCACCAGATTTCGCCACATGTACAATCTAGAAGACTCCATGGTTGAACTTAAGCATAATGCACAAACCTCAAAACACAAGCACTTCTTCTTTGTTATAGAATCTTCCGTATCAGAATTTCCCAAATGTTTTTCTACATGATTTTCCATTATTTGTTTTTACTTTATTTCTTACAAGGCACAATTCCATGAATCTTAAAATAGATTAGATTTCTTATAAAAACTAGATGATTTTGAATGAAATGAACTATAAGAATTAAACGAACATCTACATCATGCATATATGACTCAAAGCTTACATGCTATAATGTGGTATTTATTCATAATTTGGTTGCCAAATCACACGCATGCAATGCACGTGTACCTTACTAGTCTAAATGGTGTTTGTGTGTGTGTTGTGCGTGTTGAGGTGCAAATTGTCTTTTTTGGGTACATGTTAAGCTTGTTCTCCCGAAATTTCAAGCCGCGCCTTGTTATGCCAAAATTTTAAGCTAGCGTCTCTGTCTATCGTGCTGCGAAACTCTCACCTCTTCAACCTGCGCCTTGTTACCCTGAAATATTTAAGATATATC
This sequence comes from Triticum dicoccoides, assembly GCF_002162155.2. NCBI lineage: Eukaryota > Viridiplantae > Streptophyta > Magnoliopsida > Poales > Poaceae > Triticum > Triticum dicoccoides. The sequence continues at coordinate 561,639,868 of NC_041391.1, read as the reverse complement.
TTTGTCTCTTGTGCTCCGACAACTCCCTCCATCTCAACTCGCGCCTTGCTATTCCAAAATTACAACGTGCGCGAAAACTCCCACCTCTTGTGAAATCCCGACACGCGAAATGCATGTGGTACCCCTGAACCGAAAGAACCGCCTCAAATCGGTGGGGGTACTTTCATAACTTACCCCACATTTCGGACAAGCGCGTCCCTAAGCCATAGTTCCCCACTCCCATCCCATCCACCCACCCATTCGTACACCGAGGCCGCGAAAACCCGTGAAGCCCCACACCCTCCTTTGTCCGCCACCCAGCCGGAGCCTCTTCCTCGATGATGTCGTCCACAGCAACACCTCGACGTCCCTCATCCACCATACCGGATGAGGATCCGTTGTCGATATCGTCGTCCCTCCGGTTCAGCCACCCCGTCCTCCACCTCCAAGGAGCTGCCCCGATGTTCCCCTCGTCTTTCGTGCCACCTTCATTCCCACACCGCCGTCTTCACCTGCACCACCGGAAGAGCATCATCATCACTATTTCCTCAGATGAAGCTGCGGCCGAATCGGCGCCACCAAAGAGGTTGTACACTAATCGCCGCATTTTCTTCTTGATTTGATCTCACGATGCTGCCGGTGCTCGGTCCCGGCCCGACACGGCGCGGCTCCATCCAGGGCGGTGTCGCTGGCCACTTCCTCCACGACGTCGCTCCCTCGGTGGCGACATCCGCATTACTAGGAGCTACTACTGCTTTAGCCCTCACTCGTGCTACTGCTCTGCTCTTGCTCTCGGTCCCCTGCCTGGTCTGCTCTTGCTATTGCTCTTGCTCGCGTTGCTGCTCTCGCTATTGCTCTTGCTTGCGATGCTGCTTCGATTTAGCTACACTTTAGTCGACTGAGTCGAATTTTGGTCAGTCAATTTTCAGGGGGGGGCTCGCCGGAGTTAAGGAAGAACCACCACAGCGGGGAGGGGGGCTCGCCGGAGAGGTACCCCACTATCTATCTTAGGGTTCAGGGTGGGGGCAGTGGCCGTCGGCGGTGGTGGGGCGGTGGCGTGGGGATCATCGAAGAAAAATCTCGGCATGGGGGGACCTAGAGGGATGGCCGGGGCGGCGGCGGACCGGCGGTGGGGAGTGTTTTCGGGGTAGGCGGGGCGGCGCACCGCCGGCCGCGGGCAGCGGGGGGTGACTGTTTGGCTGGTGGCTCAGGGGGGTGGAGGTTGAAGATGAACTGCAGGCCTTTGATTTCGTATCCAACGGCTGCAAAATCGACTGACCAGAGATGAAAAAGTCAGTCGACTGACATGTAGCCTCACCTCTAGTGTGTTTAGTTTCGACAGTAAAATTCAGTTTCGACAGTTAAGTTCAGTTTTGACAGTTAAGTTCAGAGATGAGCGGCTGATGTATTTTACATATAGCACTTTGTGGTTATGTATTTTACGTCATCTATTGGAGATGCTATTAGAATTCCACTCAGGTTAACGTTGTCTCTCTTGTCCTGCTTCAGCCTTGGCGTCATACAACTTACCGGAGCTGCTCCAACGATGAAACCCTCCATCACAGCGGAGCAGTACCTCGGGCTCCATCTCCAGACGCCTAAGATCTTCTTCCCCTCCTCCGACGGCCAAGTCAGTCAGAGCATCCTCACCGGCCAACCCAATCACGCTGAGATCAACATGGCTTCGCCAAAGAGGTTGTACACTTGTTGCATCTCTTTTTTACTCTACATGTTATATATATTGTCCACTGAGCACACGTAGTAACATGAAATACGATTATTTTATCCTACTATATGACAAGCAGTGAGGTACCATGCAACTTAGCTATCCGTGATGGACTCTCTTGAACGCCATCATTATTTATCTCTGCGCGTTTGAGCTATGCATTTGTCGATGGGCTTGGGAGTTGAGCTAGTAGGGCAGTGGCCTAGGTCCAAAGTAATAGAAGTAGCACAAAAACATTTTTTAGTGTAGGATTTTCCTTGCTCAAGCCTGAGGGAGTCCTGGATAAGGGGGTATCCGGACAGCCGGACTATATACTTTGGCCGGACTGTTGGACTATGAAGATACAAAGATAGAAGACTTCGTCCCATGTCTGGATGGGACTCTCCTTGGCGTGGAAGGCGAGCTTGGCGATTCGGATGCAGATCTCCTCCTCTGTAAACCGATTCTGTGTAACCCTAGCCCCCTCCGGTGTCTATATAAACCGGAGGGTTTAGTCCGTAGGATAGAATAACAATCATACCATAGGCTATCTTCTAGGGTTTAGCCTCTCTGATCTCGTGGTAGATCAACTCTTGTAATACTCATATCATCAAGATCAATCAAGCAGGAAGTAGGGTATTACCTCCATCGAGAGGGCCAACTCGTGTTCGGCGGACAGATCTTCGTGTTCGGCGGCTTCGCACTGCAGGCCAACTCGCTTGACCATCTGGATCAGATCAATAGCTACACTGCCGACATCCACGGTGACTTGATATTCGACGAATTCGAGCCCGTGTCAGGAGCGCCGAACAATCATGACGTGCATGACCTAGATCTGCAGTCGGACAGTATTCGGAACATCGCACCTGCTACAACTCCGGACTTCGTTCCAGAGCAGGTCGTGCCTTCCGAGGACGGATGGATGGACCCCGCCCCGAAGGCCGCACACTCCTCGGCGTTGGAGCCGAATACGGACTCCTCTCCTAAAGGGATCGGTGTCTCCGGGCCCTTGGACTCATCTCCGGTCATGCATTCTGGACCGCGCGCATCCGTGCCCATCGAATCTAAGTGGGCTCCAATCATGGAATTCACCGCTGCGGATATCTTTCAGCACTCACCCTTCGGAGACGTGCTAGATTCATTAAAGTCTTTCTCTCTGTCAGGAGACTCGTGGCCGAACTATGTCCGGCTCGAGTGGGAAGCTGGCGACGAAGAAATTCGTTACCCACCCACCACCCACCTAATAGCCACGGTCGATGACTTGACCGACGTGCTTGACTTCAATTCCGAAGACATCGACGGTGTAGACGACGATGCGGGAGAAGAGCAGGAACCACCGCCCACAGGGCGCTAGACTGCCACCTCTTCATATGATATATATATATGGTGGATACACCCAAGGAAACCAACGGCAATGAGGCAATGGGAGATAACCCCTCAGGGGGAAAAAATCAAAACATAAGCGTCATCAGCGCCGCTCCAAGCCCCACCACAACAACACCGACACTAGAGAAGAAAATCCAAATGCTACCGAAGAGGAATACGATCCTGATCAACCCACCTTTGAGCAAGCCGAACAAGAACACGGGCAGGTTAGCCAGGCGAATAGGCGACGGACGGATACTTGGAGGAAGATAACTATATGCCTCCCTCCGAAGACGAGGTGAGCCTCGGTGACGACAAATTCGCCGTACCAGAGGATCCCATAAAGCAGGAGCGCTTCAAGCACCGGCTTATAGCTACTGCAAGAAGCCTGAAAAAGAAACATCAGCAGCCTCAAGCTGATAAGAATCTGCCCACAGACAGACGGACTAAGGCCCGGGCAGCCAAAGATTACGGACCCGAGCGCCGAACAAAATACTACCCAAAGCGCATGCTACTACCTCAATTCGAGGAGGCGGAACTACAAATCAAATGCAGGCCTACACCCCGCCGATAGCACACTGCGGCAAGGGGCTGCGCACAGGACCAGCATTACATACCAAACAGCAACATAGCAAGCACCCCGGACGCATCAGCGGACAAAAACAGAGTCTACAAACCTTTGCGCAACAAATATAAGCGTCCCAATGCAAAAAATGGCGCCCAGGAAACGGCGATCAACACAGGAGTCTGTAATCCTCAACCCGTTGAGCGGGAGAAGATACTTCAACATCGTAATTCGGGCCCCTCCAGATTGAACCGCATACTTGACCACCCATGTCAAATTCATGGTACCCGAGGAGCGACAGCGAATCATACCAATAGAGAATGCTGGGTCTTTAAACAAATCGGCAGGCCGGCGCCGGACGGATCATGAAGACGTCCTAGGGCAAGAAGCCCGGATTATCAAGTCTAGGGACCAATCACTCGAGGATCAGACCCACCAAAAAACTCATTTTAGAATATCACAAATAGGCGCGAAGGCCACCTAGGCCCCGCCACCCCAGAGATGGTCTTCGGATAGCCCAAAAATGCCATACCAACTTTCGGTCTTACACCTCTAGGCAGTAGCTATTCAGCACCGCCAGGATACACTACGACTCGATGCACTATCACCCAAGACCCACGTGATGAAGACACAATTGCGGTCAAGACCGACCTTCACCTCGGTGCCGAAGAGTATTCGGCTACTTTATTCACTGAAGCAGCGAGTGACGGTTTTTTCAATCAAACTTAGATTCGACAGCCGAACTCCCGGACACTGACAAGGGAGTCCGAACTACTTCATGATACCCCAACCTAATCATAGCTCATACAGATCCTTCAGCATAAGCCGGATGGATCACATCCACGGCTCAGCCACTGCTCACACACGCCTCTTAAGCATTATTTGCAGGTTCACCCTCGCGCATAACTGGACCGATGACTTGGAATCAGCTCGTACGCACACAGGGGGAATCTCCACCCCACCTGAATACAATCCGAATATTCCTCCAGACTCGCGCAAAGCCAACCACCGCCCGGCCCCAACAGGTTCGGCCGTCATGCCTCTCTTTTATAACATGAACCGTACTCATACGCATAGACGTATTACTTAAATACAGCATGTAGAGTCATTTGACGCTTATCTGCTATTATTTCTCAAACGACATTTTTCATAACGGCATCCGAACATCGTCTTATGCCTTTGAATGCCAGGGGCTTTCGTGCACCCGTACTACGGCGACTCAAGTCCGAACACCTTCTCGGCCGTTCGGCACCCGGAACTAATAGCATTATATGCATCAGCTCCGGATCATGTCTTGGGTTATTGGTTGGGTTTGCCCGGCTCCCATGTTTTGGTACCTTACGTTCCGCAATATTGGCTAAGGTAGCACTGGGAGAACTACTGCAATTGTGTCCTAGTTCTGCTGGACGAACACCTCAGTAGAGAAAGCCGAAAACCGAGTATCATGATAAGGTGAGAGCTGGTCAGCTGTTCGAGAGGTTGTAATATCTTTGAGGATTTATTCCGCATAATGCCATAATAAAATGCAGCGTGTGAAGGATCGGTCCACCGATTAGGCGCTATTAGAGCCCCCCGTGCGGTCTTCCAAACACCAGGGGTTGCGCCTCCCATACTCGAATTCCTATGGCTAAGTGAGAGTAATAAAGCCCTATAGTCTGATTGCCTGGTTCGCTGTGCTGAACACCTCCTTCATGGACCCAAGAATGGGATAAAGAGTGTTCAGGTGTATCCCGAACACCCCCGTAGTTCCTACATGGGGGCAGAAGCCGACGACTGGCCAACTCTCAAGACTAACATATTAAAACAGCCGGGCAGGAATAAAATTTACACATAACAAGCACCTACATATAAGTGACTCTATTTTGCCTTACAAAGGATAGCACAACTTCTTTCAGGAAAAAATAATGTCTTTCGTACATTGCTCAGCCACAAGGCGGGCCCCTTTCAGGACACCATCATAATATAATTCGGGCTTGCGGTGCTCCTTCCCCTTTGGCGGCCCCTTGGTCATCAGCTTCTCGGCATCAAGCTTCCCCTAGTGCACTTTTGCACGGGCAAATGCCATTCGTGCCCCTTCTATGCAAACCGACCGCTTAATGACGTCTAGCCGAGGGCAGGCCCTCAAAATCCGCTTCACGAGCCCAAAGAAACTGCTAGGTATAGGCTAGCGGGCCACAGCCGGATAACCAAATCCTTCATGGCTAGTTCGGCCGCCTGATGCAGTTAGATCAGCTGTTTGAGCTGGTCAATAAATGGCACCGGATAATTCGGCGCCAAATACTGCGACCAGAAGAGCTTCTTGATGTCTACTACACAACCTTCTTCTTGTAGACGTTGTTGGGCCTGCAAGTGCACAGGTTTGTAGGACAGTAGCAAATTTCCCTCAAGTGGATGACCTAAGGTTTATCAATCCATAGGAGGCGTGGGATGAAGATGGTCTCTCTCAAACAACCCTGCAACCAAATAACTAAGAGTCTCTTGTGTCCCCAACACACCAAATACAATGGTAAATTGTATAGGTGCACTAGTTCGGCGAAGAGATGGTGATACAAGTGCAAAATAGATAGTAGATAAAGGTATTTGTAATCTGAAATAATAAAAACAGCAAGGTAACAAGTGGTAAAAGTGAGTGTAAACGGTATTGCAATGATAGGAAACAAGGCGTAGGGTTCATACTTTCACTAGTGCAAGCTCTCTCAAAAATAATAACATAGATAGATCATATAACAAGCCCTCAACATGCAACAAAGAGTCACTCCAAAGCCACTAATAGCGGAGAACAAACATAGAGATTATGGTAGGGTACGAAACCACCTCAAAGTTATTCTTTCGAACCGATCTATAAAAGAGTTCGTACTAGAATAACACCTTAAGATACAAATCAACCAAAACCCTAATGTCACCTAGATACTCCATTGTCACCTCAAGTATCCGTGGGCATGATTATACGATATGCATCACACAATCTCAGATTCATCCAACCAACATAAAAGTACTTCAAAGAGTGCCCCAAAGCTACAACCGGAGAGTCAAGAACGTGTGCCAACCCCTATGCATAGGTTCCCAAGTGTCACGAAACCCGCAAGTTGATCACCAAAACATACATCAAGTGGATCAATAGAATAACCCGTTGTCACCACGGTTATCCCACGCAAGACATACATCAAGTGTTCATAAAAGACTCAATCCGATAAGATAACTTCAAAGGGGAAACTCAATTCATCACAAGAGAGTAGAGGGGGAGAAACATCATAAGATCCAACTACAATAGCAAAGCTCGGGATACATCAAGATCATGCCATAGAAGAACACGAGAGAGAACACGAGAGAGAGAGATCAAACACATAGCTACTGGTACATACCCTCAGCCCCGAGGGTGAACTACTCCCTCCTCGTCATGGATAGCGCCGGGATGATGAAGATGGCCCCCGGTGATGGGATCCCCCTCCGGTAGGTTGCCGGAACAGGGTCCCGATTGGCTTTTGGTGGCTATAGAGGCTTGCGGCGGCAGAACTTCCGATCTAGGTTCTGTTCTGGAAGTTTTAGGGTACAAGAGTATATATGGGTGCAGGGGGTACGTTGGAGGAGCTATGGGGGCCCCACGAGGCAGGGGGCGCGCCCAGGGGGGGTGGGCGCGCCCCCCACCCTCGTGGGCAGCCTGTATCTCCCCTGACGTGCACTCCAAGTTCCCTGGGTTGCTTTCCTTCCAAAAATAACTTCTCCAGTTGATTTCGTTCCGTTTTGACTCCGTCTGATATTCCTTTTCCTTGAAACACTGAAATAGGCATAAAACAGCAAATCTGGGTTGGGCCTCCGGTTAATAGGTTAGTCCCAAAAATAATATAAAAGTGGATAATAAAGCCCAGTATTGCCTAAAACAGTAGATAAAGTAGCATGGAGCAATCAAAAATTATAGATACGTTGGAGACGTATCAAGCATCCCCAAGCTTAATTCCTGCTCGTCCTCGAGTAGGTAAATGATAAAAAAGAATTTTCGATGCGGAGTGATACTTTGGCTTAATTTCAATGTAAATCTCCTTAATTGTGGCATGAATATTCAGATCCGAAAGGTTCAAGACAAAAGTTCATATTGACACAAAAATAATAATACTTCAAGCATACTAATCATGGCAATCATGTCTTCTCAAAATAACATGGTAAAAGAAAGTTTATCCCTACAAAATCATATAGTTAGGCTATGCTTCATTTTTGTCACACAAAGATGTTCCCAACTTCTATACCCCCGATGACAAGCCAAGCAATTGTTTCATACTTAAATAATCTCAAACTTTTTCAACTTTCACGCAATACATGAGTGTGAGCCATGGATATAGCACTATGGGCGGAATAGAATATGATGATGGGGATTGTGTGGGGAAGACAAAAAAAGAGAAAGTCTCACGTTGACGAGGCTAATCAATGGGCTATGGAGATGCCCATCAATTGATGTCAACATGAGGAGTAGGTATTGCCATGCAACGGATGCACTAGAGCTATGAATGCTCAACAAAAGAAAACTAGTGGGTGTGCATCCAACTTGCTTGCTCACGAAGACCTAGGGCATTTGAGGAAGCCCATCGTAGGAATATACAAGCCAAGTTCTATAATGAAAAATTCCCACTAGTATAAAAAGGACAACTTATGATATTCACTACATGAAGAACAAGGTGCTACTTTGAAGCACAATATATGAGACTCACTACATGAAGAACATGGTGCTACTTTGAAGCACAAGTGTGGAAAAAGAGATAGTAGCATTGCCCTTTTCCTTTCTTTTTTTTGGGCCTTCCCCTTTTTTTATTTTGGCCTTTTTTTGGGCAATGCTCTAATAATGATGATCATCACACTTCTATTAATTACAACATGAGGATTACAACTCAAAACTAGAACAAGGTATGACTCTATATGAATGCCTCCGGCGGTGTACCGGGATGGTGCAATGAATCAAGAGTGACATGTATGAAAAATAATGCATGGTGGCTTTGCCACATACGATGTCAACTACATGATCATGCAATGGCAATATGACAAAAGTAATGTATGTCATAATAATGATGAACGGAACGGTGGAAAGTTGCATGGCAATATATCTCGGAATGGCTATGGAAATGCCATAATAGGTAGGTATGGTGGCTGTTTTGAGGAAGATATAAGGAGGTTTATGGGTGATAGAGCGTATCGTATCACGGGATTTGGATGCACCAGCGAAGTCTGCACCAACTCTCAAGGTGAGAAAGGGCAATGCACGGTACCGAAGAGGCTAGCAATGGCGGAAAGGGTAGAGTGCGTATAATCCATGGACTCAACATTAGTCAAAAGAACTCATATACTTATTGCAAAAATTTAGAAGTCATCAAAAATCAAGTACTACGCACATGCTCCTAGGGGGATAGATTGGTAGGAAAAGACCATCGCTCGTCCCCGACCGCCACTCATAAGGATGCACAAGCCAGGTACACTTCATGTTTCAAATTTGTTACACAACTTTAACCATACGTGCATGCTACGGGACTTGCAAACTTCAACACAAGCATTTCTCAAATTCATAATCACCCAACTAGCACGAATTTGATATTATCACCTCCATATCTCAAAACAATTATCAAGCATCAAACTTATCTTAGTATTCAATTCACTCAAAAGAAAGTTTCACATATCTTGAATACCAAGTATATTAACATTAAGCAATTTACTGCTATTAACGACTCTCAAAATAATCTAAGTGAAGCATGAGAGATCAATAGTTTCTTTAAAATAAAACTACCACCATGCTCTAAAATATATAAGTGAAGCACTAGAGCAAAAATTATCACGCTCAAAAGATATAAGTGAAGCACATAGAGTATTCTAGCAAATTCCAATTCATGTATGGCTCTCTCTCAATAAAGAATTTCAGATCTTGATACTTATTCAAACAGCAAGCAAAGCTAAATAAAACTACAATGCAAGGATAGCACAACTCATGTGAAGAAGCAAAAACTTAGGCTCAACCGATACTAACCGATAGTTGTTGAAGAAGAAAGGTGGGATGCCTACCGGGGCATCCCCAAGCTTAGATGCTTGAGACTTCTTGAAATATTATCTTGGGGTGCCTTGGGCATCCCCAAGCTTGAACTTTTTGTGTCTCCTTAATTCCTCTCATATCATGGTTTCTCTTCTTTTTATCAAAAGCTTCATTCACAACAAACTCAACAAGAACTCGTGAGATAGGTTAATATAAACCAATGCAAAATCTTATCATCTTCTACTGTAACAAATCACTAACATTATTATTCAACATTGCATACTAAATGTCTCTGTATATTTAATACTCCTATCATCAAATAGAATCATTAAACAAGCAAACATATGCAAACAATGCAACCATAACAGCAATCTGTCAAAACAGTACAGTCTGTAAAGAATGCAAGAGTATCAATACTTCCCTGACCCCAAAAATTATGAACTAAAATTCCCACTGTAATAAATTTATCAGAGCTTAATATGCAAAAAGATTCAACATTATAACATTCTCTTATTTTTCTAGGGAATTTTTGCAACCGCGGTAAACTTTCTGTTTTCAAACAGCAACATGCAAACAAGCAAAATAAGCATGGCAAAGGCTATCCTTGACTTTTTTTATTGAAACTAAAGATGCAAAACATTATTCTAACTAACATAAAGCAAAAACTAACAAGATAAAATGACACTCCAAGCAAAACACATATCATGTGGCGAATAAAAATATAGCTCCAAGTAAAGTTACCGATGAACGAAGACGAAAGAGGGGATGCCTTCCGGGGCATCCCCAAGCTTAGTTGCTTGGTTGTCCTTGAATTTTACCTTGGGGTGCCTTGGGCATCCCCAAGATTAGTCTCTTTCCACTCCTTATTCCATAGTCCATCGAATCTTTACCCAAAACTTGAAAACTTCAACCACACAAAACTCAAAACAAAACTCGTAAGCTCCGTTAGTATAAGAAAATAAAACCACCACTTAGGTACTGTAATGAACTCATTCTAAATTCATATTGGTGTAATTTTACTGTACTTCAACTTCTCTATGGTTCATACCACTTAATACTAGCCATAGATGCATCAAAATAAGCAAACAACACAATAAAAACAGAATCTGTCAAAAACAGAACAGTCTGTAGTAATCAGTATAAAACGTGTAATTATGGAACCCCAAAAATTATGAAATAAATTTCTGGACCTGAGAAATTTTTCTATTAATCATCTTCAAAAAGAATCAACCTAAAATCACTCTCCAGTAAAAAATGGCAGCCATTCTCGTGAGCGCAAAAGTTTCTGTTTTTCACAGCAAGATCATATAAACTTCACCCAAGTCTTCCCAAAGGTTCTACTTGGCACTTTATTGAAACAAAAGTTATAAAACATGCTTACTACAGTAGAATAATCATGTGGACACACAAAAACAGTAAAGATAAATATTGGGTTGTCTCCCAACAAGCGCTTTTCTTTAATGCCTTTCTAGCTAGGCATGATGATGACAATGATGCTCACATAAAAGATAAGGATTGAAACATAACGGGAGAATCATGAAGCATATGACTAGCACATTTAAGCCTAACCCACTTCCTATGCATAGGGATTTTGTGAGCAAACAACTTATGGGAACAATAATCAACTAGCATAGGAAGGTAACACAAGCATAGCTTCAAGAATTTAAGCACATAGAGAGGAAACTTGACATTATTGCAATTCCTACAAGCATATGTTCCTCTCTCATAATAATTTTCAGTAGCTGATAAGTATATTTCACATATATAACTTTGGTACTCAAATGTAGCATCTATCGTGATATATCCGTCCATTCTTGCCATGATTGATTGAATATTGCTTGATAATCATAAAAAAAATCATTTACTCGTCATTTGTTTCTTCTGCAGAAAAGTGCGCAAAGGCACTATAAACCTCAAGATTCTGATGAAGAGGCCGAAGAATACAAGACAAGGACGGGAAAGAAAGAAGGGGGACCTGAGCATGAAGGAAAGAAGAAACCGAGGGCCAAACTAGAGAAGGGAAGGGATGTGCTTGCGAAGAAAGAAGGGAGCAGGAGGGCCAAATCAAAAAGTGGCAAATCTGATCGTGGGATCAAATCCCTAGCGCTAGCCACCGATCCCCTTTGGGCCTGGCTACACCTCTCTCTTTCCCCCGCCTTCTTCTCCATCTCAGGCCGCCGCCACGGCCAGGCCAGCATGGTGGTGCGCCTTCCATCCATAAGCCCCGCAAGCCACCACCATCTCCACCAGCACCGCTCACCACCTCGCGTCGCTGCGTCGCCCAGCACCCTCACGCACCATCCAACAGCGCCGCCACCAGCGCCGCATCTCCACCTTCACCGCGCTACTACTGCTCCTCCACCTCTCTTCTTTCCCCACGCCTCTGCTGCTCTTCTCCATCACCCCCCTATTGCTGCTCCTGATCCTTCTCCTTCTCATGCGCCCTTCTGCTTGCTTCTTCTCCTGAGTCTCCACTTCTGCCCCTTTCGCCTATCCCTCTGCTGCTCGCTGCATCCTTCTTCTCTCAACCTCATGATGCTGCTCCATCTCCCAAACGCTGCTGCTCCCAACCCCCTGCTGCTATGTCTCTCTACTTCCCCTGCTACTCTTCTTCTCTGAACCTACCTGCTGCTGCTGCTCTCTCTCTCTCTCTCTCTCTCTCTCTCTCAAATTTCTGTAACTTTGAGAAGTTTACTGTTCAGTACTTTGTAATATTCAGCATTGAGATGTTTTATTACATGTAATATTCAGATTTGTTAAGTGTAATATCCTACTGTTTGGTTCAGTTTCGAAGTTCAATATAAATGCTTGATTAGTATGTCCTTTGTGCTGACTAGTTGATATCTTGTCACTTTGAGAAATATTTGACCTGTTATACTTTGTTTAGTGAAACAGTATTCTTCATATGTCTTAGTATTGTTTCTTCCCTTTGTTCATGTATGATAGTTATATATGTGTCCTTGTCATATTATTCCCCTTTGTGTTAGTGTTTTAGATTATCAAGTGTGATGAAAATACCAAAAAGACATTGAGTAAAATCTGATTCTCCCTTGTTGCTTATCAGCAATTTTGTTTGGTGACAATCATTGATATTTTAGGTTTACTTTCTGTTCTCGTCATCTAAATTCTGTCACCTACCTTTAGCCAGAGCATAGTCACCGTCGTCTAGTCCCTATGGAGAACACGACATCCGTAGTTTGGGGCGTAAAACCCCCGCTATACTTACACTTGATCATTTTGGCGCCGTTGTCGGGGACTAGTGTCGAGCGATTGTGCTAGGCTATAGACTAGGTTTTTCTTGTTTTCATCTTGTGCCATATATTTGTGATATATCTCTAGCCACTAACCCCTATTCTAGTTAGTATCTTTTTGTCTTCTTTTCCATTTTGTAGGTTGGATTATCCTCTCGGAAATGGCATTCTATTCAGATCTCATGCTTGTGCGAGCAACACTACAAACAGCACGGAAAGTATTCAAGAACTGATAGGTAAGATTTCCCATCGATTAGATGATTTAGCTCGGCAGCGAGAAGTAGTTTTTGAGGATAGGCCTAGTTCTTACGATCCTTATTCCAGAGGCCATCCTTATGTTGCTCCTACTTGCCATATTTGTGGATTTCAGGGCCATTTGCCCGCTGAATGTCAGCATGGCTACTCTCACACTCCAGGTTGTTTTGGCATGAGCTTCGCTCAAGATCATAGCTCATACCAAAACAATTACTCATATGGGTGGCCTGAAAACCCGAATATGTCATATAGGAGCAACAACCCTGAGATCTCATCGTTTGCCTCTAGTTATCCAATGCAGGGATTTAGGTATGAAGAGGAGAGCAACAACTATGCACCACAACAATTTTATTCACCTTCTACTCATATACCTCAACACCAGGAGATGTTGCCAATGGAGTTAAATGGTCCTCCATTTGGTCAACCAACACCTTCAACACAAGTGCCCACACAAGATGACTTTGATCATATAGACAAACTCACATTGCTTAGTCTTGAGTTCACTTGGAGTGCCGAGGATGATCCTATTAGGAAGGTTATTCTAGAGGAAATGAAGAAGATCAAGAGTGGAAAAGAGCTAGTGGAAGAAGTAAGGAAGATTGAGAAGAACGTCAACGCTGGCAACACTATTTCTTCACAAAGTTGAGTGTGGCTGAGATATCCATGGATACATGTGAGGTTCCAACACCTTCACATTTCGTTGAGCAAGATAGCTAGTGCCTTGAGCAAGAGATACCTCAGATTGAAGAAGATGAACTAGAAGACAAGGAACAAGATGGTCAAGAGCTGCAATTCCCAAGTGATCAAGTTGAAGACTCATCATCTACTACTTCTGAAGAAGTACAAGAAGCTGCTGCAGATGAAGATGAAGAACCTGAGATTCATTGGCCTATTATCATACATGAGCACGATGTGTCAGGTTTACACAATCCTCTTGATGACATGAGTCCTTATGATTTATTTGCTTCTACCTTGCATTACATGATGCCATCACTTAAGATTGATTTGAAAAATCATTTACTTGGATATGATGATACATACACTATTGGTGGCATTGCTCTCATTTGTGATGATCACAATTACTTTTCTCATGCTAGTCTTGAGCTTAATGATAAATGTCATCCTCGTGTGAGTATTGACCATGCTGATTTCTGCCATCCTAAACATGTGCTGCTTAATGAAACACATCATTTTCATGCTAGTCTTGAGCTTAATGATAAATGTCATCCTCGTGTGAGTATTGACCATGCTGATTTCTGCCATCCTAAATATGTGCTTTATAGTTATGCTTATATAATTGGATATTCCATTGATGACTTGGAGGGCATCGACCGTATCACTTGTAGTTCTTTGTGTGAATCCTATTTCAGGCTTTTTCTACTGCACTGTTTACTACGTGCTGACCAGATTCGAGGTGACATTTCTTGGGATCCTGGTGGAGTCAGAGCATGGCGATGAGGAGAAGCAATGGGGCACACATATGGAAGAGTGAAGCTGGAGCATCCATGAGGAAGCAAGGGAGAAGAGCTGCAGCTGGTGAGGTGATCGAGCGAGTGCTACATGATCAAAGCCCGGTGAGATGTTTCATGACCCATTCTGAATATCATAAATACATGCTAAATTCAATTGCTAGTTGGGTTGCTTGAGCTAGTTATTACTTGTTGTCAAGCTGAAATTCACCTTTGGCATTGTGCTTGATGTGAATTTGTGAACTTGATTTCTGAATGCCTTGTAAACTAGTGATCTACACCATGCATGCTTTGCTGAAATTTGTGGAAGTTATTAGTTTTGAGTGCTCAAATCCCTAGTACACTAGAAAACTTGATCATTTTCTGCTTTTACCTTGATACACCTAGATCACCATGTTTAGATGCTGAATTTGTGCTAAGTGTGTTCCCATTGAGAGCAATCACCTAACCACTATGGATTAGCATGCTATGTTCCCTGGATCGGTAGCATGTGAACCAGACATGGAGAAGTGATGATTCCTGTTTTTGTGCTTATGCGTTGTTCATTTAAGATAGGTAATAATGAATATATAAGTCTGGTCTACCTAAAGTAGCATGTCATGTTCCCTGGATCGGTGGCATGTGAAATCTGGTAGCTTGGACAGTAATAAATAAATAAAAATGTAATTATCAAACCAGGTGTATACCATGTTCTCGGGATCGGTGGTATGTTCCTTTGGGGAGACAAACAAAAAAAACTAATATTTGGTTGAGCCAGGTGTATACCATGTTCTCGGGATCGGTGGTATGTTCCTTTGGTGAGACTGATAAAATAATATCTTTGCTTCCTTCAAATTCAATAAGTGGTTCAACCACAATGTTGTGTTCCTGGTAATAAGTGATCTGATCACAAGCTTTGTTCTCGGGATCATGCTCTCTTTAGGAACCTTTTGGCACATTCATCATTTAAACGTGTTGATCCTCTTTTATCATTGTAAAGGTTTAAAATGGTCATGCTTACTAGTGTCCTATTGCTCTGTAGCACTCTTAACCATTAATTTTCACTAGCTAAGTCCAAAAGCATGCATTGTTTGGAGATCTACTTCACTTGGACATTCTCTAGTCAACTCACTATTCACTATCTTGCTCTTGTCATATGCCTTTACTTGAGGACAAGTAAAGATTTAAGTGTGGGGGAACTTGATAAGTATATTTCACATATATAATTTTGGTACTCAAATGTAGCATCTATCGTGATATATCCGTCCATTCTTGCCATGATTGATTGAATATTGCTTGATAATCATAAAAAAAGATCATTTACTCATCATTTGTTTCTTCTGTAGAAAAGTGCGCAAAGGCACTATAAACCTCAAGATTCTGACTAAGAGGCCGAAGAATACAAGACAAGGACGGGAAAGAAAGAAGGGGGACCTGAGCATGAAGGAAAGAAGAAACCGAGGGCCAAACTAGAGAAGGGAAGGGATGTGCTTGCGAAGAAAGAAGGGAGCAGGAGGGCCAAATCAAAAAGTGGCAAATCTGATCGTGGGATCAAATCCCTAGCGCTTGCCACTGATCCCCTTTGGGCCTGGCTAAACCTCTCTCTTTCCCCTGCCTTCTTCTCCATCTCAGGCCGCCGCCATGGCCAGGCCGGCGTGGTGGTGCGCCTTCCATCCATCAGCCCAGCAAGCCACCACCATCTCCACCAGCACCGATCACCACCTCGCGTTGCTGCGTCGCCCAGCACCCTCACGCACCATCCAACAGCGCCGCCACCAGCGCCGCATCTCCACCTTCACCGCGCTACTACTGCTCCTCCACCTCTCTTCTTTCCCCACGCCTCTGCTGCTCTTCTCCATCACCCCCTACTGCTGCTCCTGATCCTTCTCCTTCTCCTGCGCCCTTCTGCTTGCTTCTTCTCCCGAGTCTCCACTGCTGCCCCTTTCGCCTATCCCTCTGCTGCTCGCCGCATCCTTCTTCTCTCAACCTCATGATGTTGCTCCATCTCCCAAATGCTGCTGCTCCCAACCCCCTGCTGCTATCTCTCTCTACTTCCCCTGCTACTCTTCTTCTCTGAACCTACCTGCTGTTGCTACTCTCTCTCTCTCTCTCTCTCTCTCTCTCTCTTTCTCTCTCTCTCTCTCAAATTTCTGTAACATTGAGAAGTTTATTGTTTAGTACTTTGTAATATTCATTGGGATGTTTTATTACATGTAATATTCAGATTTGTTAAGTGTAATATCCTACTGTTTGGTTCAGTTTTGAAGTTCAATATAAATGCTTGATTAGTATGTCCTTTGTGCTGACTAGTTGATATCTTGTCACTTTGAGAAATATTTTACATGTTATACTTTGTTTAATGAAACAGTATTCTTCATATGTCTTAGTATTGTTTCTTCCCTTTGTTCATGTATGACAGTTATATATGTGTCCTTGTCATATTATTCCCCTTTGTGTTAGTGTTTTAGATTCTCAAGTGTGATGAAAATACCAAAAAGACATTGAGTAAAATCTGATTCTCCCTTGTTGCTTATCCGCAATTTTGTTTGGTGACAATCATTGATAGTTTAGGTTTACTTTCTGTTCTCATCATCTAAATTCTGTCACCTACCTTTAGCCAGAGCATAGTCACCGCCGTCTAGTCCCTGTGGAGAACACGACATCCGTAGTTTGGGGCGTAAAACCCCCGCTATACTTACACTTGATCAGTAGCATCATGAATGAATTCAACAATATAACAAGCACCTAAAGCATTCTTTTCATGATCTACTAGCATAGAACATTTACTACTCTCAACATAAGCAAATTTCTTTTCATGAATAGTAGTGGGAGGAAACTCAACAAAATAACTATCATGTGATTGAAAATTAAGATCAAGATGACATGTTTCATGGTTATCATTATTCTTTAAAGCATAAGTGTCATCACAATAATAATCATAGATAGGAGGCATGCTTTCATCATAGTAAATTTTGTGCCCCTTCTATGCAAACCGACCGTTTAATGACGTCTAGCCGAGGGCAGGCCCTCAAAATCCACTTCACGAGCCCAAAGAAACTGCTAGGTATAGGCTTGGCGGGCCACAGCCGGATAACCAAATCCTTCATGGCTAGTTCGGCCGCCTGATGCAGTTCGATCAGCTGTTTGAGCAGGTCGACAAATGGCATCGGATAATTCGGCGCCAAATACTGCGACCAGAAGAGCTTCTTGATGTCTACTACAAAACCTTCTTCTTGTAGACGTTGTTGGGCCTGCAAGTGCACAGGTTTGTAGGACAGTAGCAAATTTCCCTCAAGTGGATGACCTAAGGTTTATCAATCCGTAGGAGGCGTAGGATGAAGATGGTCTCTCTCAAACAACCCTGCAACCAAATAACTAAGAGTCTCTTGTGTCCCCAACACAACCAATACAATGGTAAATTGTATAGGTGCACTAGTTCGGCGAAGAGATGGTGATACAAGTGCAAAATAGATAGTAGATAAAAGGTATTTGTAATTTGAAATAATAAAAACAGCAAGGTAACAAGTGGTAAAAGTGAGCGTAAACGGTATTGCAATGATAGGAAACAAGGCCTAGGGTTCATACTTTCACTAGTGCAAGCTCTCTCAACAATAATAACATAGATAGATCATATAACAAGCCCTCAACATGCAACAAAGAGTCACTCCAAAGCCACTAATAGCAGAGAACAAACGTAGAGATTATGGTAGGGTACGAAACCACCTCAAAGTTATTCTTTCGGATCGATCTATAAAAGAGTTCGTACTAGAATAACACCTTAAGATACAAATCAACCAAAACCCTAATGTCACCTAGATACTCCATTGTCACCTCAAGTATCCATGGGCATGATTATACGATATGCATCACACAATCTCAGATTCATCCAACCAACATAAAAGTACTTCAAAGAGTGCCCCAAAGCTACTACCGGAGAGTCAAGAACGTGTGCCAACCCCTATGCATAGGTTCCCAAGTGTCACGAAACCCACAAGTTGATCACCGAAACATACATCAAGTGGATCAATAGAATAACCCATTGTCACCATGATTATCCCACGCGAGACATACATCAAGTGTTCATAAAAGACTCAATCCGATAAGATAACTTCAAAGGGGAAACTCAATTCATCACAAGAGAGTAGAGGGGGAGAAACATCATAAGATCCAACTACAATAGCAAAGCTCGGGATACATCAAGATCGTGCCATAGAAGAACACGAGAGAGAACACGAGAGAGAGAGATCAAACACATAGCTACTGGTACATACCCTCAGCCCCGAGGGTGAACTACTCCCTCCTCGTCATGGATAGCGCCGGGATGATGAAGATGGCCTCCGGTGATGGGATCCCCCTCCGGCAGGTTGCCGGAACAGGATCCCGATTGGTTTTTGGTGGCTATAGAGGCTTGCGGCGGCGGAACTCCCGATCTAGGTTCTATTCTGGAAGTTTTAGGGTACGAGAGTATATATGGGTGCAGGGGGTACGTCGGAGGAGCTACAGGGGCCCCACGAGGCAGGGGGGCGCGCCCAGGGGGGTGGGCATGCCCCCCACCCTTGTGGGCAGCCCGTATCTCCCCTGACATGCACTCCAAGTTCCCTAGGTTGCTTTCCTTCCAAAAATAACTTCTCCAGTTGATTTCGTTCCGTTTTGACTCCGTCTGATATTCCTTTTCCTCGAAACACTGAAATAGGCATAAATGGGCAAATCTGGACTGGGTCTCCGGTTAATAGGCTAGTCCCAAAAATATTATAAAAGTGGATAATAAAGCCCAATATTGCCTAAAACAGTAGATAAAGTAGCATGGAGCAATCAAAAATTATAGATACATTGGAGACGTATCACTTCTCCGCAGTTTCCTTCTTCTCAGCTCTGTAGAATTGGGCAGCATCAGATATGTTGCGCGGCAAATCCGCAAATGCCCCTGAAAAAATCAGGATTCAATGGGTCACCATGAATCTTTCCTACGAAAGCGAAAGGCGCTTTGAACAAAAAAAAACCTTACCAGCCGCAATCTTCCGCGCCTCCTGAATATCCTTCAGCGCAACCTGGGCTTCCTCCCGAGCCTCATTCGCGGTCCAGAGAGCTTGGGCGAGTTCGGATTCTTTCAATGATAGACTCTGCTCCAAGATCTTGCTTCTCCCTACGGCCTCCTGAAGCTCTCGTTCAGCTTCCACGACCCTCGCCTCGTGTTTCTCATGGAGAGCCTACTCTGCAGTCGCTTTCTTTTTGGCTAAGGCAACGGCCTTCTTGAGCGCCTCAATTTCGGCATTTGCCCCTGGAGTGCGTGATATATATTCTTTAAGATAGTCACAACTACTTACTTGTGCTAAAACTTACTAAAAGTTTCAAAACATAACTTGTTTATCCTCCAGCTGCTTCATCACTCGGCCGAGTTCCTCTTCGGCCCGCACCAGACTCTTCTTGAGTCCGGACACTTCCGCAGTATGAGAGGAGGCAGTCGCTGCAGACATATGATTCATAAAAAATATATATGTCATTAGGTAAGTCTCCTGCGGATGGGAAGTTGATCCCCTGTCCGGTTCCTGTCCTCTCCGAACAGTGTATCAAGGGCTACTATCTATACTATGACAGTCTTCTACACATACCTCCAAGCCTTTTATAAGGCTGACGCGGGATTCATTTAGTCCGCTCTCGGCGGCCTGAATCTTTTCTATCACCACGCCCATAAGGGTGCGGTGTTCATCAATGATGGACGCACTCTCCAGTGCTGTCGATAGGCCGCCTGACACCTTTGGTTGGGCGGAGGTCGCAGGAGGAGTAGGATCGCCCCCTCCAGTCAAGAGGGGCTGCTTGCCTGATCCCGGAGCCCTAAGGGCCTCTGGGATTGTGTCCGGCTGCGGGCCGGATCCACGATCGCCCCCGCCGTCGACATTCATGGGAACCGCCGCTCCCGCGCGTTCGGCTCCCGAGGTACGCCCCCCTGGCTCAGGTCCTTTTTGGACGACACCTCGGTGTCACAGCCAGGCTTTGGGGAACGGGCCCTGGGAGATGTCTCATTCTCCAAGGCATCGGAACTCAATGAGTCCTCTGATGTGGCATGTTGGGCTGGAGACCTCGCCGGACTGTAAAAAGTACGGTGCAAATCAAAATACTACATTCTAGTAAAGTCTGGATGCACGAATATGTTTGGATTTCATGCACTTCCGATTTTACCAGGGGCTGGGCCCTGGGATCCCACTCTGGGCTGCTGTCGGTAGCCGTGGTGGATGCCTCGGGGATGGATGTTCTTCCCCTCTTAGGCGAATCTGCCTCTAAGGATGAGGAGGCTGTCCTTTTCTTCCTCCCCCTCGAATGGGACTCGGGCTCTTCTTCCTCCTCATCCTCTTCCTCCTCCTGGTCCTCTTCCTCCTCCTTGTTCTCTCCAGAGGAGGGAGGGTCACTAGAGTCTTCGGACTTCGTGTCCGAAGCACTGCGACGACGGAGACCGCTCCTGGTCTCCTTGGCCTTTTTGTTGGCCTCTTTCTTCGGTGCCTTGTAAGGCACTGGGACCAGCATATTCGTCAGAAGTGGTCCCGCCGGTTCTTCCGGCAGCGGGGCCGGACAATGAATCCGCTCCGCCACCTTCATCCATCCCTGAGGCAATCGTGAAAAGACATGTTAAAAAACATCTCCTTCAGGACATATCAATGAAACATGCGAATAGCCAAGATATCATGACGACTTACCGGACTGGCGGGGTGGGACAATTGGTACCCGCGGTCTGCGGCAGAGTCCGGCCATGGTTTGCCGGACTTAAAGAGCACCTTCCAGATGTCCTTGTGTGAGGAGCCGAAAAGCTCCCGCAGGGTCACGTGCTCGGCCGGGTCATACTCCCACAAATCACAGCCTCTGTGCTGGCAAGGAAGGATTAGGCGGACCAGCATCACCTGGACCACGTCAACAAGCCTGATGGCCTTGTCCTCCATACCTTTGATGCGCGCCTGGATCACTGATAGTTTGTCGGACGACGACCAGTTCACGCCCTTCTTCGGCCAAGATGTGAGCCGCAAAGGGGATCCAGATCGAAACTCAGGAGCAGCGGCCCATTGTTTGCCGCGCGGCTCGGTGATATAGAACCACTGTTGCTGCCACTCCTTGACGGAGTCGTTGAAAGTACCTGTCGGCCATGTGACCTTGGGCATCCTGCTCACCATGGCGCCTCCGCACTCGGCATGTTCGCCATTCACCACTTTGGGCTTCACGTTGAAGATCTTGAGCCATAGCCCGAAGTACGGCGAGATACGGAGAAAGGCCTCGCACAAGACAATAAACGTCGAGATGTTGAGGAAAGAATTGGGGGATAGATCCTGAAAATCAATCCCGTAGTAATACATGATGCCACGAACAAAAGGGTGGAGGGGGAACCCGAGCCCGCGGACAAAATGGGGGAGGAAAACGAGTCTCTCATGGGGCTCCGGAGTAGGGACAATCTGTCCCGCCGTTGGAAGACGGTGGCCGATTTTCTTGGCCAGATATTCGGCCGCCCACAGCTTTTTAATATCCTTCTCCTGGACGGAAGAGGCCATCCACTTGCCTCCTTCTTTGGACCCGGACATTTTCGGAGGACCTTTGTTGGTGGGGAGGATGAATGCTTGGGCGCCAGGGCTCGGGCGAAAGGAAAGGGGCGAGCAGAAGTAGAAGAAGGCGTGGGTAGAAAGGAGGAGGCTTTTTCCCCTTTATAAAGGCGATGAAACTTATGCCTCCCCGCTTGCCTAACAGAGCCTGCTCGTTCCCCACTTACTGTAATTGATGGTACGGTTGGATTACCCACGCCCGTATTAAAGAGGATCCCGCATTAAGGGGACACAATCTCTGCATTGACAAGACGTGCCAAAGAAACTGCCTCGCAATATGTGCGGAAGCAGGTTGTAAAAAAAGGTTCGAATAAAAACCAGACCGTGGCATGATGTCACTTTTCGAAGAGTTGTCAGCAGATTAGATTCATGGATTATTATTCTCTCTACGGTGGTATGTGGAATTTATCTTGCAGAGCTGGACATAGTCCTTGTGTTCGGAATTTATCTTGGAGTATTTGGAGATGGAACCCGCCTCGTAAGGCCGAAGATAATCTACGCGCCGGACTCATCATCATTGAAGCCTGGTTCAGGGGCTACTGAGGGAGTCCTGGATAAGGGGGTATCTGGACAGCCGGATTATATACTTTGGCCGGACTGTTGGACTATAAAGATACAAAAATAGAAGACTTTGTCCTGTGTCCGGATGGGACTCTCCTTGGCATGAAAGGCAAGCTTGGCGATTCGGATGTAGATCTCCTCCTGTGTAAACCGACTCTGTGTAACCCTAGCCCCCTCCGATGTCTATATAAACTGGAGGGTTTAGTCCGTAGGACAGAACAACAATCATACCATAGGCTAGCTTCTAGGGTTTAGCCTCTCTGATCTCGTGGTAGATCAACTAATACTCATATCATCAAGATCAATCAAGTAGGAAGTAGGGTATTACCTCCATCAAGAGGGCCCGAACCTGGGTAAACATTGTGTCCCCAGCCTCCTGTTACCATTAGACTTAGACGCACAGTTCGGGATCCCCTACCCGAGATCCGCCGGTTTTGACACCGACAAAGCCTGCCTACTAGAATCGCCAGTGCTTGAAAGGAAAAGTGAATGAAAAACATAGGAATTGGAAAGTTTCCTATGGTACTACTTTTCATGAATTTGGTGCAAAGGAATGGAGCAAAGGAAAACTGTAGGATTTGTTCCTTTAGTGTCTCCTTGAAAGGAAAAACATAGGAATTCTAATTTCCACTTGTCCTCCTTTTCATATTCCTATTCATGAAGCACAAGACTAAGAGATAGTAGCATAATAGCATTATAACCGTACATTTACTTGTGGTTTGACTTAATCTCACCACGCTTCTTTGCATCATGTAATCTTCCAATTCTTGTGAATCAAACACCTAGATTGGCAGAAATCATGTGTTTTTAAATTCTCTATTTTGCACGTGCATTCCTATCATATTCATGTCTATTTCCTATCCCTGCATTGTTAGAATCCTCAAATTCAAACAAGCCCTTACACATTTACTTCTCTTACAGATATGTGTCAAAGAAAATCTTGTGTGGTTTGTCTTGCTCCTACGGTGTTGTGTTCCACCCCAGCTCAGCTGCTCCAACGATGGAAGGGTTTACCACAACAGGGATCCGCTCTCCAGACTGTCTTTCGCCGCCTCATATCTTCTTCCCCGCCACCGGCAGCCACGACAACTGCATTACCATCATCAACTAAGCAGATGACCTTGAGGACTACACGTGTCCGCAAGAGAGGTCACACTCTTTCGTGTCTTCTTACGTCATGCATCGCTTAATATGATGACGTGCTACAATATCGTCGTGTTCGAATATTAGACTCCGAGTCAGGTCCAAACTAATGTTGAAACTTGAGTCTTTAAATGGTTGTGGGGTACATATTGGGGCAACGATCAGTACTATATGTCTACTATCTGGTTAATCTCGGGTGTCTACTATGAGTTTCATGTTGGGTGCAAACAAACATTAAAGGAGCCATTATCTGTATTTTTTAACTAAAGCTATTATCTGCCTGCTATCATTGGTTTTGGGTCTATCCATAGTTTGCTACCATCACTCTGGATTTGTGCATGCACTCCTTACATAATCTCACTATGTTTTATTCCTATGCATGCCAGTTATTGTACACAATGGAACTGATCATGTAGAGCAAAAGAGACGAGCCTTGCATGGCAATAAAATTCCATGCAGACGTCGCTCCATGGTGGGCGCAAAGGCAGCCCCCCTTCCACCCATTTTGGATCGTAATCAAGAGGAAGATAACTGTTCTAAGGGGGATTCAGAAGGAGAAGACCACTCCTATTTACCTCATGAGGTCTTCGCTCTAACTTGCCATGCTGATGTTGGTAATATCATGCATATGGTGCCTTGCATTGCTTACTGTATACAACAAAGATGTCATCTGCTTAGTTTAGACATGCTTTGTGTCAATGCTATCTGTTTAGTTTCTTTATCGTATATGTGAATCATGCAATGCCATCTTGTTTAGCCAGGCATCATATATGTGAATTTTGCAATGCCACCCTGGTTAGCCAGTCATCTTATATGTGAATTATATCATGCCATCATTTTTTTATTACGTGTTAAATTTGCCAACAATTTCAGTACATTCAATTACTCTTCCTGTGCATCAGGCATTCGGCACGGTCATGGAAAAATCTGGAGTGGAAACAAGGTCTTCTTGTGCTATCTGGCGAAGCGCATGTTTTGCTAGTTACAGATAGCTCCTCGGAGGAGGATTCAGAGACAGATGACCAGTCCTATCCCCCCCCCCCGAGGTGCATGCTCTAACTTGGCTGGGTTATGTTGCTCATATCGCGCGTATGGTATCTTGCATTGCTATGTCATTTTCTTAGTTTAGACATGCTTTGTGTGAATGCCACTTGTTTAGTGTCTAATTACCATATATATGAATTATGCAATGCCATCTTGTTGCAAGACATTATATATGTGAATTATGCAATGTTATCTTGTTGCAAGGCATTATATATGTGAATTATGCATGCCATGCTGTTTAGCCAAGCGTCATATATGTGAATTATATCATGCCATCCTTTTTTGTATTTCTCATTGCTTTTGTCGACAATGTTTGTATATTCAACTGCTCTTCCCGTGCATCAGCCATTTGAATTGGTGATGGAGAAATCTGGAGTGAAAACAAGGTCTTCAGAGCAGACAATGCTACCTGTTGAAGTAGATATCTTGCTGGTTACAGATAGCTCTTCAGAGGAGGATTCAGATGTAGATGACTAGTCCTATTATCCCCTGAGGTGTATGCTCAAACTTGGCAGGGTTATATTACTCATATCATGCATATGTTGTATTGCAATGCTTAGTTTTTACATCATATACACAATATTGAATGCCATCTCCTTAGTTGACACATCATATACCCTCTGCTCACTTCCTTAGTATATAAATCATATATTTGAATTATATCATGCCATGATGTTTACATAGACAGCATGTATCTGAATTATGGCATACCAACCCAATTTCTAAAGACATAATATAGTTATATCATCTCATCATGTTTACATAGTCATCATATTTTTAATTATTGTATTCTATCCGTGAATTATATCATGCCACCATGTTTCCATCGACGGCTTGCTTGTGATTTATGGCATGCCAACCACTTTAATAGACACATCGTATAGTTATATCATCTCATCATGTTTACATAGTCATCATATTTCGAAGTATGTCATTCTATCTTGTTTAGTTAGCCATCATATATGTGAAATTGTGTCATGCTATCCTGTTTAATTAGCCATCATATATGTGAAATTATGTCCTGCTATTCTGTTTGGTTAGACAACATAAATGTGAATTATTTCATGCCGTGTTTTCTTCCCTACTATCCATTGCACCTGTCTATCTTACAATGTATGTACATTCAATTGCTTTTCTTGTTTATCAGCTATTTCAATTGGCGGGGTGATGGCAGTATCTGTGGGAGTAAAAACATGGTCTTCAGAAAAGATCGTGCTACCTGTCGATGCAGATAGAACCACGGTTGTACTTGCCCAAGAACCAGCCCCACCACACATATCCCAGACTCACGCAGATTGTACCCCTACCCAGTTGGACAGAGAACTAGCTACACCCCTTCTAACCCCAACCCCATCAGATAGTAACCCAGTTCCTGTTGACACAGCACCGTCTCCACCACAGAGCACCCAAACACGAGCAGTTAGTAAGGCAACTGCAGTGCCCAAAGCACGAGGACCACCACTCCGAACCCCAAGTCAATGCTTAAAGCAGAAGAAGAATTGTTCTCAAGTCAGGTTCCATAGCTATGATTCATACTACTTTGCTCTTGCATCACTGTATTTACTCATACCAACTAATTTCAAATTTGAAGGATGCAATTGAAACTCCAATGGCGCAACTGGTATGTTTTAAACCTATTTCTTTAACGTGTTTGCTGTTGTAACTTGCTCTATGTTGATTTCAATTTCAAATGAATAAACAGTTATGTTCTCATGCCATGCACATTACAAGTGTTGTTATTGTTGTGTAGTTTCCCACACTTATATTCTATCTATGCTGCTTTGTCTAAAATAGATATGATTCGAACTGTATCTATCTTGATTTGGCAACATAAACTAGAATGATATGGACCATACAGTGACCATACTACATAGATATATGTTTGTTTCATGCTGTTATCCAGTCCACCTTACTACTGAACTGGTTTACCAAAATGAGTTTCATATACTACATTGTAAACCTGTGATGTGTTTGTTTGTTTCTCTTTTAGAACGCGGATAAAATATTGGAGAAGAGTACTCCGTTATGCAATGGTAAAGGAAGTAATATATATAAGGTTCAAGATAGTGAGACATCCCTGTTGATCTCCAAGAAAGCTGATAAAAACTATACTGAAGACACTAAGACAACCCCAAAGTCCTGTCTTGATGCAGTGTTCGAGTTACTGGCTACTACTGTTGGCACCAGCTCTTCGAACTCGTTGCCTGAATCAGCTCGGCTTCTTGAGTCTCAACTTCAAGTTGAAATACATAAATCATATGTTATGCGACAGGAAGCCGAAGGACTGAGGAAGTCCCTGCAGAATTCAGATGCATACTTTCTAGTGCAACAACAAGTACTGGAGGATTTAAGCGCCAAACAAGAGAAAGTTAATAAGCTTGCTAAGCATCTTGCCAGCATTATGGGTACCCAAGATATTGTTTCTTGAGCTCTTCTGAAGTGGTTTCAATTCTGGACTTGTTTTGTTGCGGTGTTTATATGCTGTTGTGTTCCCTATATTTGCACTGGTGGTGAACTTTGATGCCCAGTGGATGTAATATGTGTAATAGCCGTGATAGCCTAGCGTAAGTTGATTGCTTATTTATTTTCTTATTGTCTTGTTTATTTCTTTGCTTGTAGTCAGTGCAGTTCTTTTTCCGCGGTTTGCTAGTGGCCGCAATAACCTATTTTTTAAAACTAGGCCATAATAACCATGGGCTACATATTTACTGTAGTTACCATTTCCCTCCTATGGGTCATAGAAACAATGGGCCTTCTACGGGTTGTAGAAACAATGGGCCCTATACGGGTCGTAGACACAATGGACCTTCTACGGGTCGTATCATCAATCGGCCTTCTATAGGCTGTATAATCGGTTGGCCAAACATGGGCCAATAACAGACCGCATTGTGGCGTAAACGAGCTAGAGTTGGAATCGTCCATTCATGGGCTGACCATAATGGGCTGTCGTTAATCGATCGTATTTGATGACGCTATGAAAACGGCACTAGTAGAAAAGGGGGCATTGGTCCAGGCCGGGTCATCCCATTAGTCCCGGTTCAATCCAGAACCGGGACCAATGGTGGCATTGGACCCGGTTCGTGAGCCCCGGGGGCCGGCCGGGCCACGTGGACCATTGGTCCCGGTTCGTCTGGACCTTTCGGTCCCGGTTGGTGGGACGAACCGAGACCAATGGGCCTCGCTCCTGGCCCACAACCATTGGTCCTGGTTGGTGTTTTGAACCGGGATCAAAGGCTGCCCTTTAGTCCCGGTTCATGCCACCAACCGGGACCAATGAGGTGCCTATATATACCCCCTCGCGTAAGAGCAGAGCACACTGCTCTGTTTTTTCTGGCCGCCGAGGGGGAGAGGGCTTGGTGGTGCTCTAGCTCACCTCCTATGCACACAAGGTGTTCGATGGAATGCCCGAGCCACACTACTTAAGCTTTCTCCTCTCCAAGCTCGACCTCGAAGCTCCATTTTCCTCAATATTTGTCTAGGTTTAGCGGTCCGTCACGCCCCGTCCCCGTCTTCACCGCCGTCGATCACCCGCGCCGATCTCATCGCCGGCACCACCGTGGTGAGCCTCTTGTTCTTATCTTCTTTCTGAAAGGAAAAATATTCTTACTTGTATGTTTAGATAGATACTTGTATTATTTTCTTACTTTTATTATTGCATCTTATATAGTGCGATGGTTTTGGTATCCGCCCCCGTCGGCCCTCGTCCTGTCTATGATTCGGATGTGGTATATATTATCTTTTCATAACTATTGGTTCATTTATTGTTTATGAAAATTATGCCGACCAACGTGACATAGATTTTATTTATCTAGGAGGTTGTTGAACCAGAAATTACAACCGACCCTATTGTCGAGAGGTTAAATTTAGTTGAAGAAGAAAACAATTTCTTGAAGGAAAAAATAAGAAAAATTGAGGAGGAGAAGATGATATTGGAGTTGCATGTTGCGGATGTCATCGATGATCACAAGATCAAGATGGATGCAATGCGCTTGAAGATTAGAAAGATTATAAAATATGCCATTCATACCGAGGCTTGGTATCATTATGCCGTTGGATCAGTTGTTACCTTGGTTGCGATTATGATCGCATTTGTTTTCGCATTGAAATTTTTTACATAGTTTCAATGTATGGTTTAATTAATTTAGATGCTCTGCAGAGCTTTATGTTGTTCTGTAATGATTTTCGCTTGAAGATGAGAACTATGTATGTACTTTGGTTTTAATGTGATGATGAACTTCTATTAATTTGGTCACTTAGTTATCTATTCGTGATGTTCTGTAATGATTTTTGACACACTTAAATATATATAATGCACGCAGATGAACCGGCAATGGATGTACGATGACAGACGCACCTCCGAGTACATTAAGGGCGTGCATGATTTTCTCGAAGTGGCTGAGGCAAACAAGCAGAATGGTTTTATGTATTGTCCATGCCCTATATGTGGGAATACAAAGTCTTACTCTAACCAGAAAATCCTTCACACCCACCTGCTTTACAAGGGTTTCATGCCACACTATAATGTTTGGACGAGGCACGGAGAAATAGGGGTTATGATGGAAGATGGCGAAGAAGAAGAGTACGATGACAACTATCTGCCCCCTGAATACGGTGATGCTACTGAACATCAAGAGGAACCAGACGATGTGCATGATGATGCTGCAACGGGCGAAGCTGCTGAAGATCAAGAGGAACCAGACGATGTGCTCGATGATGATGATCTCCATCGGGTCATTGTCGATGCAAGGATGCAATAAGAAAGTCAAAAGGAGAAGCTAAAGTTCGTAAGGGTTGTACCCCAATTGCGAAGATGGCAACACAAAGCTCGGTACCGTACTGGAATTGATGCAGTGGAAGGCAGAGAATGCTGTGCCAGACAAAGGATTTGAGAAGCTACTGAAAATATTGAAGAAGAAGCTTCCAAAGGATAACGAATTGCCCGACAGTACATACGCAGCAAAGAAGGTCGTGTGCCCTCTAGGATTGGAGGTGCAGAAGATACATGCATGCCCTAATGACTGCATCCTCTACCGCGGTGCATACAAGGATCTGAACGCATGCCCGGTATGCGGTGCATTACGGTATAAGATCAGAAGAGATGACCCTGGTGATGTTGACGGCGACCCCCCCCCCCAGGAAGAGGGTTCCTGTGAAGGTGATGTGGTCTGCTCCTATAATACCACGGTTGAAACGTCTGTTCAGAAACGGAGAGCATGCCAAGTTGATGCGATGGCACAATGAGTACCGTAAGAAAGACGGGAAGTTGAGAGCACCCGCTGACGAATCGCAGTGGAGAAAAATCGAGAGAAAGTACTGGGCTGAGTTTGCATATGACCCAAGGAACGTATGGTTTGCTTTAAGCGTGGATGGCATTAATCCTTTCAGGGAGCAGAGCAGCAATCACAGCACCTGGCCCGTGACTCTATGTATGTATAACCTTCCTCCTTGGATGTGCATGAAGCAGAAGTTCATTATGATGACAGTTCTCATCCAAGGCCCTAAGCAACCCGGCAACGACATTGATGTGTACCTAAGGCCATTAGTTGAAGAACTTTTATAGCTGTGGAATGGAAACGGTGTACGTACGTGGGATGAGCACAAACAGGAGGAATTTGACCTAAAGGCATTGCTATTCGTGACCATCAACGATTGGCACGCTCTCAGTAACCTTTCAGGACAGACAAACAAGGGATACCACGCATGCACGCACTGTTTACTTGACACCAAAAGTATATACCTGGGAAGCTGCGGGAAGAATGTGTACCTGGGCCATCGTCGATTTCTTCCGACCAACCATCAATATCGAAAGAAAGGCAATCATTTCAAAGGCGAGGCAGATCACCGGAAGAAGCCCGCCATGCGTACAGGTGATCACGTACTTTCTATGGTCAATGATTTACACGTAATCTTTGCAAAGGGTCCCGGCGCACTAGTTGTTCCGAATGACGCTGGGGGACACGCACCCATGTGGAAGAAGAAATCTATATTTTGGGACCTACCCTACTGGAAAGACCTAGAGGTCCGCTCTTCAATTGACGTCATGCACATGATGAAGAACCTTTGCGTGAACCTTCTAGGCTTCTTGGGCGTGTATGGAAAGACAAAAGATACAGCTGAGGCATGGGAGGACCTGCAACGTTTGCATGAAAAAGACGGCATGCCTCCAAAGCAGTATGAAGGTCCTGCCAGCTATGCTCTTACCAAAGAAGAGAAGGAAATCTTCTTTGAATGCCTGCTTAGTATGAAGGTCCCGACTGGCTTCTCGTTGAATATGAAGGGAATAATAAATATGCCAGAGAAAAAGTTCCAGAACCTAAAGTCTCATGACTGCCACGTGATTATGACGCAACTGCTTCCGGTTGCATTGAGGGGGCTTCTACCGGAAAACGTCCGATTAGCCATTGTGAAGCTATGTGCATTCCTCAATGCAATCTCTCAGAAGGTGATCGATCCAAAAATCATACCAAGGCTAAGGAGTGATGTGGTGCAATGTCTTGTCAGTTTCGAGCTGGTGTTCCCACCATCCTTCTTCAATATCATGACGCACGTCCTAGTTCACCTAGTCGACGAGATTGTCATTCTGGGCCCCGTATTTCTACACAATATGTACCCCTTTGAGAGGTTCATGGGAGTCCTAAAGAAATATGTCTGTAACCATGCTAGGCCAGAAGGAAGCATCTCCATGGGCCATCAAATAGAGGATGTCATCGGGTTTTGTGTTGACTTCATTCCTAGCCTTAAGAAGATAGGTCTCCCTAAATCGCGGTATGAGGGGAGACTGACTGGAAAAGGCATGCTTGGAAAGGACTCAATAATATGCAGGGACGAATATTCTTGGTCTCAAGCATGCTACACAGTCCTACAGAACTCAACCTTGGTGACCCCGTATGTCGATGAACACAAGAACAGTCTGCGCTCCAAACACCTGGAGCAGTGCGACGACTGGATTACATGTGAACACATCAAGACTTTCAGCAGTTGGTTGGAAACACGTCTCAGAGGTGAAAACACTGTTTGTGATGAGCTGTACTTGTTGTCCAGGGGACCATCTTCGACTGTTATGATTTGGAAAGGATATGAGATAAATGGGAATACATTTTACACGATTGACCAAGATAAAAAGAGCACCAACCAAAACAGCGGTGTCCGCTTTGATGCAACAACCGAGAGGGGAAAGGACACGTATTATGGTTACATAGTGGACATACGGGAACTTGACTACGGACATGATTTTAAGGTTCCTTTGTTTAAGTGCAAATGGGTCAATCTGTCAGGAGGCGGGGTACAGGTAGACCCACAGTACGTAATGACGACAGTGGATCTGAAAAATCTTGGGTACACTAACGAACCGTTCGTCCTAGCCAATGATGTGGCACAGGTTGTCTATGTGAAGGACATGTCTACCAGACTGAGAAAAAGAAAAGATAAGGAAGCGAATACATCATACGATGAGCCAAAGCGCCACATAGTTCTTTCAGAAAAAATGGACATCGTCGGAGTGGAGGGAAAGACAGACATGTCTGAAGATTATGAAAAGTTTCATAAAATTCCTCCCATCAAAGTCAAGGCTGACCCCAGCATCCTGATAAACGATGAAGATTGTCCATGGTTACGGCGCAATAAGCAAATGACACAAGCGAAGAAAAAGTGAAGACTTTCTCCCGCAACTATTATGATGATACCATGCCAACTTTGTAACAGACGAGTATGATACCATTGTCCGTTTTGTACATGCACATGCTATGTGCGTGAAATTATGATACCATGCCAACTTCCAACTTTTTCAGAGTTCATTTGAAATGCTTTAATGTCTTATTGTTCGGCCCTCATAATACCATTAATCCTGGTTCGCTCCTTGTCAACTATGTTCTCACCAAGAACACTCTCAAGAGGGCAGCCACGTGGGCCATTGGTCCCGGTTCGTCTGGACCTTTTTTCTCTATAGGCGCATCTATGTTAATTTTTTTAGTAAAGTTAATCACAAACTTGTGATTCACACAAATTTCAAAGAATTCAAATTTTAACTATTCAAATTTGAAAACTAATGGCACTAACAGAAAGTTTATAATTTTTGTGACTTAAAAGAAAAATAGTTAAACATAAACTTTAATAAAATAAATAAAAATAGCAACAATAAGTATTTTGTTGTAAGTAGAAACAAAATAAGATAAATAAAGCAACAATGAAAACAAAAAAACAAAATAATTTTTCTAAAACTAATGGCAATAACAGAAAGTTTATAATTTTTCTGACCTAAAAGCAAAAAAGAATTAAAAAATAAAGCAAAAAAACAAAAGAAAATAAATAATGCAAAAAACAAAACAAAAAAACTGGGGAAAAAATAAAAAAATTGCCATCTATTGGGCCACCACGGCCTGAATACGACTAGAAACCCAACCTGGGCCAGGATTCAAGCCCACAGTAGGCCCAACAGGCCCACAGAAGCATAGTGTGAGATTAGGCCCGTAAGCCTGCATTTGAGAGGAGCTCGAGAGGGTAGCCGCAGCAGGGCTTATAAACCACTCCGAGCCCCTCTTAACTAGCGAGGTGGGACTAAATTTTGGCCGCGACGCGGGCAGCGCACGGGCCTTTGGTCCCGGTTGGCGGCACCAACCGGGACTAAAGGGGTGCATTGGTCCCGATTGGTGCTACGAACCGAGACCAATGCCCACCCTTTAGTCCCGGTTCGTGGCACCAACCAGGACCAAAGGCCGCCGCTTCCCACCCTTTGGGCTGCTGAAAAGAGGCCTTTGGTCCCGGTTGGTGGCACCAACCGGGACTAAAGGGGGCATTGGTCCCGGTTCGTGCCACGAACCGGGACCAATGCTCTTGATATATATACATCACATAGCAGTTTTCGACCAAATCCCCCACTTCTCCCTTGCTCCTCCTCGTCGTCGTCGTTGCCGCCCGACGCCCTTGCTCCACCTTGCCGTCGCCGCCGCCACCGACGCCGTCAGGCTACTCGCCTTCGCCGTCGCCGCCGCCCCCTGTGAGCACATGCTCCCGCGCCCCTCCCATCCCGCGCCCCTCCCATCCCGCGCCCCTGCGTGGCTGCCGCGCCGCCGCCCCTGCCCTGCGCGGCCG
>NC_041391.1:561605252-561605874 GCF_002162155.2 Triticum dicoccoides | reverse complement strand
CCCCCGCCGACGCCGTCGTCGTCGCCCGCGCCAGTCATCGCCGTCGCCGTCGCCCCCGAGCGTGCCCAGTCGCGCCCCTGCCCCACGACCCGCCCTCCACCGTCGTCGTCGTCGCCGACCACGCCCCTGCTCCGGCCCACGCCCCCACCGTGGTCGTCACCGACGCCATCGCCGCCCCCGTCGTCGCCCTCGCCGGCTGCCCCCGTTGTGAGCCGCCGCCGTCGAGACTCTGTGTTCAGTGCTTTTTTTTCATACATACATGTGTATTTTTTTGTTCATTGCATTTTTTCGTATATATAATGTATATATGTATGTGGTAGCTATATGATGAATGGATGTGGCTATGTATGTATGAATATAATGTTCATAGCATTTTTTTGTTTATATATGTTTTTTCATATATGTATTAATTTTTTATTTAGGTTGTTAGTAGATATCGATTTTAGGTTAGTGCATTTTAGGTTAGTGTAGAGGAAAAAGTAAAATAAGGAAAAGGAAGAAAAGAGGAAGAAGGAAGAAGGAAGAAGAAGAAAAAGAAGGAGAGGAAAAAGGAAAATAAGAAGAGGAAGAAAGGAGAAGAAGAGGAGAGGAAGAAGAGGAGAAATAAATAACAAGAGGAAAA
>NC_041391.1:561600585-561605225 GCF_002162155.2 Triticum dicoccoides | reverse complement strand
TCAACCAAAACTCTCGAGGACACCCAAACCCTAGAGAAAAAATGATGTTGGTCTCCTACCCCCTCCTGCTACGCCCCTACCCGACAAACTCTCTTGAGGCCACCCAAATTTACCAAGTTAAAAGAGCATTGTCGTCGAGGCCACCCCAAACCCTTGAAGCGTTGTGTCGAGGCCACCCCAAACCCTTGAAGCGTTATCTAGGCCACCCCAAAACCTAGAGAAGCAGCGTCGAGGCCACTAACATGATTCCTTATTGTGATTAGCTAGCTAGTTCTACGTTTGCCACTAATATATATCCATCTGTACCATGTTTGAATAATAATTGACATGTTGTAAATATTTGCAGAAACTATGGAGCACTACCGAGACAAAGCAACAGAAGCGATGTTGGGGGAGATAATCGCAAAAGGAACTGATGTCATTGCGTCATTTTTCAACGATGTCGTTGGTCAGGAAGGACTGGGTGAAGAAGAGGGCTATGTTCATGATGGCTCCGGCCCATTAATGCCGGTACAAGAAGAGGGCTATGTTCATGATGGCTCCGGTGATGACCCAATGGAGGTACAAGAAGGAGACCGTGCTGACTGCTCCGGTGACCGAACCGAGTCCGGCCAGGTATATATATATATTAGTTAAGCCCGTGCTGACTAGTTAATTGATGCATTCATTGTTTTGGTATATGTACACATATTAATTAACTTTCTTCCTTTTTCTAGCCCTCCGGATCGAGCACAACTTTGGTAAGGAGATGAGGCCCGAAGAAAAAGTTGAGCTCGGATGAAAGGTTTGAGATCACAGCAATCGCGCGCGATGGCAAACCGATTGAACCCATCCGGACAAAGAACGCATTTGTTGCTCAGTGCGGGGTTCTTGTTAGGGACAAGATCCCGATCAGCATCCACCAATGGTATAAGCCTAAGGAGGAAGACCCTCAGGTGTCTTATGTCAATGATATGCAGAAAGATGATCTTTGGACTGAGCTGAAGGCAAATTTCACCCTACCGCCAGAGGAGGATCCGGAGAAGCCAGTTAAAGAGCAATTAATCAAGTCTTGTGCTCTTAAGAAGATGGCAGACCTATTCAGGAGGTGGAGGAAAGAGCTGAAAAAGTTTGTCGACAAAGAAGAGACACCAGAATTCATCGGCAAATATGAGAAGATCAGAGATCAGTGGCCCGCATTGGTGGCCTACACGACATCGGAAAAGAGTAAGAAGATGTCAGTGACAAACAAGCTAAATGTTGTGAAGAAGAAGTTTCACCATCCCACGGGGTCAGGTGGCTACCTGCGAGCCCGGCCTAAGTGGTCCAAGGCTGAGAATGATCTGCTTGATAAAGGGATCGAACCGGAGACAATGACATGGCCAGACCGTTGCCAGACTTGGTTCTTCGGGGCTGGCGGAACCTTGGACCCTGTATCAGGGAAGTGCCATTGGACGGACGAGCAACTGAAAACACCAGTCACAAGGCTTCAGAAGTATATCCATGCAGTACAGCAAGGGACGTTCGTTCCAGACAGGGAGAAGGACGAGCTCACAATGGCCCTCGGGAATCCTGAGCACCTTGGACGGACACGAGGGACGCCAGGCTCCATTCTGTGGAAGGTTGGTTTTCCGGACGCAGGGGGTTACAAAACCCACGAGAGGAGGAAGAAACTGGAGCAGAGCCAACTGCAGGCGCTGCACGAAAGGGTAATGGGGCTAGAGGAACGAGAAGCAGATCGCAACAAACGACCTGCCGAAGCTTCCCCCGAAGCTACCCCGCCATTTCAGCGGAGAAGCAGCGTGGCTTCCACCGAGCTGCTTCAGCCGGAGCATGTCTTGATGGCTCCTGCCAGCTATCCCGTGGATGCTATCACGGGGGCTCAAAATTGCCACATTATGACGCGATGGATGAATTTGAAGGTCAAGGCGGCTGTTGGCTCTGTTTATCCTACTAAACAAGGAGCAACTTATCACTGCCGGCCGATTCCAGAAGGATAAGTCAGGGTGATGGTGGATGAAATAACGGAGGGATTTGAGGACCTCCAGCTTGACTACCCTACCGGTGAAGGGGAGACTAGGCTGGGTTCTTCTTTGAAGACTCCATGCCTATGGCGGAAGGAGCTCATCATCCTTCCGAACTGGACTCCTCCGCCTCCTCCTCCTCCTTCGGCGAGTCAGGGCACTCCACCTCCTCCACCGCCTCCTCCTCCGGTGAGTGTCGATCAGGGCACTGGGCCTCCTTCTCCGGCGCGTGGCGGCACTCCGCCTCCTTCTCCGCCTGCGCCGGCATGCCCGAGCAACCAGTAGCCTCCTCCTTCTCCGACGCGTGATGGCACTCCGCCTCCTTCTCCGCTTGCGCCAGCGCGCCCGAGCAGCCAACACCTTCCTCCTTCTTCGCCTCGCCAGGAAGGGCGGAAGAGACCCGCCGCCGCCCCGGCTACTCCGGCGCGTCGTAGTCCTTCTCCTCTGCCTCGTAAGCAAGCATGAAAGAAGACAGGCGCCACAGCCGCTCCGTCTGCTCCGGTGTCTAGCAGTACAGCTAGCAGAGGCGGGAGGCAATACAGATACGGTCCACCTCTCAAGCCTCTAGAGAAGTTACCGTACAAGAGGGCCAAGGAGGAAAACGCGATGATCGTGCGGGCCCACATGAAGGACTTCTTTGAAGGGGTGAAAGCAAAGAGACATCCACCTCCGGAGGAGAAGGTAGATCCGGTGAAAGCAAAGCGCACTATCGATGCCCTGAGGAAACCACCAAAGTCTCTGCCAAGAACCAACTATGAGCGCATTACTGAACAGACATATCTTGAAGCCCAGCGGTCAGGAAGTACTATCAGTGATAAAAGGTTAAAAGAACGAGCAGCTGGGAAAAAAATTGCCCAACTCGACGAACAAGCACTGCAATCGTGCCCCCGCTCAATGTGTCTAATGCTCCGGCGACGGTGGCCGGTTATGGCAATCTTGGAGATTACCTGCCTGACGATCAACTTCCTGATTTCTTGGAGGTGGACGAACAAAAATACGAGTATGGGAAGCCTCTCATCAAAGATGAAAAATCTCTAACAACTATGATGCGAAGATTCCATAATTGGTACATGAAAACCTGCACAGAGTCTGGGGGGGTCGAATGCTTTGTATCTGAATATTAAAGAGGAGCACGACCTCGTTGCAACTGATCTGTTGACTGTTCCATTTGATGAGTTCTTCGCGTTCTTCAATCAAAAGGCCCTCGATAAACTAATGGTCTTTTGCTACTGTCTGTAAGTACTATTTCTGTCATTAAGTCTCTATATATAGCTCGGCTCTTTCATTGCATGTATTTATTATTAATTATCCTCACTATATTAAGCAGATTGAAGATCATCGAGTGCAAAAAACAAGAAATGTATGATATTGGGTTCATTAACACAAATATCATAGATGAATTTCTGGTTAAAAAGCACCCCGCAGAGGCCGAGGAGAACTTGCTACAATCGTTGATCAAAAATCAAAACAAAGATTTAATACTCTTTCCTTACAACTCCCAGTGAGTGTTACAGTCGTGTGCATATTCGGTTTCCCTTATTACTCGAGCGAGGTTATAGTAATGTAATTGATGAGTTATGCATGCGTGCGCAGATTCCACTATGTTCTTCTGGAGATTAAGCTTGAGCGAGGAGTAGTAAACGTCTTAGACTCGAGAAGAAAAGATCCCCAAACCTATGCGGACATGACTAAAATACTCAACAAGTAAGTTCAATCGATCATTTATCGCACCATATCGGCAACTTTTTGTTCATTTCCTGATATCTCAAGTAATAATATTTATTTTCTTTGTCTTGCAGGGTTTGGAAACAGTTCACCGCAGAAGTTCCGGGACTGCCGAAGGAGCTGCGATATACATACCCGAAAGTAAGTACTACTAGCTAGCTAGTTGCGCGCATCTCCCGTTGATTCTATAGCTGTACTTTCATCAATGCCATTTATAATGCTTCATTATTAGTTTGATTGACCTCTATTTCTCGTAAAGTGCTTGTGGCAGGAACAAGGGAATGATTTCTGTGGATACTACGTGTGCGAGTTCATCTACAGCGCGACTTTGAAAAATAAGCGGGGCTACTCTAAAAGACAATATGAAGTGCGTAAGCAATAATATTCACAATTTCATTTTATTACACCATCATTTCTGTTGAGTTTCATTCATATATGTATTAACCCCCTTCTTCAAATTAGACGTGGCAGATGCGGGATGAACTCCTAGAACAAGATCGCATGAAAGCAATTCAAGAGGAATTGGCGGGACTCTTTCTTGACCACATCATCAATAAAGCCAGAGAATATCATGTGGAAATTGATTTCAATTGCTAGGGGATTGTAAGAGATTTTACATATTGTATATGTATGTAGCCAGTAGCGTCGGATAGATAATACGAAAACTTGTTGTTCGACCAATCTCTTGGAGAAGGAAAGGTCGATCGATCACTTCTCTCGGTGTGCATGACGAATTTCTGTACTTAATGGTTTCCTTCATTTTCTTACTAGCTAGCGTGTCGAGGGCCTCTCTATGTACAGTACCTAGCGTCGACCAAGCACGAACATAAGAGAGGACACTTCTCTCTATTAATTAGCTAGCTAACACAATATATGAAACACCTAAATTAACCCCCCAAAACCCCCAACCCC
>NC_041391.1:561589819-561600385 GCF_002162155.2 Triticum dicoccoides | reverse complement strand
GGTCCCGGTTGGTGCCACCAACCGGGACCAAAGGCCCTCCTGCCTGGGCTCGGCGCACCGGCCATATGGAGGCACATCTGTCCCGGTTCGTGTTAGAACCGGGACTAAAGGGGGGAGGCATTAGTCACGACCCTTTAGTCCCAGTTCATGAATCGGGACTAAAGGCCCTTACGAACCGGGACTGATGCCCCCTTTTCTACTAGTGCGGGCCAACGCATTAAGGAGCCACAAACGGGCCGACTATAACCTCGGGCTGAATTTGGCCCACAAGCAGAAAATGAAAATAACGGACCGTAAGTAAACAAATGCTGGAAATGAGCCCAAGAATAAATGGGCCCTGAGAAGGTCGAAAGATAACATGGGCTGGAAACGGCCCAACAGAATAACAGACCGTTAACGGGTATAAGGTGATACACTGTTCATTACGGGCCAATTTCACCATGGGCCGTTAATGGGTATAAAGTGATACACTGTTCATTACGGGCTAGTTTCACCACGGGCCATTAATGGGCCAAGAGTTACAAAGGGACTCATATGGGCCGAAAGACGTCATGGGCCATACATGGGCCAGAAGTTAAAACGGGTTGGAATCATATTGGACGGCCCAGATGATGCTACTGGGCCTAATTTGGATAGGTCGCAACGGGCCCTGGGTTAGCGGGCTGTAAATGGGCTATATGCAAACATGCCTTTAACAAGCTTTCCATGGGCCGGCTCGCTACATTTTGACCAAGTCAAACGAGTCGGCCTTTTCACAGGAATGGGCCTCTATTGGGCCATGCCACGTGTCGACGTATCATAGGCGCCTTCTGTCCAATGAGTGGATGACATTTGTCCCAATGGTGAGCCGACACGTGTTTCCTCCAGCCAATGATGATTTTACACGTGGAAAATCCCCATTGGTCGGGGCTGTTAACGGGTTATCGGATCCAAAACCGGACCCGATAGCTTAACGGCGTTCCGTTACAGTGGATGCCACGTGTCGGTCACCCTTGACGAAAGCACTTCTGTGACGCACGATTTATCGTCATGGAAGTAGACACTTTCGTGATGATAATTTTGGTAATGTCATGGAACACTTCTATGACAACACATGTATGACTATCTTGATTCTGTCATAAAATCGTCATAGATGTACATGCATGACAGAAAACGTGACCTACTGTGACAAACATGTATCATCACGGAAGTGTATTTTTTTGTAGTGTAAGCAATGACTTCACGAAGACAACTGTAAAGTAAGGAGAGTAAAGGATAGAACTAGTAGCTTGACAAAGACAAGGATTTGGTAGACTAGTTCCAGTTGCTGTGACAACTGTACGTCTGGTTAGGGAGGTTGAGATTTAACTCAGAACACTGTGTCTTCACCTTATTCCCCTTGAGCTAAGGACACCCAGTCCTTGCCCAATCACTCTGGTAAGTCTTCAAGGTAGACTTCCATACCTTCACAGACTTCGTCCATCGGCAATCCACAATGACTCTTGGATGCTCAGAATATGACGCCTAACCAGCTGGAGGATTCACAGTCCTCAAGTGTAATAAGTCTTCAGATCACGAGGACAGAAAGATTTCAGTGATGCCTAACACTCTTTGGCTCTGTGTGTTTTGGGCTTTTTCCTCGTAAGGATTTCTCTCTCAAATGCTTCGGAGGTGGGTTGCTCTCAAACGACAAAAACTGTGCACTAACTCTAAGCAGCCACCAATTTATGGTGTAGGGGGTGGGCTATTTATAGCTAGGAGGCAACCCGACCTGATTTGTCTAAAATGACCCTAGGTCACTAAGGAACTGACACGTGTCCAACGGCCAGATTTCAAACACACGCGGCAGCTTGGCTTGAGCTACAAGCAAAGCTGACTCATCCAGCTCTGAATAAGATTTGCTCTCATTGTCTTCGCTCGAACACATAGGATTTGGTTGAGCATCACTTCAGTCACTCTGACTTTGTTCACTTGGACCCCACTTAACAGTATGGTGGTTCCTATGACTCAATAAGAAGAAAAGGAAACTACGAAACAACTATGTCTTCGCACTATATAGTTTTCAAGTGAATAGCTTCACGCATCATAATCTTTGTCGTGAATGTCTTCACGAACCACCATTGTCTTCAATGTCTTCTCACATTTTTAGGGGTCATCTCTGGTAGGTAAACCAAATCAATGACGGACACTACATGTGTTATCCTGCAATTCTCACAAACACATTAGTCCTTCAACCATGTTTGTCGTCAATACTCCAAAACTAACTAGGGGTCCCGGCGCGTGTGCCTTTTGTGTGTTTTCAGGGCTTGTTGAGCTATGCCCTCAGCATTAACCCTTCGACTATTTTTCTGTCTGGACCTTGTGTGTGTGTGTGTGTTTGTGTGCTTGAACCTTGTTGGATGTTGGCTTCGGTATTTGCTTTATAATATAAAGCGGGGAAAAAGCCTTTTTTGATAGAAAAAACCAACTAAAGGTGGCACTAGATGCACTTACAGTACTAGTATGGCGGATGCAATTGTGTCGGCCAGGGCACCGGCGGTTGCACGATTGGCACCGACGAATCACACGCTTTTCTGAAGGACGTACGGGTGACCAGCTGCCACCAAGGCGTCCTCCCTTTGGGACAAAAGTAGGCGAGAGTCTTATGTGTACAAAAGTTGAAACTTTAGGGAAAATAAAGTTTGTGGGATCTAGTAGCTAGGTGTTAATCCTCCTAAAGCAGACAATTTCTCCTAAAATATAACTTATCGTTATCTGCTGGAGATGCTCTAGTCTGGACATGCGACGCTCATCATATTTACCCAACCACTTTACCCACCTCAGCACCGACCCGGCCCTCGGCACCACCGCCAAAGTTGCCTCTGTCGACTTCCTGTTGTTAGAATCGACTGACACCGCCATCCTGTAACTCTGTCGACCTCTCCCCACCCCTTCTCATCAGTCGAGGTGGCTAGAATCACCTTTTCCGCCGCCGCCGACGAGCCCGTCGTCACTAAGCTTCGCCTGGTCGCCGCTGAGGTCAGTTTTCTCCGTAATTAGACTAGCCGACCTCACAAATACTATAGCAAGCTGCAGCGTATGCCAGAGCTGGCCGGCGCAGCCAGAACCAAAGAAGTAGTATGTCATTGGCGTCATCGACGTTGTTGCGCTACTTCCAGATTGCATTCAACGCATCCTCGCTCGTGCATCGCTTGTGCCTTGTGCGGCCACCTTGGCAGCATAGGCGGTCTCTGCCGCCGCCTTGGAGCGCAAGCCAAAGCTCTGCCGCTGGCGCTCCGACCGCCTCTGCACAGAAGATATTTGCTTCCGTGGTTTTTTTTCCAAAAAACCCATTTTACAACGAAAAGTCTCAAAATGACTATTAAATTTCATTATGTTTAGATGAAGAGGTTGTGGGAGACGATCTTCGTCAATTCGTCGTCGGATAAGTACGAAGACGATGAATTTGAGTTGGTGGGTGACATGGTTGATATGGAGGAGGATTTTAAGAGGCCATGACATGGTTCTCAATTAGGTTTAAGG
Source organism: Triticum dicoccoides (assembly GCF_002162155.2). Classification (NCBI taxonomy): domain Eukaryota; kingdom Viridiplantae; phylum Streptophyta; class Magnoliopsida; order Poales; family Poaceae; genus Triticum; species Triticum dicoccoides. Next base: position 561,596,884 of record NC_041391.1, on the reverse strand, counting down.
ATGGTTTTTCGAGACTGCCATGTGTCATGATGGTTTAGTGAGGGATTATTTTGCGGCTAATTAAATATATTACCTTTGCTATTTTTGGAGCCGATTCCACGTGCATCAGTTTTTTTAGCACCATTACAAAATATGTGGAGAAACTTGATCCCTAGTTTGCACGAGAGACAACACTTATAAATCAACCAAGTTTTAGGACAGGGGATCTACTAGATGAGCAACAGTGGTTCCCTAAAAAAAGGGAAATGGGATAGGGATCTGCTACGAGATGCTCTAGAGTCTGTTAGAGCTGGGGTGATGACGGCAATGCACCTTCGGATGTGTATTTGTAGTTGTCGCCAACTGGCCTACAAAAATGATTGTTACTTTTGTGATCTTTGTATTGTCATGTTGATCGAAGTGTTTTTTTATAATGCTTTTCATAAGGCAGGATTTACGTTTTTTATACAAATTAACACATTCGTAGCTACACAAAAATCAGGGTTGCTGCAGTTGCGAGCTGAAGAAAATTAAGTGATCGAACCGCATATGTACTAGCCTACTAGGCTACTATACTAGCTAGCTTCTGTTGGGGCCGAACACCCCCACGGCGGAGCCAACCGAGGCGAAGGCGGCGACGAGCAAGCAGGTGGCGCTGAAGGCCTGAATGGCGAGCCACCGCGTCGTCCACGGCGCCACCTTGTTCTGCGCAAGGTACATCTGGACGGGGAAGTGGATGTCCAGCGGCCAGAAGGTGAAGGCGCCGATGAGCCCCACCACCTGGTTGAAGTAGGGGTACCACACAGCCACCGCCGTCACCGCCGCCACGTAAGCCGTGCGGAAGCACAACCTGAACACGTTCACGCGCCGCCGCCAGCCGAGCAGCGGCAGCTCCACCTCGACGACCCAGGCCTCCACGCCGAACCGCCGCTCCACGACGGCGAACGCCGGCTGGCTGTACAGCTGAACACATACGTAATTCGCGAGCGGCGTTAGGTCGCGGTTGCACGCGGTACATACATAGGATAGCAGTAGGTGCTTGCCTGGTAGCCGCCGAGGAGGTGGAGGACGACGCAGAGGTTAGCGAGGTCGATGAGCCAGTAGGGCTCGCCGAAGCCGGTGAGGAGGTTCCCCGGCGTGCCGTCGCCGAACGCCGCGTAGCCGAAGCACCCGCACCCGAGGTAGAAGAAGGTGGTGACCGCGATGCTTGCCCTCGACGCCTTCTTCATCGTCTTGCTCTCCGCCGGCGGCGACCTCAGCGTGTCCTGCTTGATCATACCGTGTCAGCTCGGTCCCTTTCCTTACACTAGAGCGCATGCAAGCGCACTGGCATTTTGTGCATATGCAAATGCATACCGGCCTACCTCTATTTCCAGAAGCACCAAGGTGTAAGGGTAGGCGAAGGCGATGTCCCCGAGGGACTGTGCGACGCGCCACACCTTCTGCACCGGGGATACCAGGGGAATGCCTCCGATTCCCCCCTTGATCACCCCATTTTCTGAAGAAAGGAATTGTCACATGGCCGATCATGTGTGCGATCGAGTGCGTCGTGCTATCTGAGACGCACGCACGTACCGATCACTTTGGCGGCGCCGAGGCCGAAGCCGACGAAGGAGTAGAAGAAGGACATGACGGCGGCGAAGACGGAGAGCCACGCCATGTTGTGGAAGTCCGGTATCTGCGACAGCACTGCCTGCGCGAGGCCGAACAGGAGCATGTAGTAGACGTCTGAGCCACCGGCGGCGGCGGTGGAGAGCGGTGCGCCCTGGCCTTCCCGGCCGTAGCGGTTCGCTTCATGAATCGCGCTGATAAATCAGAGTACAACAACCAATAAGAGAGCGGTATTTCAGCAACAGAAAGAAAAAACAGTTCTGGTCAACAGTGCAGACAAGCACCCTCTCTGAACAGTAAAAAAAATCTGAAACTTTGTGAGATTGATTATGATCAAATGTTGTAGGTGCTTGCAAAATCTTATGTCCAAATAACTTTCTAAGAGCCCATAGAGGAAATAACAAAATTGATGCTCGAACATGTGTGCATTGTTGACCAGAACTGTTTTTTAGCTCATCCGATGTCGTATGGATACCAATTTTTGCATGCATGTAAGAATTTTAATCATAAACAGTGTCACAAAATTTCAGATTTTTTTGGTTTTTTTTTATTTTTTTATTTTGAGGGTACCATGGAACTCGAGTTACACAACAACTTTCTGTTTCATTAATCGCTCAACGGAAAGGTAACAATATCCGGTTATAGTTGTACAACCGGTTTAACTACCAAGAACCATCGAGCAAAGGGAACTATAGAAAGAGAGAGCGAGTTGGAGCAGCTACTAGGAAACCTGCTATAGGTGCTCGACATCGAATCACCTATTACGGGGCAAAAACCTGGTACCACCAAGACTAACATAGAAAGTAGTGTGACAGCCTCGCAAACAAAATGAGAAAGACTAATATAAAAAGCCACAAAACACATGACCAGACTGATGATCCCAACAAACAAAAGTTCCACTTAGCAAAGTGTTAGTCCATTTGAGCATAGAGGAAAGCAGGCCGAGACCGGGGACGACGCGGCTGGCTACGACCCGCTGGCGGAGGCGAGGAAGGGTTGAGTGGTGCGGGTAGGGCCTTTTCGTTTTCACCGCCACTCCTATTGGATAGCCGGCAGAGCTCGAGCCGGGAATGACGTGACTGGCCGCTGCCTCGCCGGGACCTCACCGGAGGCGGGGACGACGCGATTTTGTCAATGTCGGAGGAGAGATGGTGGTCACCAGAGTGTTCGGAGAGAGCTGTGTGTTGAAGGAGGAAGAAGCTGTGAGTGGTTGGAGGAGGAAGAAGCGGGCACAACCGATGGATTAGAATCCAATGGCTTGTGACAAATCCATTGATTCTAAAAAGAATTTCAAATGAGTGAGTGCAGTCCCAAGAGCGACCGAGCGGTAGAAAAGTGGTGGCGACAATACATGATTGACTTAGATGTGGTGGTGCTTCTTGAGTACTCGGTCTTAAGCTCCAGGTGAAAACCCTAGGTTTGGTCTGAGTTTTGGTTACACCTTGCAGTAAGGATGTTTTTATGTCATTGCTTTGTTGAATACATTGCTCGAATATGCTCGGATTTGCTCTTCATGGTGAAAACTTAGAATCTGGCCTTTGATGGTTGGATCCGGATGTTGGACACAACAGGACTTTCCAAGGAATTGTGGGGGAGGCTTTAATCATTGCAAGTCATGCCCTAAAAAGAGTTCCCACAAGGAATAAAGATATTACCACATTTGAGGCTCACTTACGAACTACAGATTGTTTGGCGAAAATCAACATGTCAATTCCTAAGAAGCGTAAGCTTGGACCAAAAAATGTTGTTTATGTTTTTCTAGGATATGCTTTTCATAGCATTTACTATAGATTTCTAGTGATGAAATCTTAGGTATCTGACATGAATGTTGGTACAATCACAGAGTCCATGATGCGACTTCCTTTGAGGATATTTCTCCTATGAAAGACATGCTTATCTCATCTTATCAGAGGTCGGAGATAACTCCCAAACCTTTTGTTCCATTGGAACATTCGAAGCGGAAACACATTGTGATTCCTAAGGAGGATGACAATGAAGCTCCTAGAAGGGGCAAAGCGACAAAGAACAACAAAGCCATTTGGTGAAGATTTCACTGTGTATCTCGTGAATGATACTCTCATTTCTATTTCAGAAGGTTATGCATCTCCTGACGGTGACTATTGTAAAGGTGGTGTACATAGTGAAACAGATTCTATCATGGCTAGCGGGACATGGGAGGTTAGTAATCGTCCTTATGGGTGTAAACATGTAGGATGTAAGTGGGTGTTTAAAGGCTTAGGCCTGATTGTACAAATTAAAAGTACATGGCACAACTTGCAGCCAAGGGTAATACCAAAAAAGGATGAAGATTTCTTTGATACTTATGCGCTCGTGGCTAGATTTACCACCATTATAGTAGTACTTTCATTGTCTGCCTCACACAATCTTCTCATTCGTCAAATGGACGTTAAGACAACTTTCCTAAATGGAGAGTTGGAGGAGAAAATTTACATGGAACAACCTGATGGTTTTGTAGTAGATTGTCATGAAGAGTAAGTTGTTGAAATCTTTGTATGGCTTGAAACAAGCACCAAAAAATGGCATGAGAAGTTAGAAAGAACTTTGACATCTACGGGCTTTGTTGGAAATGAAGCTGACAAATGTGTGTGCTACTGCGATGGTGAGGGCGAGGGAGATACATTGTGTTTGTAGACGACATACTTACATTCGAAACAAATCTCAAGGTCATTGAGGAAGTGAAAGATTTTCTAAATCATAACTTTGAGATGAAAGACCTTGGAGTAGCTGATGTTATCTTGAACATGAAGCTTTTGAGAGGTGATGATGGTGGGATTACTTTGTTGTAGTCTCACTATATGGAGAAGGTTCTGAGTCGCTTTGGATATTCAAATTATAAAGTTCCCCAACACCTTATGATCCGAGTGTGTTGATTCGAAAGAATGAAGGGAAAACAAAGAATCAATTGAGATATTCTCAAATCATTGGCTCGCTTATGTATTTGCTAGCGCTACGATGCCTGACATCTTGTTTGTTGTGAGTAAACTAAGCCGGTTTGTTTCAAACCAAGGAGATGTTCATTGACATGCTCTTGAGAGGATAATGCGTTGTCCAAAAGGTATTGCGAGTTATGGAATTCACTATATCGAGTATCCAAGGGTACTTGAGGGTTGTAGTGATCCGAATTGGATATCACATGCTTATGAGTTTAAAGCCATAAGTGGTTATGTGTTTACACTTGGTGGTGGTGCTATTTTCTAGAAGTCCTGCAAGCATATCATCTTAAGGAGGTCAACCATGGAAGCAGAACTCGCAGCATTAGACACAACAATAGTTGAAGCAGAGTGGCTTCGAGAACTTTTTATGAACTTGCCGGTGGTTGAAAAACCAATACCAGCTATACTAATGAATGTGATAATCAAAAAGTGATCGTCAAGGTAAACAACTCTAAGAATAATAAGAAGACGTGAATACATGTAAGAAGGAGACTGAAATCTGTTAGATTTATGAGAAACTCCTGAGTTAAAACATTGGGCTATATAAACACATCGAAGATTCTGGCAGATCCCTTCACACAGGGCAGATCCCAACCATGAGGTGTTTGAATCTACATGACATGCTCCATGCGGCCTTTGTTGTCTTAATGAAGGATTGCACACCAAAAGGGAGCAACATATGCATGTGCACAACCGCCGACCGCACAACCGCTGACCAATCCCCACTCTTGCGTAGGTTGTTCAGATCTTCCTCAATGACACATACATTGTTGAGTTCGTTGTTGTGCAGGTCCAGATTCTTCAATGTGTCATCAAGAGTCAAAGAAGATCCCGAGGACCCAACGCCAGCAACCCCTAATGCACTCGCCGCCATACTGTGGCCATCGTGACAACCTAAATTCACCCAAACCCTAGACCTCCATGCGGCACTAAGGTTGGATGGAAGAAACAACTGACCGCATGATCAAACCGAGTGTACTTGGAAGGGAGGGGAGAGGCAACACTAGAAAAAGTAGAGAACAAATATCACGTAGGAGGAAGATTGCCTCCAGCAGAATCAAAGAACGAGTGGTGTGTTAGCTTTGAATTGAAACACTAGTCATCCATCACTTAATTATTCATTTGTTTTTCATTTGGTATCTTAGTCAAGGCATGGTTCTGACAAAGGACAATCTCGCTCACCGCAATTAACAGAGAAGAGAAGTAAGAAGTGTTTTTTTATCATGACGAGACTATTAAACTCCTCTTTCAATGCACTTCTTTGTGTTCTATATGGTAAGTCATCCAAGTCGCATCCAACTTGGTTTCGTCTTGCAGTGTTGTCAATATGTACGGTTAGTGGCTTTATGGTATACCCACAAGTTTGGTGCATTTATAAGGGTGGGAGTGTCACTCTGGCTATGTTGAAAATGCCATAGTTTTCAATAGTAAAATCTTATCTCCAATGCGGGTTATATATCACTCATTGGCTATGTTTGTCGCCTACTCTACAACAACCAGAGGGTTCTTCACCACGGTATGTACGCATTTGGAGCAGGTGGCCAAGGATATTTTTTTACCCCAGACTAGTAGAGGAACATATAGTGTACGGATAGGTCCTCCACCCACTTCGCATAAGCATAATTTCAGTCTAGTATGACTTTGTTGTTGCCGCTGATATTATTATCATCGTGTGGGTGAGTTAGAGTTTGGTTGTGTGCATCCTAGTCATGTAGAGGCTGGGCATATTCTCATTATGCTTTGTCTCTTGATGCAACATTGTTTTATTTCTCCTAGTTCTACTTCCAAGCACAAGATGTGCTGTATTATTTTTTCTACCAATGAGGGCTTTACCTTCACCACCCAAAAGATATCATCATTGGCCCACCGTTAATTAAAAGATGTGGAAAGAGGATGTAGCGCATTTTGGTAGCATCCTTGTTGGCAGAACACAAAATACTAATAAGATGTACCACCTAAGAACAAACTAATCCGAGTTGGTGGGTGGTGAGTTGGGCTGCGAGAGGTTGGCATGAGCTGTAGAATACACTAAATAAAACCAAGTGCATTTCGGAAGAGCAAGCCAATATCAAATTGTATGTAGGCAAATGTACAACTAGTGCCAAGTGTCAAGTACAACTAATTGTTGAATCCAACTTCAAATTATACTCTGAAGTTTGAATACACTTGCCTAATAATATACTAGAAATCACTATTAGAGTATTTATTAGACAGTATGCCTTGGAGATTTCCACCATGATATTTATAGTAAAATAATCAGACACATGCATATACAAGCAATATATATATATATATATATATATATATATATATATATATATATATATATATACACTATATACTTTACGCAATTGTCATAATTTAATTTAATAAGAATGTTGCCACATCATACAATATAAATTTAGGAGTAACAAATGTTTTAGTGTGGTATAGTAAAGAAAAAATATTTTTAATAAATCGTTGTGTGGTTAATTATGTGAACTAGAGTAATAAAAAATAAGTTCTACAAGTATAAATTTAG
>NC_041391.1:561553222-561589802 GCF_002162155.2 Triticum dicoccoides | reverse complement strand
ATATGTACACTATATACTTTACGCAATTGTCATAATTTAATTTAATAAGAATGTTGCCACATCATACAATATAAATTTAGGAGTAACAAATGTTTTAGTGTGGTATAGTAAAGAAAAAATATTTTTAATAAATCGTTGTGTGGTTAATTATGTGAACTAGAGTAATAAAAAATAAGTTCTACAAGTATAAATTTAGTGCAAAATAATTGTTTTGATTTGCACCCGGACAAAAGGTTGTTGGGTACCGGCATGACCATTGATTTTGGTCTGAAAATTCCAAACCTTTTGAAAGCTGATTGGAACACCGCATGAATAGGTATGCCACACAGTGTGCCAATTAAAGAAACTTCTTTTGGTACCGAAAAAAGTAATGACAGTGAGAGGCATAGTGTAGGTCTAGATTAAATTGCGTCCACATTTTATCTTATGAAAACGACTTCGCTTTAGAACTTTTTTTGGTTATTAAGCACTCATCCACCCACTACACTATTGGTTATATTACACTAGCCACTACTGGATGACCTCTAAACGCATGAAAAAGGCCATCACTAAGCCCTTGACTGAGCATGTCATGGTTTGGCATCATTATTTCTTAGCATGTCATGGTGCTACATTGCAACCAATAAACACATGCCACGCTATGTATGCAAGTACTATGTTTAGATATGCTTTACCTCATACTAGTGGCTGTGGTGAGAGTATACACCACGCCGCTCCCAAACAGGCTGATGCTAAGGAAAAATCCGCTGAACATCTGCCTCTTCTCACCTGTGCCGATGTAATATTATGCATATCAAAATTCCGTTGCTATCTACGCATAATCTATAGCATTCACAAAGCTACATTTATAGAAAAACGATGCCCACTAATCATAACTCACAGCTTGGACCAATATACTAATAAACTCGAACAGAGAGAGTAAGCTAGTTATGGTTATCATCACATCACCTAGGTAAAACCTCACGGCGTTCATGTAAGACTTGTTCCTGATGAGGCCGCCACGCTCCGGATCTCCTCGAGAAACGTAGCATTCGGCGAGCAGGGAGGACTGCACCACGGTGACCCCCGCGAAGAACACTATGGCCGCCGGCCCCCCGACCCAGCCGAGCTGAGCCACGCTCCACGCCAGCGACAGCACGCCGGAGCCGACCACCGCCGTGATGATGTGCGCGGACGCCGTCCATACCGTGCCTGTCCATCCAAAGCTCAACGAATCAATCAAAATTTCCGGCGGTAAGTAATTACGGACACACGGGCAAGTAATTGGATGTTGGGGAATTGTGGCTGCCGGCCGGGTCCAGAGTGCAATGGTGCTGTCAAATGAATGCGATGTTACAACAATCCTATTGAGTGCTGGCGGTTTGGCCAATCTCTTCTCTGGCGAGCGAGCTAGTTCCTCTGAAACTTGAACAAGATCTGGGTCTGTGGCGGACATGAATGCTCTCTACGGAGCTCACATATGCCATGGCAGATGGTTTGCCGTTTACGATTTCACATGCATTGAATTCCAGATAACATGAAGGCATGAACACAACGAAGTTCATCGGCCAGAAGTTCCAGACATCCAACGAATTGATGAAATCAAGATATGTAACCTCCTGATAGATCAGGTGATGGGACAAGAGGGCTTACCAGTTCGTTTGACCGGATGCTGCTCGGGCTCGGATGAACTGCAAGAGGACTCCGGGAGCTTCTCCAGCAGCGGCCCTGTTTGGGGATCGCCACCTCTTCCTCCCATGGCCTCTCCTCTCCTATTTTCTCTTTGGAATGTTTGTCCGGGACATTAGGCCCGTAAAGTGAACGCCAGCTTCATCATATACTACAAAGAAAAGAAAAGATTCCTCTGTCGCCAAATCCCTTGCGATGGTTGGTTCGGTAGTACAGTAGAATAGAATAGAATCAGAAGTTGCTCTGCTTCGGCACCCCCAAACTCCAGATCCAGAGTCCACATCATTTTGTGGACCGCACGCAGACACAATGGCATTTTGTGACTACTATGACCCTCAGTTCTGTCCTCTACCGTTCCATGCACTGGTTGCTCTGTGGGCATATGAAAATCGATCTACTGGATTCTATCTACTGAAGAAACAAGAGGAACTGGCATTTCTACTTTTAAAATAAAATGGTGTTCGCGTCGTGCGACACTCGTGGGCAACGTGCAGGTGTCCAAATATATTGCTAGGTCTACCTGTACCGATCAATCATTTTTCTTAAAGAAACCTACAAAATGTTGATGATGTAGGCGTTCAAACAATACAACATGGGAACTCAGTGGTTCCGGACACTCAAAAGATGTACAATTCGTTCATACATTTTGCCTTTGTGTTTGTTTAGTTCAAAGCTAACTTTGAAAATGACGAGTCATCAGAGCTCAGCCCGTCCGTCCCAGTAACTTGTACTCCCTCCATAACTGAGAAAAACTTGCCCCCTGAGATGATACATAATACATCTGGCCTCTCCACCTCAAAGATGCGCAGAACCAACTCTAACAATTGAGGCTGCTGAAGTCATAAATCGTCGTATCCAATAGGTAAGGAATATATGCTAGAAAAAGGCTCACGCACAAGATGTTATTCTTGCTGATAAATGGGAGCTTTATTGATTAATAATATGATTACAATCTAATATGAGGAGATCCCCAATGCAAATCAGAGAAGCTAGAAGCCAAACCGCAGAGTGCACATTTCGTCTTGCCAACTAAACCAATTCATGAGCAATCATATCACAATATGTTCGCTACATCTTCAACTTTAAAGCTACAATTATCCTAAGTGGCACCGCAAAGATAGTACACTTGCACACACCAGCAACCACAAAGCTCATGGTTTCGCTAAAAAAAGTCTTGTGGTTACCATAACACTGACAAGAAACAATCACCGAGACGGATAGAACTGATTCAAACTTCAAAACACGTGAAGCAAATGATCAACAGCGTACCCAGATGGCAGTGTAAAACTGCCCAGCCTTTAACAGGACAATCTGGCTACAAATTTTTCGAACATGTGTGTAACAACACACCTCACCAGCACTAAAACGTCAAAACAGATCGCAAGGAGCTGTAATCAAATTTGCCCATTTCATATTTCAACAAGTCCCCGATAACAAAATTTGCTGCTCACAAACGCCCAGAGCAAGCAAAACATAATACTATTACAAAAAAGGCAAGAGAACATAGCCGAAGCATTACAAACATGTCTAAGAAATAAACATAAGCTGGAGTAACTGTGCTAAGCCATGTAAATCACCATATGTTTCCATTTTTCAGTTTGACAATTATTTGTGTTTGTGTTTTCTAAGGGATAACTATCACCAGAATCAGGTGACACTACTGCAGGGGGCTTCTAGTCAATCTTAACGGACGAGAAGAGGTAGTGGACGAAGTAGAATGAGAGCAAGAAGCCGATGGCGCCAGTTGACAGCATGATGGCAAATGCCATGATCAAGGAGTAGCCCAGGTAGAGCGTCGCGGAGACTGGCCCACTCAGGCTCCTGAGGTCAAACACCAGGTAGTTGATGGAGTATAGGAAGACGAAGAAAGCAACGGAACCAGAGGCAAAGAAGGCTTTCCACCACCACTTCCAGTCCTCCACACAAAGATGCATGTAGGTCAGGACCAAAGAAACCTCACCACAGACTATGACCAGCAGGAAGAGGACAATGAACAGGAAGCCGAAGACATAGTAGAACCTCCCCAGCCAGATGCTAGAAAGGATGAAGAAGAGCTCAATGAAAAGGGTGCCGAAAGGCAATGTTCCCGCACCGAGCACAAGAAGCCATGAAGGGAACTTGCGCTCAGGGATCTCTCTTGGGATTTGGTTGGTACGGACAGGGAATTCTATGCTTGCAGCCCGTGTGCCTAGCAAGCCTCCAATAAGAGTGAGTGGCACGGAGATGCAGAACCACAGGGCCAAGAGGGTGAAGAAGAGTGAAATGGGTAAAGCTCCAGTGCTCTTCTTACCCCACAGGATGGAGTTCAGCACCGTCAAGATGATGAAAACAATGCCAGGGAAGAAGCAGGAGGTCAGCCAAGCGACAGATTTCCAGCCTTCTGTGGATTGTTTGATAGTCCTCCAGAGGCGGACACCAACATATCCAGCAATAATTCCAAGGAAGAGGTAGAGGATGATCATTCCGGTCAAGAGCATTCCCCTGGAAGCAGGTGAGAGAAAACCCAGAGCAGCAAACACGATTGTAACGACTGCCATGCCGGTGATCTGGATACCATCAGCGACCATAACACACAGCAGCTTTGAGCAGCAGGGCTCCCTGAAGACATCACCAACAACAAGCTTCCATCCTGAAAGCTCCTCATTCATCTGAGCTTGGGCTTCTTTGTCCATCTCTTCATAACGTGTCAGATCCCTTCGGACAGTCCTCAAGAATATGACGAACACAATACCGGCCAAGAAGAAGACGACCATCATGGAGTTCATGATTGAGAACCAGTGCACCTTAGCACCATCCATCTTCAGGTACGCATCCCACCTTGACGGCCACTTGATGTTGCTCTTGACATACTCAACCTCATAGGTAAATGTAATCTGCTCCTTCTCACGGATCACCTGAGATTTCTCAAGCTCCAAGGGGCAGTTCACAGAGTCAACCTTCTCATACATCTTGAGCTTGGCCATGGCTGCAGGATCACGCTTCACACTGCAAGGAACAACCTCAAACCCAACAATCTGGAAGCCACTCTTGCGATCAGACTCAACCATGGCAACACCATCCTCACTTGTGACCACAACATCACCTTGCGCCTGGTACGGGTGAACCAAAACCCTGAACTTGAGATGGTTAATGATATAATCCTCGCTGCTCCCCATGGGGTTGTACCCGACCGGGTACCCGGTCCACTGGATTGTCATCCCATTCTGCTCAGTGAACCTCATGACCGGCAGATTGTCGAGGATCATGTTGACCTGGTACAGATTCCGCGCCCGGTTCTTCAACAGCTCGGCCTGCTCTTTGGTGAGCGGGTCGGTGGTGCAAAGGTACAGCGACTCGTTGACGTTGACGTGGAAGTGGTACGGCGAGTTGTCGATCTGGTCACCCATGAGAACCTCGCCGAGGTTCTCGGCGCTCTTCTTGACACCTTCCGGGGGCTTGCAGTAGGGGAGGCTGTAGTAGCTGAAGGGCAGCTCGGTCTCGATGGACGTGAGCGAGTTGACCTTGGCCGCGATCTCTTCACCGGCTTCGTAGGTGTGCATGAAAGTGCCAGGGAGGTAGAAGGCGTCGGCGATGGGGTGCAGGCTCAGGAGAATGACCAGCAGGGAAGCCGAGATCCACCGGGCCGACGACGGCATCTTGGGGACCATTGGCGCAACAGATTCCTTGGAATCGATCAATCAAGAACTCCACCTGGAAGCAAATTGTAGAGAAGAAACACGGATCAATTCATTTCACAGGATCGTCTTCCTTTTATCTGTCTCGCTGATACTGGTATATATATATACTGGCAATAAAACACATAATTAAAGAGAGCAGGACCGCATTTGCATCGAACAGAGTACTACTACTCATTTTATCTACTCCCTCCGTTCCTAAATATAAGTCTTTTTAGAGATTTCACTATGGACTACATACGGAGCAAAATGAGTGAATCTACACTCTAAAATATGTAATATTTAGGAACGGAGGGAGTAATCGGCAACATGCATGCACGAAATCAACACAGATGATCTACAAGTACCAAGTAAGGACCAATACTCCTACACCCGGAGCTGCAGACCAAACAAGCAAGGGAAACACGTGATCGACCGATCCTCTGAAACCGAGAACAATAACCACCTTGAACGCGAGCATGATCGCAATCCCCTGAAATCGACAACACTAACCAGCGGGGAGAACGAACTATACCGACAGACAGACAGCCCGACGAGGCGACACGGATCCGGCGCCGGAGGCAGAGGATCCAGATCCGGCCGCCCGGAAGGACGAATTACGCAGGGAGGAAGAAGGAAATGGGGGAGAAGGGAAGGGAAGGGGCGCTCACCTCAGATCTGGATCGCGGGGGCGAGGACGAGGAGGTCAAAACATGGGCGACGCTTCCGACCCCGAGGCCACCCCTCTGGCTCTCTCTCTCTCTCTATCTCTCCGTCCGCCCTCGAGATCGAGGACGAGAAGAGAAGAATACACAGCAGGGAAGTAAACGCTCGGCCGGCAAAATCGAGGCGAGGCCCAGACGCGGCACGAACCCGCCAATCTTTATACTGCTCCCGCACGCACGCGCCACTCGGCGCAGTTTCCATTTGAATTTGGAGGATAATTTGTATTTTTTGGAGGAAATTTGAGCGTCTGCTAGGTGGGTAGGTCGTGGACCGGTTCGGTGCTCCAGGCCAGGCCCGGGGGTTCGGTTCGAGGTGGGCCCCGCCGCTGGTTTGGTCTGCGGTACGTGTGGCGATTTGGTCCCGGTTTGACCCGGGTGGGGTGGGCAGGTTGGCGGGGAGCCTAACCGGGTCCGGGAGAGTGACATGTGGGCCAGGCAAAACGCCAAAACGGGGCTGTGCGGCATGTGCTCGTGTACAGTAGAGTTGTGCTACTGCCCCGTATTGGTCTCCCGTTTCAGATCTGGACCGTCGGTGGGGTTGGTACGGTTCTCCTCTTCTTTTTTTGAAGGGTTGGTACTTGGTACGGTTCTTAGTTCTGACTCTTGGAACTTGAAGCTGCTGCAAAACGCCAACGCGGACGAATACTCCTGCACCGTAGTAGTAGATTCCGGAATAGTACTGCTGCAGCAGCTTCCGCCCAGCAGCCCGCAGGCAATCGCGGTGCCTGCGCCCTGCGGTAAAACCATTTCTTTTCAGAAATACAGGTGGCACGAAGACGAGAGGATTTGGCACTCCGAGCAATGTACCAGTGCATATGAGTTTTGGCACTCCGTTTGTCTAGTCCGTACTACTCTGAGATTCCAATATGGAATACATATGAAGCAAAATGAATGAATCTACAGTCTTCATATTGAGATCTTTAAAAAGATTTATATTTAGAAACGGAGGGAGTACTTGTAAGGCTCTAGGGCCCTTCCAGTCACGTTTTTTCCGTGAGATGTTGAGTGACAGATCCCCCCGTTTGTAAAATGTTTTTATGTAGTACTTCCTCCGTTCGAAATTATGTATCTAAAACTAAAATACGTCTAGATACATACATTTCTGCGACAAGTAATTTCGAACGGAGGGAGTATAAACAAGACGACAACCACCCAACAGAAATGTGGGATCGATGATGAACAACCGAAAACCTGTGTATAGAACTCAGATGCGCTCCTCCGATGGCCCGTCCAGCCGCGCAGATGCGATCTCCGACCTGCCGTCGTGATGGCTTTGCTTGCTTGCCACTCACACTCCCTTTCTCGATCCAAAAATATAAGCACAAATTTAAAAACGGTTCGCGATCCCAGTAGCACGTCCCAACCTCGCGCGGGGTAGTACTCCCTCCGTCCCGAAAAACATGTCGCGAGGGCGATTTTGCAAAAAAAACCTCTAATTTCTCCCGACCAAACCCGCGCTCCCTCGTCGTCCTCCTCAGACAGAAGCCGCATCTGCGCTGCTCCCCGCCGCCGCAGCTGCGCTGCTCCCGGCCGCTGCAGCTGCCCTGCTCCCCGCGAACGCAGCTCTCTGCTCCCCCGCTCCATCGCCGCAGCTCCCTGCTCCCCCGCTCCGTCGCCGCAGCTGCCTCCTGCTCCGCCGCCGCACCTGCCCCTCGCCTGCCTCCCCAAGCTCCCCCTTCCTCATAAAAATCTTCGATTTCCCCGGCTACCGCCGCGCTCTGCTCCGGCTGCGTAGGAAGCGGCGTTAGTGAGCCCGGAGGCGTTGGATCCTGACCATCACCAACAATCTAAAGGTCGATGAGGTCGACGAGCCCCATGGCGACAGGAGATGCAACAAGGCAAACGCCGATGAGCCTAACGACGACAGCAACCTAAAGCTTGTGGATTTGCGAGTGTTGAAGACGGCGACGACAACTCCACTAGGAATACGACCGCGGCGGCTTCTTCTTCGTTGTTTCTCTGGTGGAAGACCCGCGCCTGCGACACCGCGGCAGCAGCTGCGGCTGTCCAGTGGGTCGTCCCTGCTCACTTGGCAGCAGCGGCGGCGGCTACAAATCTTCTCCAGCCTGGGTCATCTCCGTCACCAACGCCTACAGCCTGGGTATGAACCTCTCTTCTCTACTCATCTACTGAATGTACTGAACGTGCGTAGTCTCTGAACTGAATTTTACTGAATGTGTGTATTCTCTGTCTACTGAATTTTAGTGAATGTACTCCTGTAAACTGAATGTACTCTTGTAAAGTGTGCTGTCAACTTGTGAATTTTAGCGGATGTGATTAAAAGTTACTCCACGATGATCCTCCTTGCATGTTGAGCAAGTTACTGGCTTGAGAAACATGGTGGAGGCCATCATTGTTTACTGGCTTCAGAAACATGCCGAGCAAGTTACTGGCTTTAGAAACATGCTGAGCAAGTTACTTGCTTCAGAAACAATGATCCTCTTTTTGAAGTGGAGGCCATCGTTGTTTACCATGTTCTGGGTGTTGGTGGCCTCGCTTCTTCTTACGGCATTTATTTTTTGCCAATTAACTGAGAAAAGGTTTTGATTGCAACGGTATCCATAGTCCATCACTTCTCATGTTGGGCTCCTCTCATTCTTTCCCCCAATTCAGTATTGTTGTGTAGAAATTGATTCAAATTCTTTACATAGCCATTGATCAAGATCCACCAGTAAAATAAGATCCCCCCTTCTATTTGTGTTGCAAATATAACATGTGCGATATTTTTAAATCTGTCCATTTTCTGGTTGTAAACATTAGCTTACAAGAGCCTCTAGATTACTAGTAGTAGTCCTACTATTAGTAGGAGTACACAGTTCTGCTAGTTGAAAAGAGCCTCTAGATTATCAACACTTCTGCACTAGTTCTGTTAGTTTAGAGTTTGGGGTATTTTGCACAGTTACAATCTTGCATGCATATGAACAGTAGTACTCCATCATTTTTGGAGTATTATGAACAATTCAACAATTGGGGTCTAATCTAGAGCCACATGAGAGCTGGCTGGGTTAGTTATTTTTCTGACCAATCAACCATGCATGGAAATCTGCTAGATAACCCCCAGTCCACAGCAAAGGAGGAATAAAGTGAAACATGAGGCTGATCAACTAGATAACCCCAAGTGCCATTTAACAGTAAACTAAAGTTCAGTCAGAGTATGCAATAAACTTGCTGGAGTACAAATTTATGCATTACTCCATATTTTCCGAAGTACTGTCATTTTACTCAAAATTTACTCAAATAACTAAAATTAATCCAAAACAAAAAAGGACTGCTATTGGACTAATTTGTTCTCGGTTGCTTTTCATACTACAGTTTTTATAACATAACAACAGTGCTTTTTATTAACAGTAAGTTCATCATGTCAACTGACAGCAAGTTCATCATCTCAAGACTTGCTCAAATTAACTCAACTGGTTCTACAAATTTGCTATCCTATCTACAGTACCTAGCTATTGTCAGAACATAACACTGTATATCTATAGCTTCATTTTAGAAATTTAATTAGTGCATTTCTAAAATGGCCAACATTATGGCACAAATAATTAAGTAAGTTAGCACAAATTGCAAAGTAAGTTAGCACAAATATTCAGTTTTAATCCAAATTATTCAAATTAATCCAAATATTTTAAATTAATTCAAATAACTAAAATTAATCCAAATCAATTCAAATTCCAAATAACCCAAATTCTAATAAATTCCAACAAGGAGTTTATATACAAGGATTAGACAAGGCATACACAAGGGCATGACATAAGGTCCTCTTTGTCCCCTCTTGACACAAGATTACACATGACATAAGGGCATCTTTGTCCCCTCTTGACACAAGATTACACAAGACATACACAAGGAGCACCTGACTACATGACATAAGGGCCTCTTTGCCCCCTCTTGACTACATTCTTTTCCTTTCTCTGGCCACTTCTTCCCTCCCCTTCCCTTTACTTTTCTTCCTTCTCCCTTCTTTAGCCAATTCTTTCCTATCATTTTCTTTTCCTATTGCAATTTCCATTTCTTCTATAATGGCCCTAGTATCAACAACTACCCGACTGTCGCAATATACACTGATGATTTCCCTGCCAGCATTCTGAATGCGATCCTTGTGCAAGTAGGGCAACTTATATTGATTTCCTCCTTTGTCTTTCATAACTTCAAACATAACTGCTTCTAATGTGATAAAGCTTCTGTGCAACTTGTCGGGATCGTAGTTCTCGAATTCCTCTTCCACACCCTGTACCAGTTCCTGGATGTTTGTGGGTGACCTGCAGTCGGTTAGAGATTGGAGAGAGGTATGGAAGCAGAGGTCCAAACAATTTAACTCAGGGCTATTTGGGGGCTGTTGTAGCAATCGGATGTCAAGATCAGTTTGTTCCACAGCTTCTCGAAAAGCTACATCATTGGGAAGGACATGGGGCTTTGCATTATCCTGTTGGATGAATATTGTTGCTCCCTCATCATCGTCAGGCCACTTATCCTGAATTGCCGGGATAACCTTATTGATTAGATAATCTCTGCACACAGGCCTAGTTACCTTCACTGATGTCAACACTTTTGTTCCCTTTGTTCTGTTATGACTTGTCCGCTTCGCCTCAGTCTCTTCAACGAATGCCCAAATGCCAATCTTTCCGTCGAATGTTAGCTCCCCTCATTGTTATATCGAGGCCTGGCAACAGCTGTTAGGAGGAGTACTAATGTCAAGACTTCTGCTAGATATGGTCATGAGTAGATAGCTACAGTTTTAACACTGCATTTTAACTGAATTTTCAATAATGACAAGATGCCAGTTTTAACTCAATCAACAACATTTTAACTGAATTAAAAGAATTATTGGACTTTAAATGACAGGACTGACAGAGTTCCTAGGACCTCTATATATGAGCATGGGAGCTTAGATAAGAAATTGATTGAGTGCAAAACAGAGTGTTGTAAATCACTCCTGATTTGATGTGATGTGATGTAGCATAGCATAGCAGTAGAGTAGAGTAGAGAAGCATCTAAGGCAATAGTCCTGCTAATTGCTGTCAAGATAGCATGACTAGTTGCTCTTGGTGCATTTACTGATATCTTCTGAACATTTGGTACCCCTGAACATATGAGCATTATGCATTTTTAGTACCCCTGAAAATATGTAGTGTCAAAGTATGTAGTGCTATTTTGATCAAGTTACAGAACAAATAATTCTGTTCTCATTATGAACTGAAACTTGTGCATTCCGTCTATTTCTTCAGAAATTAATTCACTCCCTTTCTCTGTGTGATGAAAATTTGATCAAAGACTGTTAACTGAAACTGTTGACTGTTAACTGTAATTCACTGTAATTCAAAAACTGTTGACTGTTAACTTTAAAAATTTGATCAAAAACTGTTGACTGTTAACTTTAAAAGTTCACTGTAATTCAAATGAAACTGTTGACTGTTAACTGAATCAGTGTTAACTAAATTGCTGCTGCCATACTCCTCTGTTTAGTGTTACTAAATCAGTGTTAACACTAAATAAGTGACACTATTTAGTGAATTACTCCCATTGTTCATTTAGTGATTCAGTACTAATGACAGATAAATGAGGAAGAAGTAAGCATGTTCTGCTCTTCTACTGTTGGAGTAACTAGTAGACCAACAAAACTGAAACTAAGTTGTGGTCCATGTACATTTTCAGTCAGATTTGTATCCACTGGGCACCATAAGCAGAAGTATTTTTCTGCTCCATCACACACAATTTTACATCACCATCATAAGCAGAATTATTTTTCTCCAATTGAAGTTTTACATCACCATCACACATTTTTACTGTACCTTCTTCAGGGTGCAGAGTAGAGCAACAGCAGCACGGGCAGGGTCAAGGAGCAGCAGCACAGGCAGCTCAGTGGAGCAGCAGCAGCACGGGCAGGGTCAGTGGAGCAGCAGCAGTACGGGCAGGGTCAGCGGAGCAGCAGCAGCACGGGCAGAAACCACCGGCGACAGGGGAGAAGCAGCCGCACGGGTGCGTGGGCAGGGGAGAAGGAGCAGCACGGGTGCGCGGGCGTGGGAGATCGACGAGGTCGCGCTGGAGATTGAGGATCACGTGCGCGTGCTCCTGGTCCACCGGATCGTGGAGGCAGCCTCCGGCGACGCCGGTAGGAGATCACGGCAGCGCACGCGCCGGAGCTCGAGGAGGACGCGCGGGAGCACGAGGAGGACGTGCGCGGGCTTGAGGAGGATGCGGGCGAGCTCGAGGAGGAACGCGCACGGCCTCGAGGAAGACGTAGTGGGAGATTCCGGCGACGCCTGCGGGTAATCGCAGCGGGAGGGTACCGCGGCGGCGCAGATCTGGGCTGCAGCGGTGGAGGAGGTAACTGCCGATGGCGGCGAGAGCATGTACTTGGCGACGGCGGAGGAGCTCAGCTGGGCTCGCCAGCCCTTGGCGAATCACGCAGCTGGGCGGCGCCGGCCCCTGGCGACGTGCAGGCGACGGACGGAGGAAGAAGACGGGGTGGAGGGACTTGTTTGAAACGCTTTTCAAACCACGAGGGTTTTTTTGCAAAATTACCAGTTAACTACGCCCACGACATGTTTTTCGGGACGGAGGGACTACTTTCCTCGCGTCGACCACCTGCCACTCATCAATAAATCCTTTGCATTTCTTAGCAGACAATCATCGTCGTGCTCGTGCGTACATGTCTGGTGGAGAAAAGGGTCGCTCGGGTTGGTGTGAAGAAGCCGCGACATCAACCGACGAACGAACCGACGACGATCCACCAAGGAAAACGAAGTCTCTCGATTAGAAAAATGGGGAGGAGGGTGAGCTGCGCTGCGCGAGCACGAAAAGGGACACGTTGCCTTCAGGAAGAAAAAGGGGCACGTTCCTTGGAGAGAACACTACCTAAGTCACGCTTGTCAGAAAGACCGGCAATGGTATGGTACGTCTCTTTGACGTACCCTAAAAAAAAAAAAGACTGGCAATGGTATGTATCAAAAGCAAGGAGCATCTACGAGCCAAATTTTGGCATGTACTACTAGGATTTCAGTACCTATGACCCTTACTCTGATCGATGTAACTCTGAAGTTGCAGTGGAAGTGTAAGATTGCTCTCCAACGCGCTGACCCAAACGGACGGCGGCCTTTTGTCCGTTTGGGTTGGCCGTCCGCCCAACGTCCGCCCTGTTTTAAATTTGGATCGGCAGTGTGTTGATTTGGGTCGGCGGTGTGTCCAACGACCGACCCATATGTGCCGGTGTGGATTGGCCGCCCTATTTCAACAAATAACTCGTTTTTTGCATTGTTTCACACACAACTTTCACATTCAAACATATAATCAGAACGAAATAAATAACATAGTTTCAACTGAATAAAATAGCATAGTTTTACAAGCCGAATAAAAGTAAAAATGTCTCACATAGTTTTACAAACCGAATAAAGAAAATACATTTATTGGTTGCCAACATGAGCCCACATATGCTCAGCCAAATCATTTTGCAGTTGCACATGAGTTTCTCAATCACGCATGTCATGATGAATTGGGTGAATTGTTCAAACGTTGCGGCTCCTCCATGCTCAGGCACAACATTCTCACCTTAAAACTGAAACCCTTGATCGTACAGACGTTCTAGGCGCTCATCTTCTACAATCATATTGTGCATGATCACACAAGCAGTCATCACCTCCCATAGTTTTTGCGTGCTCCAAATATTAGCAGGAAACCGAACGATGCCCCATCGAGATTGCAAAACACCGAAGGCACGCTCGACGTCCTTCCTAGCACTCTCTTGTTTTTTGGCAAATCTTTTCCTCATCTCTCCGACAGGGTTGGGGATTGTCTTCACAATAGTGATCCACTGAGGATAGATACCGTCACACAGGTAGTATTCTTTTGTCGTAGCTGTGGCCGTTGATAGTAAAGTTCACCGGTGGGCTGTTGCCTTCGGCAAGCCTAGCAAACACTGACGAGCGCTGAAGCACGTTGATATCATTGTGTGATCCGGTCATGCCAAAGAAAAAGTGCCAGATCCAGAGATCTTGAGACGCCACGGCCTCTATTATGACAGTGCATGCCCTAACATGGCCCTTATACTGCCCTTTGCCAAGCAGAAGGGCAGTTCTTTCATTCCCAGTGCATGCAGTCTATGCTGCCAAGCATCCCTAGGAAGCCCCTGCTGGCATTCATCGTCAACAAACAAGTTGTATCTTTAGGAGTCGGCTCTCTCAAGTACTCAGGGCCAAACACAACAATAACTGCTTTGCAGAACTTATACAGGGAGTCTAGGCATGTAGACTCGCTCATACGGGCGTACTCGTCAGTGAGATCACCAGGCACTCCGTATGCAAGCATTCGGATGGCGGCAGTGCATTTCTGATAAGAAGATAAACCAATCTTTCCAACGGCATCCTCTTTGCACTCGTCGGCGACGTTCATTTTGTACCTTGGCAAACTGTCGAACAACTTGCGGGTGCGACGAAGGAGACGGCTGGCAAGGGGAGTCGCGGCGCGCACGGACCAGCTAGCTGCCCTGCCGGCGTCCGACTAGCGTGCCGGTGAGGATCTGGCCGGGGTGGCGAGGCGGCTTCTTGGTCGCGGTCACGGCTGTGTCGGGGGAGCGGGGGTGGGAAGCTGTCGGTTCCCTAGCGGCAAGACGGCGGTGGCGGACGACATGGGAGGTGGTTTGCAGAGGGGATGTTGCGGCGCCGGCAGCTGGCAGAGTCACCAAAAAAAATGGGCGGCGGCGTCGGCGACGAAGTAGGCGGACGAGGGTTTGCTATTGGATTGTGAGAGGCCAATGTGCCACCGACCAGTGGGTCAGGGGGAGAAGGCGAGCGCGCGCGTCCGTTTTGTGTCCGCGCCGACGCAAATCCGGCTCAAAAATGGGCCGGGAATGGGTCGCTCGCGGATGAAAAGCGGACGCGCCTCCGTTTGGGCCGGCGTTTGGGCCGACTTTTGTGTCCGCGCCAACCCAAACGGACGCCCGCGGACGAAATGGGTCGCCCCGTTGGAGTTGGTCTAACTTGTTAGATTGATCTCCACCCATTTGAGCCCAACGGCTCAACGGGCCCCTTGGCCTGCGCCCTGATCGAGGGCGCCCAACCCTCTTCTGGTTGGTGGGCCCCCTTTCGCCAGCGCTATAAAGAGAGGTGGGGCCCGGACGCATAGATCACGAGGTTGACCATGCGCCACACACCCCACCGACACCCCAATCCGATCTAGGGTTAGCGCTAGGCTGGCGGGAAGCTCTACGGCCGCCACTGCCCACTCGCCATCAGCACCGTCGCCCTCCGCCATGGCCACCAGCGCTCGAGCTCATCGAGCCAAGGAGAAGGTAGACTGCCGTCAAATCTCTAATCTACCTGATCCTAAAGATCTATCATAACTAAGTACAGGAGGAGCACTACTGTGGTAGAAAATGATGGAATTGAAACTGAATTATTGCTGCACGCATCGGCGTCAGGTTTCTGGTGCAGTTTAGTTCAGTTTGTTCGGATGGGTGTGACTGAGGGGGCGTTTGTTTCCAGGGACTTTTTGATGTAGGGACTAGAAAAAGTCCCTAACAAACCAAACAGGATGGAACTTTTTTGGGACTTTTTGCTAAAAGTCCTTAGAAGCACCTCCTTGAGAGTCTTTTTCAAAAAGTCCCAGGGACTAGAGAAACAAACACCACCTGAGAGGAACAGCACAACGTCAAAGGGGGAAAGAATACGGTGCAGCAGCAACACAAACAGCAACAAATGCGACTTCCTTCCAGACAAAAACAAGGCAAGAGTTCATTAGATCAACACCACCGGTCACTGAATAAAGCGAATCACCTTCCAGGTGAATTGAAGTTTCAGCTGCTATAGGTACAGAAAGTGGTGAAGGGCGAGCAACCAATGAAGAAACGCATGAGGTTGCCCAATGATCCTGGATGGTGTGTGAGAAATCTCCTTGGAGCCACCCAACCATATACTCCCTCTATCTCAAAAAAATGTAAGAAGTTTTTTTGACAACACGTCACATGTTCTTTTTGTAAGGCAAAAAGAGATAGATCCGCCATTTCACTGTCACGGGTAAGCACAAATGGTTTACTAGTACCACCACTATTAGACTATTATTACTAGTAGCCAACAAAGATTACACTGATATGCTCTAGATCCAAGCAAATAACTAGGCAATATCTGCACATCAGATTTCATTAATGCGGTACTGAGTAGTGTTCTCAGGACTACCTACCTTTGAACATTATGCATCAGCGAAAAGGAGAAAAAAGAAACGGGGCGATATGGGCATAGAACTGTCGAAATTATGGTGCGATATGCGAAAGCATCAAGTAAAGTGAACTTCAGAATAATGGAACTGTCTTGCAGATTTCAGAATCAACTTTAACTCAAGTAAAGTGAGTGGACAGAGGAGCAAACCTAATGAAAGCTGGAGTAACTAGAAATGCAGTTGAATGGTCGCCATAGATAACCACATGCCACTGTCAGTCAACAAGGAATAATAACATAAAGCACTTCACTTATGAATCACCATGCCTAATTAGGAAAGGCTGAATTATGACATACAGAATCTTGGGCAAATAGGCAAGTCAGAAAAGCACAAACTAGCGTCCATGAGAAACACAATTTTGCACAGATCTATTACACTGCATAGATAAAATAAATCTCCCATGACAAACCTACCTTGGAAAAGAGAAGAATGGAACCAACAATCGCACAAGGCGCAAGGACGTGGCAAAATTCACGATCTTAAGACAGCATTTGCATCAACGAATGTTGCAGCAAAGAGAAGAGAAAATATTACAAGCTTAAAATCACATCTACTAGAACATACCAGATGTATCGTAGTACAACAGTATCAAGACTCTCAGTAATATGCTACATTAAGAATGGCACAACCGTGTAGATGGCCTTCCCAGGCCAGATCAAACATCAAAGCACTGTGTACAATCCTTGGAGATTTGCAAGATAAGGTCTTCAATCAATCTTGACGTTTGAGAAAAGGTAGTGAACGAAAGAGAATGATGTCAGGAACCCAACAGTCCCAGTAGCTAGCATAATGGCAAGAGAGACAATGAAAGCGTATCCAATATAGAGCGTAGCAGAAACTGGCCCACTCAAGCTTCTGAGATCAAACACCAAGTAGTTGATAGAGTAGAGGAACACATAAAATGCCACTGCTCCAGAGGCAAAGAAAGCTTTCCACCACCACCTCCAGTCCTCAGCACAGAGATGCATGTACGTAAGAACAACAGATACCTCAGCGCATACCACAACCAACAGAAGGAGCACAACAAGGAGGAACCCAAACACATAATAGAACCTTCCGAGCCAGATGCTTGAGAGAATGAAGAAGAGCTCAATGAAGAGTGTTCCGAAAGGTAGAGTTCCAGCACCAAATATGAGCAGCCATGAGTAATTCTTTGAAGGGATTTCTCTTGGTATTTGATTGGTTCGAACGGGGAATTCAATTGGCTCAGCCCTTGTTCCAAGGAAACCACCTAGAAGGGTAAGTGGCACAGAGATACAGAACCACAAGGAGAGAAGAGTGAAGAAAAGTGAAATGGGAAGGGCTCCAGTACTATTTCTTGACCACAGCATGAAGTTCAATACAGTGAGGACAATGAAGACAATGCCAGGGAAGAAACAGGCAGTTGACCAGGAGACAGACCTCCATCCCTCAGAAGTTCCTTTTATAGTCCTCCAGAGCCTAACAGCAGCATATCCGGCCAAAATTCCAAGTAGCATATAAAGGAATATCATCCCTGTCAACAGCATTCCTCTAGACGCAGGAGACATGAATCCAAAGGTGGCAAAAAAAATGGTGACAATCGCCATACCCAGAATTTGAACCCCGTCGCCAATCATAACACAAAACAGCTTTGATGAGGTTGGCTCTCTGAAAACATCTCCAACAACCAGCTTCCACCCAGAGAGCTCCTCATTCATCTGAGCTTGGGACTCCTTATCCAGCTCCTCATATCTAGTCAAGTCCCTCCTCACTGTCCGCAATAATATGACAAAAACAATGCCAGCCAAGAACAGTATTACCATCAACGAGTTCATAATTGAGAACCAGTGAATTTTCGCACCCTCCATCTTCAGGTATGCATCCCACCGTGATGGCCATCTGATGTCACTGTTTACAAATTCAACCTCATATGTAAAAGTAATCTGCTCCTTCTCCCTGATCATTTGAGATTTCTCCAACTCCACAGGGCAGCTCACAGAATCAACCTTTTCATACATCGTAAGCTTCGTCATGGCTTCAGGATCACGCTTCACACTGCATGGGACAACCTCAAATCCCACTATCTCATACCCAGACTTGGCATCAGTGCCAGTGTCAGTGTCTGAGATCACTTCCATTCCTTCCCCAGTTCCAACGACCCTCACTTTACCTCCTTCATACTTATGGACCAAGACTTTAAATTTCAGGTGATTAATGATGTAGACGTCGGAGGTACCTTCTGGGGTATAACCAACTGGATAGCCTGTCCACTGAATGGTCATTCCATTCTGCTCGGTAAACCTCCTCACAGGAAGATTGTCAAGAATCATGTTCACCTGGTAGAGGTCCTGGCTTCGCTGCTTGAGGAGCTTCACATCATCCTCATCAAGTGGGCTCGTGGTACACAGGTAGAGCGATTCATTGACATTGACATGGAAAAGGTAAGGGGAATTATCAATCTGGTCACCCATAAGGAGCTCCCCCAGATTTTCAGCACTCTTCTTTATCCCACCCTTAGGACGGCAGTATGGGAGGCTGTAGTAGCTGAAAGGCAGTTCTGTCTCGATGGATGTGAGCGAGTTCACCTTTGCTCCTATCTCCTCGCCTTGCCGGTACGTGTGCATGTAACTACCTGGCAAGTAGAACGCCTCACAAGCAGGAGCCATCACAAGAAACACCACTAGCAAAGCAGAGAATATCCAGCCCTTGGCCATGATTGCCAGTTCCCAGCAACCTCTGCCTAACACCTGAAACCAAAAGGAAGAACATCAACAGTCAGTTCCTCTAACTATAGCCTATAGGTCATATGTCAAGCAAATACATCAGCACCAAATAAACATAAGACTACCAAAAAAGGATATCACCCGCTTTATTGATAAATAAAGCAAACGACCACACACAACCAAGTTCATCCGAGCACGGAAGTTCAACAGCAAAGAAAGGTTCAAACAGGGTAAAAAAAAACAAAGGCCATGCTGGGGCAACAGCACAAAACACGCCCAGGATAAACTAAGCCTCAAGGAGGATCAAAGAGTAAAATGAGACTGGCAGCAAGGTCCTTGTAGCTCCTCATCAAGGTGCCGTTGGCAGGCCAATCACGACGCTTGCTGAGGGGCTTCCATTGCTCACAAATTCATAAGACTACAATATGGCTAGTTGATAACTTGATATTTCTCTGTAAGCAGCATAAGCATAACATACACCTACTTCAGAATGAAAGAATGTCTGGCCAAAGGTGCTAGATGAAATAATAAACCAATTCATAGTCGTTCTTTTACCATCCATCATGAAACAATAAGCAAACAGACAACAAACATATTTGGGGAAATTTCTGCCAGAGAGAATAGAAATAAAATGCCCATGTCCCAGATGCTCGCTAACAAAACCTCGGGGAACTAGGAAAAGGCGGCATCCATCAGCAGTAACGGCGCATCTTGCATTGCGCCAATCAGGCATGCGAAATGCAAAGGCTAAATCTAACGTGCGCGAGTTAGAAGCATGGATGACTAAGCACGTGCCACCTAGATCAGCAAACGAGTTCTTATAAGAAACTAAATCAGCGACAAATCTTGAACAGTAGCACTGGAGCTGCTTCCAGCATGGCTCAAACATTTGCTCCGCTCGACCCTAGAACTGAAAACCACTCCCGAATCGCGGTACGGGAGCGCCTCGGGCGAGCAGATCTACGCCGCCGCCCCCATGCGAGCGGGTAAACAGGAACGGCGTAGGCACGAACCCGCGAGCTAAGGCCGCCCCAGATCTATACGAAGTAGGCGCCGGCGCGCAGATTGAAACGGGGAGGAGAAAGGGGGGAGCGGTCGATCGATCCGAACCTGGCACCGGAGATTGAGGCGACGGTGGGAGGAGATGCTCGTCGGCGTGAGCGAACCAGTTTGCAGCAGCGAACCAACTGCTCAGTCCAGAGCAATGTCCAGACCTCCCCTTCCGGAAGAAAAAGGTTAAGCGATTTTACTGTCACCGGATGGGCTCATTTGGGCTCAAGTCTATACGCGAGTTGGGCTGGGCTTGGCTTGCTAAAGGAAGATGGGCCAGTTGTTTTCGTTGTGGACGTGGGCTCCGGTGATCACGTTACGGGAACCCCTGTTTATCCGAAATCAAACACCTAAAAAAAAGGATTATCCGAAATCACTAATTTCTCTTTAAAAAATCCGAAATCACTAATTGACTCCTTCCAAAAGATCACCTCCTCCTTCTCCCCAAGTTGTGATAAGTCATGCGCTGCATGTGCGCCACTTATTGCAACCTGGGAGTGCCACTTGTCACAATCTGATAGTTTTCTCTTTTTTCGTATATCTATTTATTCAAAACATTTTATCTCTTAACCGTGCGTTCAAATCTCAAACCGTTTTTATCATTGAATTTCTCGCGTCAAGATCTTAAAAACTAGATACCCTGTTGATAGGTTTTGATGAACCTTTTTTCACGAAAAAACCTGACAAGTAAGTTTTTTCCTTTTTTGGAAGCCTTTTCCGAGATGCATGTCCGTGCCTCTCGCAGAAAAAAAAAGAAGAGAAAACGTGTTTTTTGTTTCTGAGCCTCTCACGGAAGAAAGAAAAAAGAAAATGTTTTTTTTGTCATTTCTGAGAGACAAGGCCGTGCCTCTCGCGGAAGAAAAACATTCCTCTCACGAGAAAAATTGTTAAAAAGCTAATAAAGACCAATGAAAAACCAAAAAGTAAAAAAAATGAAAAAAATATTTAGAAAGCCGAAAACGCGTGCAAAAAAACAAAATTCAGAGGACCGTCCAGAGCACGACACATGGTGGCGGCTGGCATGCTCCAGGCCACCCCATGTGATCTGGGAGGCTCTCGGAGGAGCGCTCCTCAATTTTTTTTGAGGGGTTAGGAGCGCTCCTCAACTAGTTGCTCTTTCTTACCGGTGCACCTT
This sequence comes from Triticum dicoccoides, assembly GCF_002162155.2. Lineage (NCBI taxonomy): Eukaryota > Viridiplantae > Streptophyta > Magnoliopsida > Poales > Poaceae > Triticum > Triticum dicoccoides. The sequence continues at coordinate 561,568,681 of NC_041391.1, read as the reverse complement.
TGTGGGCCGCGACATGCTAAGATCCAGTTGAGCGAGCGATGTTGTTATTGCTCGCAGCAACCTGTGTAGAGGAAACCACACTGGATTCTCAAAAAAAAAAAAAAAACCTCCACCATCTTCTAATATAAAAAAAGAGAACGAAAGCCCCACCCACCCGGCTGCAATAGCTGTTCCCCCGGTTTTGGTTGTGGTTTTGTAGGGGCATCGACCTGAAGCAAGCGGCCGCCAAGAAACGCCGGGATCAAGGCGTTAGCGTACAACGTCGTCGAGTTGCAGCGCGTCGCCCGCGCTAGACCGTGAGTCCTCGCCCCCTCATCGCCAGTTCTTGGGATCTGCTTTTTATTGGATTGGAGACCTAGAATCATGCCAACATCATCAAATCTTTTGGAATCAAATAATCCGATTAGCACCAGCTGATTTCGCCCCGTCAGCAATCTATAAAAACGAAAGTCCAGATGTCAAAGCTCACTTTCCAGACTCGGTTATATAAGTATTATGTATCCAAATATATTTTAGTTACTGCAGGTCCAACTGTGCCTAGGCCAAAAATAGCAACAATGGAACCTGCTTCAATCGCTATTTCCCCTCCCTCTCAATCCTTGCTGCTGTACCCACCGGCTCTTCCATATCGATGACACTGCCTCTGCAGAGTTGCTGCTGCCTGTTTGAGGTCACATCTCCGTCAACTTGCTTCATGCTGCCATAAAATCGACTTCCAAGTATTGTTAGATGCTGCCATGTGCTTCAGTTATTTTGTTTCAAATGGTGATTCATATTGCTGCATTGTTCAATCATTTTTGTATTAGATTGCAATTTTATTTCTTGTTCATTGCTAGCCTATTTCTTGTTCATTGCTAGCCTTATGTTACTGCAGACAAGCTTGTATGTTTGACACATACAGCGCTGAGCAATCCGAAATTGTCACCACAAATAGATCAGCTGATGCCACTATCGATACTTGCAGGTAAGCATATGCTCGCATGGAAATTCTTAATTTGGTCCCAAGTTTTGTATTGATGACGTATGAAATTGACGTTCACTTTTAGGGACGCCATGAAGATGAGTTATGATGATAAGTTTGCTGTTCTGAGGGGCATGGCTGAGGAATGCATCTATGAGGATGAGCTCCGCCTCCTGCTGAAAAAGAAGGCTGCTCCTGTTTGCTACATTTGGTTTGAGCCATCCCCCATGATGGACATAGAGCAGGTATAGCAATGGGAAAAGCTGATGTAGTATCCCCCAGCCGCGTGCGGATGTTTGCTGTGAACTAAGCATCGCTTGGTTGGCCAGAGGTGCGAAGGCGTGGACAACCAACATGCGCTTTAGACCTGGCCTTCGCGGGTGTGCTCATATTTGTTCTCTCTGATTAAAAATGCCACCGGTGCTAGTGCCTGATCAAGTTTTTTTTAATGCTTGTTAGTTATTACTGAACCTTAAAACATGTAGGAAGGGTGGTATTAGATTCGATTTTTTGTGGATTTGGTAAATTTAACTTTATGAACTCTACCCTACCCAGCACCAGACTTCCATGCACCTACTCTTCTCCTGCCCTACCCAGCACGAGTTTTCATACTCCTAATCTTTTCCTGTCTGCTAGTACGGTCATTCTTGGTGCAGCCTAACTTGTAAATTCAGTGTGAAACTTGATGCTTGTAACATTATTAGTTTAAATGCATAATTAGCTGGGGTTTGGAGATTAAATGAGTAACCTTTGACTTATGAGGTTGGTGTAAAAATAAGGTGTGTCAGATTACTCCTTCCTTACTTAGATGAGCTTGGAATAGACATAAAGCTAAAAAGACTTAGCAATATGCTTGTCCACGCTAAGCTTAGTACTGTTTGTTTTTACCGGCAAGAGCATTCTTGCACAGAGTTATAGGTTGTTCATGGTTTGAGGCAAGGGTTGTATGTATTATGATTCTGATATACACCTCTCATCATAGGCCTTACTCAAACCATCGTTGTGCTTTCATTTCTCCTATTAACACTTGCTCATGTCCAGTTTGTCTTACCATGTAATATATTGTCTGTAAATTAATTGGTTGCATTGGCCTATTCTCATGTTGCAGGGGATTATGAAGACAGTTTATGTAAACAAGATGCTCAAAGCTGGCTGCACAGTTAAAATATTGATGGCAGATTGGTTTCTGCAAAGACACCATATGATTGGCACCGACCTAAAGAAAATACGGACCATTGGTTGCTACAATATTGAGATGTGGAAAGCAGCTGGTATGGACCTTGACAGAGTAGAACTTGTATGGTTGTCAGACGAGTTGAATCATCATGCTGTTGATTACTGGCCACTTGCGGTGGAAATTTCCAGAAAATACACCATGAAAAGTATGGCAAGGTATTTCCTTGTTTACACTACTACCTAAGGCATACTTCACTTGTGAAGTTTTGAACTTATTCATGGCATTGTCAGATCATTTATCGTTCTTGTAACAACCAAGTCTATTATTATCTGCCGAGCAGGTTTTGTTGGAACAAGGCACCATATGGGCCACAAAGACTGCCTGCTGCCGAGATATTTTATCCTTGCATGCAGGTTGCTGCTATATTATGCCAGAAGGTTGGTTTATTTCATAACTGACTTGTATTTTTTGTTTTATTTGTGCTCTTAGTGATATACACTCATGGCTTTAAACCACACCGGATCTTGACAGCCAGTCAATGTAGACGACAAACAAATGCCCACTGTGACTGAAGCAGGTTGTGGCTAATTAGGATCAGAGGTGTTAAAAGGTAGATCAGTATTGTTGTCTGTTAAAGAAAAATAGCACAATACGAATACTAAGTCCCTCAAATATCTTGTGCGTGTGTACGTAGGACCTGGGAAAACAGATCACATGGTATTGTTTCTTTCTATTTCTCTGAGCCTGAACACCGTTCATAGCAAACCATGAGGGACTGAGGTATCATGGCAGCCTTGACTGCCAACATGTCACCTTAAGTCAGTTCTTTGCACGAAGCATCCTGTTGGTGGCAGCAAAGTAATATATGTTCCATGTTCTAGTTCAGAGCATGCATTTTAACTTTCGCACTTTGCAACCAGTTTTTGTGATCACTGTATCCCATACTGTGGATTGTTTGTAATGGACAACAAAATTCAGGTTCTCCTGATACAAACAACTTGTGTTATGAGCATCCTGTTTAGAAGTATTTAATCTCCACCTTGCACCAGGAGACTGAAATACTTTCTTTTTGTATTGCAGGCGGACATGTGGCTCTTCAGCATGGATCATCGTGACATTACCATGCTAGCTAGAGATTACTGTGAAGATATAAATAGGGAAACCAAACCAGCAATTATGCTGCACAGTATCCTGATTCAGACCTTCTGTCTTGTCTTTTTGTGTGTGTCATCCAGTTTGTTGTTTGACTGTTTGGATGGTGGTAGCTCTAGCTCATGCAATATATCCTTAGCTTGAAGTACAGATATGCTACCTATTTTACTAGAAGACCCTGAATTCCAGGACTTGAGAGATCCAGATCGGACTATCTTCATGCACGATAACGAGGTATCTAATTTGGTTATCTTGCAAGGGCAGATAGTTGACCTTTAGTGCTAAATCTGGTTGCACCTCTTGCATTTCAAAATAAATTTGTACTGGATATTTCAATTCAAGAGTTTTGGAGGTACAAACACTCCCAAATTCCCTGCAACTCATTGGCACTCCTCTCTAAAGAAATATAAGAGCCTTTAGATCACTAAAGTAGTGATCTAAAAGCTCTTATATTTATTTTACATAGGGTGCGTACAATAGACCCAAAGTGGTCGGACCCTTCCCCAGACCCTGCGCAAGCGGGAGCTACATGCACTGGGGCTGCCCTTTAGGGAGTATTATTTAGCTTAAATCTGATAACGTTGTAAGCTTATATAAACATTGTTTATATTATTTCCTCCTAAAGCTGTCCAAGAGTTTTCGCAGTCCATTTGCTCTGTTCTTTCCCTCTTAGCTTATGTAGCAAGCTAGGCTTTTCCCTATAAGTTTTCTCTTATAAAAGGGTACTGCTGTTAAGAGGTTGTATCATGAGATTCTGACCGTGGAATTTAAGAGAAGCCTGAAAACTTCGGTGCAGTACAAGAGCTTCATTTCAAATTGCTCTATTTTGCCTCCATTTATCGACTCCTTTTAAACTTGTAATTTTAATGCTGCTAGCATCATTTTGCCAGTGTTAACCTTCATGGGTATAATTTTGCAAGTTTACTCTTCACAAGTGTATGCGCATGTCTGTAGCATGCTGTTGGTTGCCCGTGGAGTCTTTTGTCTAGTTATCCTTGTGCTTTAGCTGGGTTTGATGCCCGTTGGCCGTTGCTTATCTTCTGTTTGTTGGAGATTGTCACTGTGGGTTATGGTGTCAACAGATTTTTGTCCCGTAGTAGGTGTTTCGACATCGAGCACTTACGGTGGGTTTCCTGTCGATGCCTCAACTCGCTCTCTTCTCTTTCCCTTTACTTGCTACCTAATTGCATCTAGGCGTCGTTGAACTTTGTATTGAATATTTCCGTTGAGCTATTAATGGAAAGGGGTGTGAGCCCTATTGGAAAAAAGTGTATGCACACATCTAGGCTCATAGCAGCGCTTTCGAGTTCTTATACTTTACAAATTTTTAGTGGGCAATCTAGTTTATATTTTTGGATAATAGCTAGCTCTCATATTTATTGTCTGCTACAGAAGACTGAAAGGGTTTGTTCACTGCAGGAGGATTTAAATAGGAAAATACTTTGGTCTTTCTGCCCTCCAAAAATAGCAACATGTAACCCTTGTTTGGAGTACATCAAATATGTTATATTCCCTTGGTTTGGAAAGTTGGCGATAGTTCATAAGGAAGGGAATGGTTATAACAGGTAATGTTCTTTCAATCTTCTAATAGACGTTGCCTCTTCCTGTTATTGTGAAAGGTTGACTTTGTAAATGCTATAAATCAGTATTATGTTCCTGCATTTGTGAGAGCTATTATCTTGTACATTACACATGTGAGCATGGAACAATGGTGTGCAAAGTTGGAGGCAGTTCAGAAGGGAGTGGTAGTTACAAGTAATCTCTCGGTCATCTATCAATAATTCTGCCTGTTTGTTGTGAAACATTGATTCCGTAATTCACCAGTAGGGTGGAAAAAGTTATGTATGCCCATAATCAAATCACCATCACATTCTACATTTGATAGCCAGTCAGCACAATCTTAAGTAGGTATTACCTCTGTTTCTAAATGTAAGATGTTTTGGAAGTTAGATTTACTGGAGTACCAAAGAATCGAGCACCAATAGATCTTACTATTGTGTAAAGTATAAACGGTATGAATAGATATCGTATTTCATCATTTTGTGAGAATTGTTTTTTTTATACAGGACATATACAAACATGGAACAACTTCTCCTTGATTATGAAAGTGGTGATATTGATTCAACTGATGTTAAACTGGCTTTTGAAAAGGCAATGAATAAAATATTAGAGGTAATTGTTGCTTTCTTAATTTTTAATATCCAAATCGTACCCAATGATATGCTGATAACCTGTGCCAGGATATTGATATTCAGGTTAAAAACACATTTCGTTTAGCTTTATGCATTATTTCTATCTGAATATAACTGAACCTTTAGCTATCTTTGAAATGAAATTTTAACATAGGGACGATTAATAACGTGGGGCCAGGTCTGCATGTCAGTAAAACGGCTGTTTATTTTGTTGATCTCTCTTAGCCAAAAGTAACGCAACAACTATGTGGCATGTGGGTGTTCTTGTTCTATCAGTATTTGTTTCTTTGACTGGAATAATTCTATCAGTATGAGAAGTTGAGAACTACCCTAGGATTAATGATAAATGGATGTGGTGAAGGATAATCAAATGATTTGGTGAATTCTTGGCTCCTTGCAGATATCTCAAAACTATACTTGCTATAAAGAGAATCTACACTTGATAGTTCAATCTTTCATGTGTTAATAATAGGAAAATTTAAGATAGTTCTTTTCCTTGGAAGTTGGTCAAACATTCTAGATCTAGAAACAACATGACAACCTTACAGTCTTCAACATTGGTCCAGCTAACCTTGTTGGCTTCTTTTTCTTTTCCCCTGGCCTGTAATACCCAACTGAATTATTTGTGTCCTCGAGTTATTTGGACATCTAAGTATTTTCCTCATATTTTTAACTAGTTCATATCCAAAGTAATACTTCAATCTGATTACTTGTTTTTGCTCATTGTCTTTGCTTCAAGCCTGTTCGCAGCCACTTCCGTGGCAACACCGAAGCCCAAGATCTATTTATTGGCCGGAGGTACAGTTTATCCGTAAGCTCGAATCATTATGTATATTGGTGCTAGTGGGGAAATGATTAGTGATGTTTCGAGTTGAGAGTGTTTGATGAATGTACTCTGTTAACAGTGAACACAGCAGAAATATGTAGATAGCACCCCTTTGTCGTCCTGATCAGAGCACAACACATCATGTCGATAGAGAAAGAAAATGAAGAATATGGGGTCAACTTACAAAGCTCAAACAGTAGTGAAAAAGTGAATAAATATACTATATACACATGCCCTGGTGGTTGAGTGCCCCCTACGAGTCGAGTGTGTTGATAAATTTAAGCAAGCAAAATTGTGATGTACTGATGTTTACCATCTTCTACTTCAGTTGCAGAAGCAAATCACTGCAGATACCTGGAAGATTATATTGCAGAACGAAGAGGTTACAGCTCCTGTAAGTTTGCTTGCCCTGACCTGGTAGATCCGGTCCCTTTCCTTGAAACATTTGACGGTTGTTGCGTACTCCCAATGTGCAAACTGTGGTCCAGTGTGACACTTTTGGAATTATCGGGTGGTCGAAGTTGATAATGATCTCAAGAAAGTCTTTCTAAGAGATGTTACCTTCTTTATTGCCAACATATCTCATGGAAAATCTGTATTCTGTTTTTTCAGTGGTGAAGTCCCGGACGCATGAAGAGGAAATGCTGGATCATCGAAGGAGTCGGAGATATAGTTTTTGTTGTTTAGAGAATTTCTTGAACTCCTTAACTTAAGGACCTTACGAAGTATGCATTTGTCTGTGTTGGGAGTTTAACTTGCTTATTTCTCGGCTGGATACATAGTTTTACATTCCGTGCGTCAAATCTAAGACAATGCAGCTTCAGCCTGCTTGAAAGTAATCCTTGCTGCCAAATGATCAATTGCCTCTCCCTACTGCCTCCGGCGTTGCTCTGGTGCCATGGGGCCAGAGGGGAATGTAAGGGTAGTGAGAGTGGGGGAACGATCTATAGAATGTATGCTGTCACTCAGGTTCGATTACAAGCGATACACGAATTTGGGGGAAGAAGGAGGAACAGTAGGAAGCTAGGGTTCGTGCCGCCGTCAGGTTCGTGATCCACCGGATGGTTGGGTCTCCGCTCGGGCAGGAATAAGTACCACGGCGGCTGGGCTCACTTTGCCCACTGTGGGCCGTTGATGAGTGAGCTGGGCTTCCTCGTCCTGACGGGCCTCTGGGCAGTGGCTAGGCCGCTGCCGGTTGGGGCCGCCTTGTCAGGTGCCTGGCTGGAGCTAGGGACGCTAACATCCCCTCCTCCTTGCGACGAGGCTTGCCCCCAAGCCTCTGCTGCTGGGAATCAAGCTTGGAGCGCCTCCTTATCCTCCCAGGTGTCGCTGAAGGCTGATTCGTCAGACCAGCGAACACGGACTTGCTCGACCATGGCACCGTTTCTCTTGCGCCAACGTTGTTGGAGGACTGCAACTGGCACGACTGGTGCATCAGTAAGGTGTGGAAGGATCGGGTTGGATGGCGTACCCGGTCGAAGGCAGCGGCGCAGTTGGGACACGTGAAAAACCGGGTGAACTTGCGAGTGTTGGGGAAGTTCCAGCTTGTATGCAGCTTCATTGATCTTGGCGATGACTTGGTAAGGTCCGTAGTACTTGAAGGCCAGCTTATGATTGGCTCGCCTGGCGACAGAGGTTTGAATGTACGGCTGCAGCTTGAGGTAAACTGAGTCGCCAACCTCGAAAGTACGAGGCGATCGTCGCTTGTCTGCTTGGTCCTTCATGTGCTGCTGCGCTCTGTTGAGGTGTTGTTGAAGTAGGTCTTGTATCACTGCACGTTCATCCAGCCACGAATGGAGTGCTGGGACTGTGCACTCCGAAGTAGGCGTGATCCCCCAGTGTCGTGGTTCATGCCCAAACATCGCTTTGAACGGCGACATCCCAATGCTGGAGTGGTGAGATGAGTTATACCAAAACTGGGCAAGTGGTATCCAGTGGCTCCATCGAGTCGGGCAGGCGTGCACAAAGCATCTGAGGTAAGTCTCTACGCACTGGTTCACCCTTTCGGTTTGCCCGTCGGTTTGTGGGTGATTGGCCGTACTCATTCTCAGCTCGGTACCAGCATACTTGAATAGTTCCCTCCAAAAGTGGCTGGTGAAGACCGGGTCACGATCAGACACAATGGCAGCAGGGAAGCCGTGGATCCGGTACACGTTGTTCATGTATAGGAGGGCCACTTTCGCTGCTGTATATGGGTGCGGCAACGGCAGAAAGTGCGCAAACTTGGTGCGCTTGTCCACTATAACCCAGAGGCAGTTGAACTTGCCGGACTGTGGCAGGCCTTCAATGAAATCCATCGTGATCATTTCCCACGGCTGTTGCGGAATAGGGAGAGGCTGAAGCAAACCCGGTGACGCTGCTCTATCTGGTTTAGCTTGCTGACAAGTGGGGCAACAACGGACATACTGCAGGACATGGGTCTTCATTTTTGGCCAAGCAAAGAGGCGACGGACGCGCCGGAAAGTTGCTGGAAATCCAGAATGGCCACCAATTGAGCTGTCGTGGAATGCTGCCATGATGCGTTGTTGGAGTTCAGTTGATCCACCCAGCCAAATGCGTCCACGGAATCGCAGAATTCCACTCTGTAATGAGAAACGCCCTTTGGGGTCTTCCCTTACTGCCAGCTGTTCCAGGAGTTTTTGCGCCCGTGGATTGCAGTTATAGCTGGCTATGACATCCTCAAGCCACGAGGGTTGACAAGAGGTAACATTGAACAACAGTTCTTGCGATTGGGCTCTTGACAGGGCGTCGGCGGCTGTGTTTTCTGTGCCCTTCTTGTAACGGATGGTGTAACGCAGCCCCAGGAGCTTCGTGAATGCACGCTGCTGCCACGGTGTGGACAGCCTCTGTTCCTCTAAGTGTATAAGGCTTTTCTGGTCCGTGTAGATGACGAACTCGCTATGTTGAAGATAAGGCCGCCATTGATCTACGGCGACCACAATTGCGAGGTATTCCTTCTCATAAGTGGAGAGCCCCTGGTACCTAGGACTCAGGCTCTTGCTCATGAAGGCTATCGGGTGCCCCTCTTGTTGCAGAACCGCGCCAATCCCTTTGTCGCAGGCGTCTGTCTCCACTGTAAAAGTCTTGCTGAAATTGGGAAGTGCGAGCACTGGGGCTATGATTAGTTGTTGTTTGAGTAACTCAAACCCCTGTGTTGTGTTATCTGTCCAGACGAAAGGCACCCCCTTCTTGAGTAAGTTGAAGAGAGGCCTAGCTATCACACCAAACCCTCGAACGAAACGGCGATAGTACCCTGCAAGGCCGAGGAACTGGCAAACTTCCTTGGCATCCTTGGGGGTGTTCCAGGCTTGCACCGCACGTATCTTGCTGGGCTCCGTGGCTACTCCGTCGCCGCTGATGACGTGACCCAGATAGGATAGTTGGTGCTGGCCGAATTCGCACTTGGAGCGCTTGACCTTTGCAGCAGCTGGAGGACTTGTTTGAGATGGTCAACATGTTCCTCCCAGGTCTTGCTGAATACCAAAATGTTGTCAAAGAACAAGAGGACACAGTGGCGAAGGAGTGGGTGCAGCGTTTCTGTTACAGCTCCAATGAAAGTGGCTGGCCCGCCCGCCAATCCAAAGGACAGAACCTTAAATTCATAATGCCCAGAGTGCGTTTGGAATGCCGTCTTGAACTCCTCACCTTCAGCCAATCGTATCTGGTGATAGCCCGCTCTGAGGTCGAGCTTGGAAAACCACCTTGCCCCGTGGAGTTCGTCGAGCAACTCTTCTATCACAGGCACAGGAAACTTGCTGATACGGGTCATGGCATTGAGGTGCCGATAGTCGATGCATAGCCGCCAAGTTCCATCCTTCTTCTTGACCAGAATTGCAGGCGAAGAAAAGTTGCTCTGGCTGCGTTGGATAACCCCTGATTTCAGCAATTCTGTCACTTGGCGTTCGATCTCGGTCTTGTGCTCTGGCTTGTGCTGATAAGGCCGGATATTGACAGGTTGTGCGCCTGGGACCAGAGGTATGGTATGGTCGCAGGCTCGACGAGGTGGAAGGCATGAAGGTTCATCGAACACATCAGTGAATTCGGCCAGGAGGTGCTGTAACTCAGGCGGTTCAGCTGGGTTGTCTGTCTCTCCTCCTTCAAGCTGGTACAACAAAATGACATGTAACAGGGAGCCTTGGCGATGCAGATTCTGAAGTTGGATCCTGTTGATCACATGACAGGTGGTGGAGTTGGCTTCATGCCCGAACAGGTGGGCTCGCCCCATAGGAGTAGGGAACTAAATATATTTGGCTTTCCAATCGACCATCATGGGACTATGTTACTCCAACCAATCCATGCCGAGAATTGCGTCATATGTGCCCAGAGGAAGTATCTTCATGTCCCTGACGAAATCGTGGCCTTGAAAAGACCATTGGCAGGCTGGAATGGATGCTTTACATGTCAGTTCACCACCGTCAGCCACACGGACTCGGGACGGTTGCTTGAGAGGAGTGACACCGCTCAGCTGCTGCGCCAGCTTCTGGTCGATGAACGATGTGGAACTGCCACTGTCAACGAGTAAAAGCACCTCGTGCCCTTGCATGGTGGCGAGGAGTTGGAAGGCCTTGGCTGATACACTGCCGTCTAGAGCAGAACGTGAGATGGCCATGGCCGTGTCGCACGGTGGAGCAGGAGTTCCATTGTCTTCTTAGTTGTCGTTGACGCCGAAGAGTTCCAGCATCTCTTCGACGACATGGAGTTGGACTGTAGTCGGGCAAGTGTGGTCGTGCCCCCAGCGTTCTCCGCATTTGAAGCAGAGACCGCGGGCCCGACGATAGTCACGCAACGCCTTCACCTTGGATGTGTCAGCACGCGCTGCCTCCGTTCCCCGGCGATCAGTGGCTCCTGACGGCGGAGCGAGGCGCAGTGGAGGCGGAGGAAGTGGGAGCGCCAGGCTTGGCCTTGAAGATGATTCGGGTGGCCGTGGTAGAGCGTCGAAAATGCCATCAGCCACTTCCTCTTGCAGTAAGGTGAGAGCGCAGGCCGTGTCCAGGTCCTGTGGCCGCTGGACCAGAACCACAGCCCGAATGTCCTTCCGCAGCCCCCCCACGAAACGTGTGAGAAAGTAAAATGGATGAATAGTGTCAGAATAGGAGCTTAAGTGATTGATAATCAATTCAAACTTCTCGATGTAATCAGCAACTGAAGTAGTTTGCCGGACAGTGTAAAACTGTCGGATCAGCATTTGGTGCCGATCCCGGCCAAAACGCGTGCACAGGTGGGCGGTGAAGGAATTCCAATCAAATTCAGAGAGGCGTTTTTGGATCGATTGAAGCCAAATTGACGCCGGACCAGAAAAATTCAAAGCAGCCATGGGTACCCAGAACGAAGGTGCTATCCCAAACATGGTGAAATACTGCTCACAGAGCGTTTTCCACAAATTTGGGTTCTCCCCCGAAAATTGCGGAAAGGAAATGGATGGATGCGCTTGCCCGAGCCCGGTGAGGAGCTGGCTGGCGTGCGCGAACGGAGAGAGAGCACTGGGGGAAGGGGGAGGATCACACTGACCGTTTGCCGGGAGCGGTGGGGGCGTCTGGAAAGGCGCCCCCGACGGCCCCCGCGGGATGTTGAAGATGCCGTGGTCATTGGACCCGTGGGGAACGCGAGTCGCGCCTGTCCCGGCGCTTGGATCGGTGCCGAGCGTCGTTGGCGGTGGATCTTGGAGCGTGTCCACCCGAGCGCCCTCACTTGGTGGTGTAGAAGTCGATGCTGCGAATTGCAGCGCCTCCACGGCCTCACTCAGATCGGTGACGCGCCGCTCCAGATCCGGCTTCTAGGTGAGGAGATCATCGATTTTGGCTGCGGTCACCTGCTAGGCCTTGGTGTTGGCAGCGATGAGCGACTCCCAGCGGTCGAGGAAGGTTTGGATCGACGGATCCATGGCCTCCAGAAGCGAACGAGCGTGACGGAGGCGTCTGGTTTCTATGATCTGCGCCAGATCGGGAGTAGGAAGGTGGTGGTCTGGGCTCTGATACCAGATGTAAGGGTAGTGAGAGTGGGGGAACGATCTATAGAACGTATGCTTGTTGGGGAACGTAGCAGAAATTCAAAATTTTCCTACGTGTCACCAAGATCTATCTATGGAGAGACCAGCAACGAGTAGAAAGAGAGTGCATCTACATACCCTTGTAGATCGCTAAGCGGAAGCGTTCAAGTGAACGGGGTTGATGGAGTCATACTCGTCGTGATTCAGATCACCGATGATCAAGTGCCGAACGGACGGCACCTCCGCGTTCAACACACGTACAGCCTGGTGACGTCTCCCACGCCTTGATCCAGCAAGGAGAGAGGGAGAGGTTGAGGAAGACTCCATCCAACAGCAGCACAACGGCGTGGTGGTGGTGGAGGAGCGTGGCAATCCAGCAGGGCTTCGCCAAGCACCACGAGAGAGGAGGAGGAGGAGAGGCAGGGCTGCACCAACGAGAGATCAAATCGCGTGTTATGGGCAGCCCCATGCCTCAATATATATAGGGGGGAAGGGGGCTGCGCCCCCTTTAGGGTTTTCCCACCCCCTAGGGGCGGCGGCCAGCCCTAGATGGGTTTTGGGGTGCGGCCAAGAGGGGGGGAGGAGTCCATCCTCCCCAAGGCACCTCGGAGGTGCCTTCCCCCTTGAGGACTCTTCCCTCTAGGGTTCCCTAGGCGCATGGGCCTCTTGGGGCTGGTGCCCTTGGCCCATGTAGGCCAAGGCGCACCCCCTACAGCCCATGTGGCCCCCCGGGGCAGGTGGCCCCACCCGGTGGGCCCCCGGGACCCTTCCGGTGGTCCCGGTACAATACCGATGACCCCGAAACTTGTCCCGATGGCCAAAACAGGACTTCCTATATATAAATCTTTACCTCCGGACCATTCCGGAACTCCTCGTGACGTCCGGGATCTCATCCGGGACTCCGAACAACATTCGGTAACCACATACAAGCTTCCTTTATAACCCTAGCGTCATCGAACCTTAAGTGTGTAGACCCTACGGGTTCGGGAACCATGCAGACATGACCGAGACGTTCTCTGGTCAATAACCAACAGCGGGATCTGGATACCCATGATGGCTCCCACATGTTCCACGATGATCTCATCGGATGAACCACGATGTCAAGGACTCAATCGATGCCGTATTCAATTCCCTTTGTCTATCGGTATGTTACTTGCCCGAGATTCGATCGTCGGTATACCGATACCTTGTTCAATCTCGTTACCGGCAAGTCACTTTACTCGTTCCGTAACACATCATCCCGTGATCAACTCCTTGGTCACATTGCGCATATGATGATGTCCTACCGAGTGGGCCCAGAGATACCTCTCCGTTTACACGGAGTGACAAATCCCAGTCTCGATCCGCATAAAACAATAGATACTTTCGGAGATACCTGTAGTGCACCTTTATAGTCACCCAGTTACGTTGTGACGTTTGATACACCCAAAGCACTCCTACGGTATCCAGGAGTTACACGATCTCATGGTCAAAGGAAGAGATACTTGACATTGGCAAAGCTCTAGCAAACGAACTACACGATCTTTGTGCTATGCTTAGGATTGGGTCTTGTCCATCACATCATTCTCCTAATGATGTGATCCCGTTATCAACGACATCCAATGTCCATAGCCAGGAAACCATGACTATCTGTTGATCACAACGAGCTAGTCAACTAGAGGCTCACTAGGGACATATTGTGGTCTATGTATTCACACGTGTATTACGATATCCGGATAATACAGTTATAGCATGAATAAAAGACAGTTATCATGAACAGGGAAATATAATAATAATACTTTTATTATTGCCTCTAGGGCATATTTCCAACATGGTCATCTTGGTGACAAGCTCGAGTTCATCAAAAAAGGAGTACACTCGCATCTTCTATGATGTTTTCGATGTTGGAGGTTATGACGATTCTTCTCAGTTGGAGGTTTCACTCCTCTATTTGTTGGCATACCTCCCCTGCCTCTTCTTACTATATTATCGGTTCTTGTTTGGTTCTTCTCTTTGTGAGTTTTGGAGCTTATGGTCATCTTGGTGACAAGCTCGAGTTCATCGAAAACGGAGTTCACTCGCATCTTCTATGATGTTTTTGATGTTGGAGGTTATGTCGGTTCTTCTCAGTTGGAGGTTTCACTCCTCTATTTGTTGGCATATCTCCCCTTCCTCTTCTTACTATATTATCGGTCCTTGTTTGGTTCTTCTCTTTGTGAGTTTTGGAGCTTATGGTCATCTTGGCGACAAGCTCGAGTTCATCGAAAACGGAGTTCACTCGCATCTTCTATGATGTTTTCGATGTTGGAGGTTATGCCAGTTCTTCTCAGTTGGAGGTTTCACTCCTCTATTTCTTGGCATACCTCGCCTACCTCTTCTTACTATATTATTGGTTCTTGTTTGATTCTTCTCTTTGTGAGTTTTGGAGCTTATGGTCATCTTGGTGACAAGCTCGAGTTCATCGAAAACGGAGTTCACTCGCATCTTCTATGATGTTTTCGATGTGGAGGTTATGCCGGTTCTTCTCAGTTGGAGGTTTCGCTCCTCTATTTCTTGGCATACCTCCCCTACCTCTTCTTACTATATTATTGGTTCTTGTTAGGTTCTTCTGTTTGTGAGTTTTGGAGCTTATGGTCATCTTGGTGACAAGCTCGAGTTCATCGAAAACGGAGTTCACTCGCATCTTCTATGATGTTTTCGATGTTGGAGGTTATGTCGGTTCTTCTCCGTTGGAGGTTTCAGTCCTCTATTTGTTGGCATACCTCCCCTGCCTCTTCTTACTATATTATCGATTCTTGTTTGGCTCTTCTCTTTGTGAGTTTTGGTGCTTATGGTCATCTTGGTGACAAGCTCGAGGTCATCGAAAACGGAGTTCACTCGCATCTTCTATGATGTTTTCGATGTTGTAGGTTATGCCGGTTCTTCTCCGTTGGAGGTTTCACTCCTCTATTTGTTGGCATACCTCCCCTGCCTCTTCTTACTATATTATCGGTTCTTGTTTGGTTCTTCTCTTTGTGAGTTTTGGAGCTTATGGTCATCTTGGTGACAAGCTCGAGTTCATCGAAAACGGAGTTCACTCGCATCTTCTATGATGTTTTCGATGTTGGATGTTATGCCGGTTCTTCTCAGTTGGAGGTTTCACTCCTCTATTTGTTGGCATACCTCCCCTTCCTCTTCTTACTATAT
>NC_041391.1:561540552-561553212 GCF_002162155.2 Triticum dicoccoides | reverse complement strand
TCCCCTGCCTCTTCTTACTATATTATCGGTTCTTGTTTGGTTCTTCTCTTTGTGAGTTTTGGTGCTTATGGTCATCTTGGTGAAAAGCTCGAGTTCATCGAAAATGGAGTTCACTCGCATCTTCTATGATGTTTTCGATGTTGGAGGTTATGCCGGTTCTTCTCGGTTGGAGGTTTCACTCCTCTATTAGTTGGCATACCTCCCCTGCCTCTTCTTACTATATTATCGGCCCTTGTTTGGTTCTTCTCTTTGTGAGTTTTGGAGCTTATGGTCGTCTTGGCGACAAGCTCGAGTTCATCGAAACGGAGTTCACTCGCATCTTCTATGATGTTTTCGATGTTGGAGGTTATGCCGATTCTTCTCAGTTGGAGGTTTCACTCCTCTATTTCTTGGCATACCTCGCCTACCTCTTCTTACTATATTATCGGTTCTTGTTTGGTTCTTCTCTTTGTGAGTTTTGGAGCTTATGGTCATCTTGGTGACAAGCTCGAGTTCATCGAAAACGAAGTTCACTCGCATCTTCTATGATGTTTTCAATGTTGGAGGTTATGCCGGTTCTTCTCAGTTGGAGGTTTCACTCCTCTATTTGTTGGCATACTTCCCCTGCCTCTTCTTACTATATTATTAGTTCTTGTTTGGTTCTTCTCTTTGTGAGTTTTGGAGCTTATGGTCACCTTGGTGACAAGCTCGAGTTCATCGAAAACGGAGTTCACTCGCATCTTCTATGATGTTTTCGATGTTGGAGGTTATGCCGGTTCTTCTCAGTTGGAGGTTTCACTCCTCTATTTGTTGGCATACCTCCCCTGCCTCTTCTTACTATATTATTGGTTCTTGTTTGGTTCTTCTCTTTGTGAGTTTTGGAGCTTATGGTCATCTTGGTGACAAGCTCGAGTTCATCGAAAACGGAGTTCACTCGCATCTTCTATGATGTTTTCGATGTTGGAGGTTATGCCGGTTCTTCTCGGTTGGAGGTTTCACTCCTCTATTAGTTGGCATACCTCCCCTGCCTCTTCTTACTATATTATCGGTTCTTGTTTGGTCCTGCTCTTTGTGAGTTTTGGAGCTTATGGTCTGTTGGGGAACATAGCAGAAATTCAAAATTTTCCTACGCGTCACCAAGATCTATCTATGGAGAGACCAGCAACGAGTAGAAGGAGAGTGCATCTACATACCCTTGTAGATCGCTAAGCGGAAGCGTTCAAGTGAACGGGGTTGATGGAGTCGTACTCGTCGTGATTCAGATCACCGATGATCAAGTGCCGAACGGACGGCACCTCCGCGTTCAACACACGTACAGCCCGGTGACGTCTCCCACGCCTTGATCCAGCAAGGAGAGAGGGAGAGGTTGAGGAAGACTCCATCCAACAGCAGCACAACGGCGTGGTGGTGGTGGAGGAGCGTGGCAATCCAGCAGGGCTTCGCCAAGCACCATGGGAGAGGAGGAGGAGGGAGAGGGGCAGGGCTGCACCAACGAGAGATCAAATCGCGTGTTATGGGCAGCCCCATGCCTCAATATATATAGGGGGGAAGGGGGCTGCGCCCCCTTTAGGGTTTTCCCACCCCCTAGGGGCGGCGGCCAGCCCTAGATGGCATCTGGTGCGGCGGCCAAGAGGGAGGGGAGGAGTCCATCCTCCCCAAGGCACCTCGGAGGTGCCTTCCCCTTTGAGGACTCTTCCCTCTAGGGTTCCCTAGGCGCATGGGCCTCTTGGGGCTGGTTCCCTTGGCCCATGTAGGCCAAGGCGCACCCCCTACAGCCCATGTGGCCCCCCGGGGCAGGTGGCCCCACCCGGTGGGCCCCCGGGACCCTTCCGGTGGTCCCGGTACAATACCGATGACCCCGAAACTTGTCCCGATGGCCGAAACAGGACTTCCTATATATAAATCTTTACCTCCGGACCATTCCGGAACTCCTCGTGACGTCCGGGATCTCATCCGGGACTCCGAACAACATTCGGTAACCACATACAAGCTTCCTTTATAACCCTAGCGTCATCGAACCTTAAGTGTGTAGACCCTACGGGTTCGGGAGACATGCAGACATGACCGAGACGTTCTCCAGTCAATAACCAACAGCGGGATCTGGATACCCATGTTGGCTCCCACATGTTCCACGATGATTTCATCGGATGAACCACGATGTCAAGGACTTAATCAATCCCGTATTCAATTCCCTTTGTCTAGCGGTATTTTACTTGCCCGAGATTCGATCGTCGGTATCCAATACCTTGTTCAATCTCGTTACCGGCAAGTCACTTTACTCGTTCCATAACACATCATCCCGTGATCAACTCCTTGGTCACATTTGCGCATATGATGATGTCCTACCGAGTGGGCCCAGAGATACCTCTCCGTTTACACGGAGTGACAAATCCCAGTCTCGATCCGCATAAAACAATAGGTACTTTCGGAGATACCTGTAGTGCACCTTTATAGTCACCCAGTTACGTTGTGACGTTTGATACACCCAAAGCACTCCTACGGTATCCAGGAGTTACACGATCTCATGGTCAAAGGAAGAGATACTTGACATTGGCAAAGCTCTAGCAAACGAACTACACGATCTTTGTGCTAGTCTTAGGATTGGGTCTTGTCCATCACATCATTCTCCTAATGATGTGATCCCGTTATCAACGACATCCAATGTCCATAGCCAGGAAACCATGACTATCTGTTGATCACAACGAGCTAGTCAACTAGAGGCTCACTAGGGACATATTGTGGTCTATGTATTCACACGTGTATTACGATTTCCGGATAATACAGTTATAGCATGAATAAAAGACTATTATCATGAACAAAGAAATATAATAATAACTTATTTATTATTGCCTCTAGGGCATATTTCCAACAATGCTGTCACTCAGGTTCGATTACAAGCTCAGATACACGAATTTGGGGGAAGAAGGAGGAACAGTAGGAAGCTAGGGTTCGTGCCGCCGCCAGGTTCGTGATCCACCGGATGGTTGGGTCTCCGCTCGGGCAGGAATAAGTACCACGGCGGCTGGGCTCACTTTGCCCACTGTGGGCCGTTGATGAGTGAGCTGGGCTTCCTCGTCCTGACGGGCCTCTGGGCAGTGGCTAGGCCGCTGCCGGTTGGGGCCGCCTTGTCAGGTGCCTGGCTGGAACTAGGGACGCTGACAGGGAAGGAGTTGAAACATCTTTTTGTTAGGCTTTAGTATCACGAAGACGTTGTTCAGATAGTGATTGCAGTGTCGTCTCTAATAAATGTACCATGGTTTTAGAATCATTTTGGTGGCGCTTGGTGTCGCGTTTCCTAGGAGCTTGGGAGTTTTTGCCCTACGTGTTCTTCATCGATGACGGGTTAGTTTGTGTTGTTTATTTGTGTCGCTCCATGGGCATTGTCAGCGACAATATTGTTTTCTTCAACAAACACCTTCTCTCGAGCCTTTGTAAGCAAAATCGTGCTAAACTTTGGCAAAACGAGAGCAGCGAGAGGGTATGGGCAAAATCGATTACTGGTCGGCGTGTTCGTGGTTCTGCTTGAGAAGACCGTTCTTGAGGCGGTGAAGTGATATATTCGTCGGCCATCTTAGATGACAGTAATATAATCAGTATTTGAGAATCAACAAAGTTTTCCATAATATTATTGACAAGCTTGGGCAGTAGGCAGATAAAAGGAGAACTTGTACCCAGTAGATGGACTCTCCTTTGAATGATCTGAACACCACAGAAGCACCAATACGTACTATGTCTTACTTCTTCACATCGTCGACCTGATAACTGCAAAGGCGTGCTCTTCCTCCCATGAATCCTTGTTGAATCATGGGCAAGCATGGAGGTGTTAGGAGCTGATTCACAATAGATATCACGGCCCTAGCAAGCTCCCGCCTCCCTCATCTGCCCTAATTGGGTAATTTTGTATTACGGAAGACAAAATAAAATAAATTCAAGAGAAAATAGAGTGTTGTCGCATACTTAAAAAATAATTCTTTTTTTTCACAGTATTGCAGAATAACATACATATGTTATATTCTATGGGAAACGATTTGATTCAGCTGGCTGATCGCTCGCACGCGTTCGCCAGGTGAGTAACCGTTGGATCAAAGTTATCGCACGGTGCTCAAGAGTTACACGTGATGCCTATCTATAAATATCCAGCAGGATGAGCAACCTTATCCATTCGCCACCGCTTCATCCTCTATCCTAATCCTCACATGGAAAAAAAATTCTACAACATTATTCTTGTTGCGGATGTTCCGCGACAACACCCAAGTAAAGATGAATCATTTTTAATGCAGCACAACCTTTCGTCCCCAATCTCCAAGAGGAAAAATTGTTGCAACATCAATCTTGTTGCAAAAGTCCTTCCGCAATAACACCCATGTTTAAAAAAATTGAAGATAATTATTTCTGCACCACAACATTTGTCGCAAAAAATTCTTCAACAGGGCCTCTGTTGCAAAAGGGTTATGCAACATTATCTTTGTTGTGATTGTGAAAATGACGCTGGGATCTAATCCGCAGGCTGACGTGTAACATGCCCCATATTCTATTGACTAACCAAATGTGAATTGTTATGCACTTCCAAATATCTCCGAGAAAACAAAATAAATATCCCGCAACCAACCAAAAAACCAAACAAAGGAATACATGTGTTTCATGGCTATGTTTTCCATGAACCTTCAATATCTTGTGTGTGAGAAATAATTGGTTGAACCATGGTTCAGATTAATCATGGCTATATCTACCATTTATTCGTGTGGGGATATGGGCTAGTTTTGTAGGCTATTGTAACCTATCATATTTTTAGTCCCACCTTGCCAGCAAACAAGTGCAAAGCTAGCATGGAGTAAAAATCATGGAAAAGATTCTTAATTGATCAAAATATTATGAATTTTTTTGACATTGAACATATATTCATGTCCTTTATATGCATGCTAATTTTTGATGAAGAAATGACACATTTTGCCCTATGTGAGAAAAACAGTAGTCATGCTATAAGAGGATCTACAACCACAGTTGGCATATCCAAGCACCTATATGTTTGCGGACGGTCTGGGCAAACCTACTAGCATTGACCGGGCAGTCCTCATATATCTATGTCCGCGCCCATATCCCCGCACCCAAATCCATACAAACCATGCATCAACGTAACATGTAGATCAACATTGTTAAACATCATGTCACGTTACATGTGTACACCGAAGGAGGAGACTGAAGGAGGAGTCCTGCGTGCGTTCCAGGAGGTAGAGATAAGCTAGGTAGTTAGTTCAAATACTATCTCTTGGAACCTACTCTATCTTATCTCTTCTTCTCCAAGTCTCCTGTAATATCTCAACTATCGTTGTATGCGCTTAAGGGATTATGCGCCCCTGCCTATAACATGCAACACGTCTCCTCGCACCGAGGTTAAGATGTTTCCGCTATCGCACATGGTAATCAGACCCATCCCACTTCCCATCTAGTTTTCTCTTGATTCCAGCCTTGCCAACGAGCATGTCTTCCTCCGGCACATCTCACCCTAGCCTCAGTGGGCAGGTGATCGAGAAACTCTCCCGCACGAACTACGTGCTATGGCGCACACAGATCACGGCACAGCTGTGTGGCACTGGTTTCTTCAGCTATGTTGATGGCACCTCTCCGGAGCCGGCCAAGCTCCAAGCCGCTGCTACGTCTTGAGCTTGCGTTGGTTTTCCTTGAAGAGGAAAGGGTGATGCAGCAGAGTAGCGTAAGTATTTCCCTCAGTTTTTGAGAACCAAGATATCAATCCAGTAGGAGGCTCCTCAAAAGTCCCACGCACCTACACAAACAAACAAAGAACTCGCAACCAACGCAATAAAGGGGTTGTCAATCCCTTCACGGCCACTTGCGAAAGTGAGATCTAATAGAGATAGTATGATAAGATAAATATATTTTTGGTATTTTATAATATAGATGCAAAAAGTAAAGATGCAAATAAAAGTAGATTGGAAGCAAATATGATAAGAGATAGACGCGGGGGCCATAGGTTTCACTAGAGGCTTCTCTCAAGATAGCATAAGTATTACGGTGGGTGAACAAATTACTGTCGAGCAATTGATAGAAAAGCGAATAATTATGAGATTATCTAGGCATGATCATGTATATAGGCATCACGTCCGCAACAAGTAGACCGACTCTTGCCTGCATCTACTACTATTACTCCACACATCGACCGACTCCTGCTTGCATCTAGAGTATTAAGTTCATAAGAACAGAGTAACGCCTTAAGCAAGATGACATGATGTAGAGGGATAAACTCATGCAATATGATATGAACCCCATCTTTTTATCCTCGATGACAACAATACAATACGTGCCTTGCAACCCTTTCTGTCACTGGATAAGGACACCGCAAGATTGAACCCAAAGCTAAGCACTTCTCCCATGGCAAGAAAGATCAATCTAATAGGCCAAACCAAACTAATAATTCGAAGAGACTTGCAAAGATAACTCAATCATACATAAAAGAATTCAGAGGAGATTCAAATATTTCTCATAGATAAACTTGATCGTAAACCCACAATTCATCGGATCTCGACAAACACACCGCAAAAAGAGATTACATCGAATAGATCTCCACAAGAGAGGGGGAGAACATTGTATTGAGATCCAAAAAGAGAGAAGAAGCCATCTAGCTAATAACTATGGACCCTATGGTCTGTGGTAAACTACTCACAACTCATTGGAAGGGCTGTGGTGTTGATGTAGAAGCCCTTCGTGGTCGATTCCCCCTCCGGCAGAGCGCCGACGAAGGCTCCAAGATGGGATCTCGCGGATACAGAAGGTTACGGCGGTGGAAATTGTGTTTCGGTTGCTCCCTGGATGTTTTTGGGGTACGTAGGCTTATATAGGAGGAAGAAGTACGTTGGTGGCCGCCCAAGGGGCCCACGAGACAGGGGGCGCGCCCTGTAGGGGGGGGGGGCGTCCTACCCTCTCGTGGCCGCCTCGGCTGCTTCTTGACTTGCACTCCAAGTCCTCTAGATCACGTTCGTTCCAAAAATCACGCTCCCGAAGGTTTCATTCTGTTTGGACTCCGTTTGATATTCCTTTTCTTTGAAATACTGAAATAGGCAAAAAAACAGCAATACGGACTGGGCCTCCGGTTAGTAGGTTAGTCCCAAAAAGGATATAAATGTGTAAATTAAAGCCCATAAATATCCAAAAGGGGTAATATATTAGCATGGAACAATAAAAAATTATAGATATGTTGGAGACGTATCAAGCATCCCGAAGCTTAATTCTTGCTTGTCCTCGAGTAGGTAAATGATAAAAACAGAATTTTTGATGTGGAATGCTACCTAGCATAATTCTCAATGTAATTTTCTTTATTGTGGCATGAATGTTCAGATCCAAATGATTCAAGATAAAAGCTTATAAAACATAAAAAAAATGCTTCAAAGCATACTAACAAATAATCATGTCCTATCAAAATAGCATAGCCAAAGAAAGCTTATCCCTACAAAATCATATAGTTAGGTCATGCTTCATTTTCATTACATAAAATACTCCCATCATGCACAACCCCGATGACGAGCCGAGCAATTGTTTCATACCTTTTAACGCGCTTCAGCTTTTTTCAACTCTTACGCAATACATGAGCGTAAGCCATGGACATAACACTAAGGTGGTAAAAGATGGTGGTTGTGAGGACAAAAAGAGGGAGAAGATAGTCTCACATCAACTAGGCGTATCAATGGGCTATGAAGATGCCCATCAATATATATCAATGTGCGTGAGTAGGGATTGCCATGCAACGGATGCACTAGAGCTATAAATATATGAAAGCTCAACAAAAAGAAACTAAGTGGGTGTGCATCTAACTTGCTTGCTCACGAAGACCTAGGGCATTTTGAGGAAGCCCATCATTGGAATATACAAGCCAAGTTCTATAATGAAAAATTCCCACTAGTATATGAAAGTGACAATATATGAGATTCTCTATCATGAAGATCATAGTGCTACTTTGAAGCACAAGTGTGGAAAAAGAGATAGTAGCATTGTCCCTTCTCTCTTTTTCTCTCATTTTATTTTTTTTTCTTTTTCTTCTCTTTTTTTCTTCTTTTTTTTTCTTTGGCCTCTTTTCTTTTTGGCCTTTCTCTTTTTTTTCTTTTTTTTCTTTTTGTAAAGTCCGAAGTCTCATCCCGACTTGTGGGGGAATCATAGTCTTCATCACCCTTTCCTCACTGAGACAATGCTCTAATAATGAAGATCATCACACTTTTATGGATTTACAACTCAAAAATTACAACTCAAAGCTAGAACAAGATATGACTCTATATGAATGCCTCCGACGGTGTACCGGGATATGCAATGAATCAAGAGCGACATGTATGAAAATTATGAAGGTGGCCTTGCCACAAATACGATGTCAACTACATGATCATGCAAAAAGCAATATGACAATGATGAAACGTGTCATCATAAACGAAACGGTGAAAAGTTACATGGCAATATATCTCGGAATGGCTATGAAAATGCCATAGTAGGTAGGTATGGTGGCTGTTTTGAGGAAGGTAAATAATGGGTTCAATACCGGCAAGAGTTGCGCGGTAATAAGAGAGGATAGCAAACTGGAAAGATGAGTGTGCGTATATCTATGGACTCACATTAGTCATAAAGAACTCATATACTTATTGCAAAAGTCTATTTAGCCCTCGAAGCAAAGTACTACTACGCATGCCCCAAGAGGGATAGATTGGTAGGAAAAGACCATCACTCGTTCCCGACTGCCACTCATAAGGAAGACAATCAAAAGAGCACCTTATGCAACAAATTTGTCACACAACTTTTACCATACGTGCATGCTACGGGACTTGCTAACTTCAACAAAAGTATTTCTCAATTTCATAATTATCCACTAGCATGACCCTAACATTACTACCTTTATATCTCAAAACAATTATCAAGCAACAAATTGATCATAGCATCCAATTCACTTTCTATGATAGTTTTTATTATACCCAACTTGTATGCTCATCATTCTAGGACCAAATTTGTAACCAAAGCAAATACCATGATGTTCTAAAAGACTCTCAAAATAATATAAGTGAAGCACATAGAGTATTCTAGCAAATTCTAATCAAATAGGCTTCTCCCAAAAGGTGTGTACAGCAAGGATGATTGTGGTAAACTAAAAAGCAAAGACTAATATAATACACGACGCTCCAAGCAAAACACATATCATATGGCGAATAAAAATATAGCTCCAAGTAAAGTTACCAATGAACGAAGACGAAAGAGGGGATGCCTTCCCGGGGCATCCCCAAGCTTAGGCTTTTGGCTATTCTTGAATATCTTGGGGTGCCATGGGCATCCCCAAGATTAGGCTCTTGCCACTCCTTATTTCATAGTCCATAAAAGCTTTACCCAAAACTTGAAAACTTCACAACACAAAACTCAACAGGAAATTTTATAAGCTCCGTTAGTGAAAGAAAACAAAACCACCACATAAGGTACTGTAATGAACTCATTCTTTATTTATTTTTGTGTTAAACCTACTGTATTCCAACTTGTTTATGGTTTATAAACTATTTTACCAGCCATAGATGCATCAAAATAAGCAAACAACACACGAAAAACAGAATCTGTCAAAAACAGAACAGTCTGTAGTAATCTGTAACTAACGCAAACTTATGGAACTCGAAAAATACTACCAAAATAGGAAGTGCTGGAAAATTTGTTTATTGATCAGCAGCAAAAATAATCAACGCAAAATCACGTTTCTGTGATTTAACAAAATTAAATTCGTACATGCAAAGTTTCTGTTTTTCAGCAGAATCAAATTAACTATCATCATAGGTTATCCTATAGGTTCTACTTTGCACAAACACTAATTAAAAGATAAAAAACACATCTAAACAGAGAGTAGATGCAATATTTATTACTAAACAGGAACAAAAACAAAAAGCACAAAGAAAATTGGGTTGCCTCCCAACTAGCGCTATCGTTTTACGCCCCTAGCTAGGCATAAAAGCAAAGATAGATCTAAGTAGTGCCATCTTTGGTACTCAATTCATAAGTAGCTCGCATGATAGATTCATAAGGTAATTTAACTTTCTTACTTGGAAAGTGCTCCATGCCTTTCTTTACTGGAAATTGGAATCTAATATTCCCTTCCTTCATATCAATAATCGCACCAATCGGTCTAAGGAAAAGTCTACCAAGAATAATAGGGCAAGAAAGATTGCAATCTATATCAAGAACGATAAAATCTACGGGCACCAAATTTCTATTTGCAACAATGAGAACATCATTGATCCTTCCCATTGGCTTTTTAATGGTGGAATCCGCAAGGTGCAAATTTAAAGAACAATCATCAAGATCATGGAAACCTAGAATATCACATAAAGTTTTCGGAATTGTGGAAACACTAGCACCCAAATCACACAAAGAGAAACACTCATGATCTTTAATTCTAATCTTTATAGTAGGTTCCCACTCATCATTAAGTTTTCTAGGTATAAAAACTTCAAATTTAAGTTTTTCATCATAAGATTGCAACAAGGAAATACAACCTTCTAAAGAACAATTATCATAATCAAATTCCTTGAAATCCGAGATAGTGGGTTCAATGCTATTTAAAGTCATGACATCTCCAATTCCACTTTTACCAAATTTAACATCAAGATCTAAAAACTCCGAATTCTTGGGACGCCTTCTAGGTAAAGTTGACTCATCTTGTAGCGACCCGACCTCAGATGGTCAAGTCTCTGTGCTTTCGTGTCATCCCTGGATCGGTAATGCTGACACACACAGTACTCGAAGGATTTATAACAGAGTAGCAATCACACACTTATTACATCGAATGTCTCAAAAGAGAACTTATTACAATAATATGGCTTAAGGCCATCTAATGCGATAACAGCGGAAGGCTTGGAAGATAAAGTGAGTCCATCAACTCCAACAGCATAGCTGAGCTGCACGGCAACGACCTACGAACCTTACTCCTCGTCTGAAAAGTCTGCAACATAATACGTTGCAGCCCGAGAACGGGTCAGCACATGGAATATGCTGGCAATGTAACACAAAAGAGCAATAACAGAATAATATTACCACTACATGCATATTTGGCTGGTGGAAAGCTCTATGGTTATAGTTTTGCGAAAAGCCAATTTTTCCCTACTACAAAGGAATAAATTTTAATTTAACTATCATGGTGGTTGAAACATCATTTGAGAAGGTAACCCCAACTCAATGATCCCAATTAAAATAGTTAACAACCCAGCAAGATTAATTAGAAGTGTTGAGATACATGTGAATACTCAAGTACTAGATACTCAAAATTGTCCATAACCGGGGACACGGCTAACCATGATTAGATTGTACACTCTGCAGAGGTTTGCGCACTTTTCCCCGCAAGACTCGATCGCCTCCGCTGATTCCTCGCACTACATGATGTTTGAGAAACGGATGACCGAGACACAGTCTTTCAGAAACATTAACTCTCTACTCCGGACAGACCATACCAAACCTACAAACCCACTACCTGCTGATCCACCTCTTCAAGAGCTTCACGTAACTTACTCAACTATGCTAGAGCCCATAATAGCTTGCGGCTGCACACGGAAGTTTCTAGCATGAATAGACTCAGTTCCCTTTGAGCCTGGGTGGCGGTCCATAGGAGAATCACACGGTAACCCCGGGATTTCCAAAAATAAAACAGGCAATCACTGGATACCCCAGGTGCCTCAATCCACCCAGATGTGTACTAAAGTTGCCACCTTAAGTAAACCATTAATTTAACAATCTCACATCTGTCATGGAAATCACTCAAACCCAATCCACGTCTACAAGCATAGCATGGCAAAATAAGCAGCGCGTAGAAGTAACTCCCAAGGGTTTGATAATAAACAGGGCAATAGGTTCTACCTCAGCAACTACTTCCCAAAACCCACATATTAAAGGCATCCTAGTCATGCAATGTTTGAGGATTGAAACTAATGCATAAAAACTGGGTATGAAAAGAGTATGATCAATATGTTACTTGCCTTGCTAACGATCCGTGAATCCTAGAGACTCGTAGTAACACGCTTCACACTCCGGGAATTCTATCGCAAGCAAACAATAATATACATAAGCAACAATCAAAGATGCACAAGTAGAACTCCAAATAAAAGAGTTTGACCGGAGAGTTCAACTTCAGAACTCCGGTTTGCAAAAAGAATCAAATCAAACGGAGCAACAAAACTCAAACGGCAAAAGAAACAAGATCTGTTAACTAATCTGAACTAGGGTCAAATTTTACAGAGATAAAAACTTGTTTGAGTTGATTATTCGGAAAGAAGGTTTCGAGATGAAACTCCAGGCGCTTGAATCGCCTGATTCCGATAAACGAGCGAAAAGATAAACAGGTTTGAACATCGGATCAGAAATCGCGATCAGAAAAATCGCGGAATAAATCCGATAAAAAGAAAAACGACGAACGGCTAAATGAACGAACGTTCGTTGACAGAAACTAAACGATGAACACGTTCGTTAGAATGAACGGACGAGCGAACGCTCGCTAAATAAATAACCAAAGAATAAAACCGATCTATATAAAAAACGAACTAGGGTTTTTCAAAAAAACCGAAGGGGTTTAATTTTAAAAAAAACGGCGGCGAGGGGGTGGGGTGTGGCTACCTCCGGCGAGGTCGTCCGGCGGGGCGGGCGGCTCCGGCGGCTCGGCGAGGGGTGGCG
>NC_041391.1:561511287-561540026 GCF_002162155.2 Triticum dicoccoides | reverse complement strand
GTGGTGGTGGCTAGAGGGGGCGGGGCGGCGCTATATAAAGGGGCGGGGCGGGGCGACTTGGAGGAGGGGGCAAGGCGCGGCGGCGGGGCGCGCGCACGCAGGAGGCGGCGGCGGCGGCTGGGCTGGGCTGGCCTGCTTGGCTGGGCCTTTGGCCCAGTCGGGCGCGGTTTTTTTTTAAAAAAAATATTCCGCCGACTAGAAAAATCCTAGAAAAAAGATAAATAAAAATCTAAAAATTCCAAAACAAGTTTTCTCCGTCTAAATAAAATATTTAGAACAAGATGAACTTTTCTTGGCCCCTAAAATGCAATTTTTAAAACATGCAAATTTTTGTAGGGCAAATAAAATTCCGAATAAACTCAAATAAAATCCAAATAATGATTTTAACATTTTTCCTTCGATATTTCAATTGTTTTGGAGAAGTCATATTATCTCCCCTCATTTATTATTTTAAAATGAAATATTTTCCGGAGAGAAATAATTAAAAATCAAAATCCTCGTCTTCACTATTTGATAAAAATTTCAAATATGAAAATTGGAAAATCCCCAACTCTCTCCGAAGGTCCTTGAGTTGCTTAGGATTTCGAGGATTGCAAACGAAAAAGCAATAAAATATGATATGCATGGATGACCTATGTATAACATGCCAAATTGGAAATTTGGGATGTTACATCTTCAGTCCCATTATTATCAAGATTCATATTGCAAAACAAAGATCTAATAGGAGACACATCAATAACTTTAAGATCTTCATCATTATTTTCATCTAACTTTTCTGGTTTGGCGGCCATCTTATTGACTAAGGTGGCTTGCTTATCAGAAATTTTGGCTATAGCATTTTCAAGATGGGCAATTTGAGATTCACACCATAAAATTCTTTATTCATATCATCAAGCTCTTTGTTCGTAAAACCCAAAAAACCTTTTTGTTCCTTAAGCTCTTTTCTGAAGAAATTATTATGCTCAAATTGCAAATTCATAAAGCTTCTAATATTTGATTCAATCTCTTCCATCCTTGTAAGAAGGTAGTCGGTACTTTTAGGCAAAGCCATAAGGACAAACAAGCACACAAGCAAATAGAAAAAGGCAAGCGAAAAGAAAGGAGGAGATTGGGAAAGAGAGGGCGAATAAAATGGCAAGGGTGAAGTGGGGGAGAGGAAAACGAGAGGCAAATGGAAAATAATGTAAATGCGAGGGAGATGAGTTTGTGATGGGTACTTGGTATGTCTTGACTTGAGCGAAGACCTCCCCCGCAACAGCGCCAGAAATCCTTCTTGCTACGTCTTGAGCTTGCGTTGGTTTTCCTTAAAGAGGAAAGGGTGATGCAGCAAAGTAGCATAACTATTTCCCTCAATTTTTGAGAACCAAGGTATCAATCCAGTAGGAGGCTCCTCAAAAGTCCCACACACCTACACAAACAAACAAAGAACTCGCAACCAACGCAATAAAGGGGTTGTCAATCCCTTCAGGGTCACTTGCGGAAGTGAGATCTAATAGAGATAGTATGATAAGATAAATATATTTTTGGTATTTTATAATATAGATACAAAAAGTAAAGATGCAAATAAAAGTAGATTGGAAGCAAATATGATAAGAGGTAGACCCGGGGCCATAGGTTTCACTAGAGGCTTCTCTCAAGATAGCATACATATTATGGTGGGTGAACAAATTACTGTCAAGCAATTGATAGAAAAGCGAATAATTATGAGATTATCTAGGCATGATCATGTATATAGGCATCATGTCCGCAACAAGTAGACCGACTCCTGCCTGCATCTACTACTATTACTCCACACATCGACCGACTCCTGCCTGCATCTAGAGTATTAAGTTCATAAGAACAGAGTAACGCCTTAAGCAAGATGACATGATGTAGAGGGATAAAGTCATGCAATATGATATAAACCCCATATTTTTATCCTTGATGGCAACAATACAATATGTGCCTTGCAACCCTTCCTGTCACTGGGTAAGGACACCGCAAGATTGAACCCAAAGCTAAGCATTTCTCCCATGGCAAGAAAGATCAATCTAGTAGTCCAAACCAAACTGATAATTCGAAGAGACTTGCAAAGATAACTCAATCATACATAAAAGAATTCAGAGGAGATTCAAATATTTCTCATAGATAAACTTGATCATAAACCCACAATTCATCGGATCTCGACAAACACATCGCAAAAAGAGATTACATCGAATAGATCTCCACAAGAGAGGGGGAGAACATTGTATTGAGATCCAAAAAGAGAGAAGAAGCCATCTAGCTAATAACTATGGACCCGAAGGCCTGTGGTAAAGTACTCACAACTCATCGGAAGGGCTATGGTGTTGATGTAGAAGCCCTCCATGGTCGATTCCCCCTCCGGCAGAGTGCCGTCGAAGGCTCCAAGATGGGATCTTGCGGATACAGAAGGTTACGGCGGTGGAAATTGTGTTTCGGTTGCTCCCTGGATGTTTTCGGGGTACGTAGGCTTATATAGGAGGAAGAAGTACGCCGGTGGCCGCCCGAGGGGCCCACGAGACAGGGGCGCACCCTGTAGGGGGGCGCCCTACCCTCTCGTGGCCGCCTCGGCTGCTTCTTGACTTGCAGTCCAAGTCCTTTGGATCACGTTCGTTCCAAAAATCACGCTCCTGAAGGTTTCATTCCGTTTGGACTCCGTTTGATATTCCTTTTCTTTGAAATACCGAAATAGGCAAAAAAACAGCAATACATGTTGGGCCTCTGGTTAGTAGGTTAGTCCCAAAAATGATATAAATGTGTAAAATAAAGCCCATAAACATCCAAAAGGGGTAATATAATAGCATGAAACAATCAAAAATTATAGATACGTTAGAGACGTATCAGCCGCCAAGGACAAGGACGGCAAGAAGACCTTTGTGCCCAACCCTCTCCACCCCATCTGGGTCAGGGAGGACCAGCGGGTGCTCGGCTACCTGCTGAGCAACCTCTCCAAATAGGTGATCATCACGGTGACCACGGTCACCACAACGCATGCACTTTGGACGACGCTGGCGGGCATGTTCTCGTCGCAGTCGCTGAGCCGCGTCAACAACATCCGTACCTCGCTCATCAACACGCGGAAGGGCAACCAGTCCGCCACCGCCTACTTCGCCACCATGCGCGGCCTCGTGGACGAGCTGGCTGCGGCCGACAAACCCATCCAAGACGATGAACTGATCTCGTACATCCTCCACGGGCTGGATCTGGAGTACCAGCCCCTCGTCTCTGCCCTCGACGCACGCGTCAGCCCTGCCTCCCTCGACGAGATCTTCTCCATGCTCAACAACTTTGACTAGCGCATGGCGCAATTCCAGAACTCCAACATCGACGGCTTCAAATCCTCCGCCAACCTTGCTTCCCGTGGTCGTGGCGGCGGCTCTCGCTACCGCGGTCCTTCCCGTGGCAAGGGCATGTCCAGCGGCACCAGAACCAGAAGCAGTGGCGGAACCAGTGGTGGTGGCGGCCGTGGCAACAGGGGCCGTCGTGGTGGCGGCTCTGGCAGAACTCGCCCGGACGCCCTGCATTGTCAGATCTGTGGCAAACCAGGCCACACCGCCAAGGACTGCTGGTACCATTATGATGAAGACGAGGATGACTCCCAAGATGATAATAAGATCGTTGCGGCGGCTGATGGCTCGTACGACGTCGACACCAACTGGTACCTCGACAGCAGCGCCACCAATCATCTCACCGGAGAGCTCGAGAAGGTGACTCTTCATGAGAAGTACCACGACAAGGATCAAATCCACACCGTCGATGGTGCAGGTATGAGCATCAGCAACATTGGTCATTTGGTTATACATACCCCTAGTCGTAAGATTCATCTTAGAAAAATATTGCATGTTCCTAGTGCCAACAAAAACCTCCTTTCCATTCACAGAATTACACTTGACAATCATGTCTTCATTGAATTTCATCCTTTTTTCTTCTTGATCAAGGGTCTGGCCACGAGGAAAACTCTCTATCGAGGTAGATGCGTTCGTGGACTCTACCCATTTCTTCCGGAGTTTAGAAGACACAATAAACAAGCCTATGGTGTTGTCAAGCTTCCTTCAACACGGTGGCACGATCGTCTAGGACATGCTTCATTTTCTTTAGTTGAACGCTTGCTTAGTAAAAATAAGCTCCCATTTGTTGGTGAGCATCATGTTGAAACTATTTGTGATTCATGCCAAAGAGCAAAAAGTCATCAATTGCATTATCCTGTTTCTACCAGTGTTTCTACTCAACCACTTCAGTTAATCTTTTCGGATGTTTGGGGTCCCTAGCTCAGTTGGTAGACACACATATTATGTTAGTTTCATTGATGACTATAGCAAGTTTTCTTGGATCTATCTTCTCAAGAAAAGATCCGAAGTTTTTCAAAACTTCCAAGCACTTGTCGAACGAAAAATTGATCGCAAAATCATTGCGGTACAATCTGATTGGGGAGGGGAATACGAAAAGTTGAATTCCTTCTTCCAAACTCTTGGCATATACCATCATGTTTCATGCCCTCACGCACACCAACAAAACGACTCTGCCGAACGCAAGCACCGTCACATAGTTGAGGTGGGTCTAGCTCTCCTAGCTGGTGCTTCATGCCCCTCAAGTTTTGGGATGAAGCTTTTCTCACCGCCGCACACATCATAAACATGCTTCCTAGACGTGTCATCAACAACGTAACCCCCATGGAAAAACTCCTTCACATCAAACCAGACTACAAGTCTCTCCGTGTCTTTGGATGTGCGTGTTGGCCCAACCTTCATCCATACAACAATCGAAAACTGATGTTTCTATCAAAACAGTGTGTTTTTCTGGGGTATAGTGCCCAACATAAGGGTGTCAAATGTCTTGATGTCTCCTCTGAACGTGTGTATATTTCACGTGACGTTGTCTTTGACGACACCAAGTTTCCGTTTGCTGATCTTCACCCCAATGCGGGTGCACTTCTTTGCAAAGAAGTTTTACTTCTTCCTCCTCATCTCACTAGTTTTTATCATGGGGGTGATAACTGTAATGATCAAGTGTTGACTGGCCCTCTTAATACCACATATGAGCATGATGATGATGCAAGAGAAAGCACAGAAAAAACAGCAGCCAAAACAATGAAGAAACAGGCTCCATAGCGCCATATTTCATGTGTCCAGACGAGGGGAACAAATCCCTCTCGGGATCCATCCAGCCAGGCGCATCAGCAGAATCGTCCTCGGGGTTGGCGCGGCCAGACGCGGTAGGCAGGTCAGGCGGATCCGCTTCAGATTCCGCGCCAGGCGAATCAGGCGCGGGCAGGCGTGGGCCAACGTGCGATGGCAGCGACGTTGAGCCGGCCACGTGGCGCTCTGTGGCTGGGGAACACACCTCCTCCGCCCCGCGCCAACCAGGCGATGGCAGGTGGCGCACCATCACTGGACCTTCGGTGGCTCGGTTTCTGGCTCAGTCGGTCTGCTACAAACGACGCGACCTGCGCCACCCGACAGCTGCAGGCCCGATTGGTGCGGGATCCCGTGCTGATACGCGGCCCACCCAATCCTGCGCCAATGATGAGGCCCGCGAGGCGGGATCTTTTGCACCGGCTGCAGCGTCTGCGCCCTCCAACGCCACAGAAGATCCGGCTCAGGAGGACTTGGCGGCTGCTACTGGCTCAGCTACTGCCATAGGATCTTCTGTGGCAGAAACAACAACTACATCATCTCTGCGATGCACACGTCTACAAAAAGGGGTAATAAAACCTATTAACTACAAGCATGTTACAAAGTATGGCATGGTATGTTCTACAGGTGAACCAGGTGAACCACACACCCTTGAGGAAGCCTTGGGTGATGAGAAGTGGAAAAAGGCCATGAATGAAGAATTTGTGGCACTGCAGAAGAATCAAACATGGCATTTGGTTCCTCCACAGAAAGGTAAAAATCTCATTGACTGCAAGTGGGTCTTCAGAATTAAAAGAAAGTCAGATGGAACCATTGACCGTTACAAAGCTATATTAGTTGCAAAGGGATTCAAACAATGGTATGTCATAGACTACGAGGACACGTTTAGTCCTATCGTAAAAGCTGCCACTATTCGTCTTGTTTTGTCTATTACTGTTTCCAGGGGCTGGAGTCTCAGGCAACTAGATGTACAGAACGCGTTTCTCCGTGGTGTTCTGGAAGAGGAAGTGTACATGAAGCAACCTCCTGGGTTTGTGAACAAAAATGTTCCCTCTTATATATGCAAACTTGACAAATCATTATATGGGTTGAAGCAAGCTCCAAGGGCATGGTATTCATGTCTAAGTCACAAGATGCAAACACTTAGCTTTGTTCCTTCTAAGTCTGACACCTCACTGTTCATTTACAATAAGTATAACACATATATATTGTACTTATATACATTGATGATATCATCGTTACTAGCTCATCAGATCACAAGACTTTTGAAAGATCTCAGTACAGAGTTTGCTCTCAAGGATCTTGGATACTTGCACTACTTCCTAGGGATTGAGGTAAAGAAGCATGAGGATGGATTTCATCTCTCTCTCAGGAGAAGTATGGAGCATATCTGGTAAAAAAGGCAGGTCTTCAAGGTTGTAAGCCCTCACCCACTCCTATGTCAAGTTCAGAAAATTTATCTCTTACAGAAGGGCAACTTATAGATCAAGATGATAGTACAAAGTATAGAAGTTTAGTAGGTGCACTCCAATATCTCACACCTAGACCTGATATCTCATTTGCTGTCAACAAAGTCTGTCAGTTTCTTCATGCACCCACTACAGTTCATTGGACTGCTGCAAAACGTATTGTTCGTTATGTTAAGAATACTGCAAACATTGGTTTGAATTTCAGCAAGTCATCATCTACACTTGTGAGTGCTTTTTTAGACTCTAACTTGGCAGGTTGTCTGGATGATAGAAGGTCTACTGGTGGCTTTGCAATCTTTTTTGGACCAAACTTAATATCATGGTGTGCAATAAAACAAGCAACAATTTCCAAGTCCAGCACAGAAGCAGAGTATAAGGCACTAGCAAATGCCACAGCTGAGATTATTTGGGTACAATCCACGTTGAAGGAATTTGGTGTCAAAAGTACTCAAGCTCCATGCTTGTGGTGTGATAACTTGGGTGCTACATATTTATCTACTAATTCAGTATTTCATGCCAGGACAAAGCATATTGAGATAGATTTTCACTTTGTGAGAGAAAGAGTTGCCAAGAAGCAACTTGATATTCGGTTTGTGCATTCTAGAGATCAAATTGCAGATGGATTCACAAAACCATTACCTACAAGAAGCTTTGAAGACTTCAAAC
This sequence comes from Triticum dicoccoides, assembly GCF_002162155.2. Classification (NCBI taxonomy): domain Eukaryota; kingdom Viridiplantae; phylum Streptophyta; class Magnoliopsida; order Poales; family Poaceae; genus Triticum; species Triticum dicoccoides. The sequence goes on along the minus strand of NC_041391.1, from coordinate 561,532,759 downwards.
ATAATCTCAACTTGATGAAGTTGTTATTAAGGGAGGGTGTTAAACATCATGTCACGTTACATGTGTACACCGAAGGAGGAGTCCTGCGTGAGTTCCAGGAGGTAGATATAAGCTAGGTAGTTAGTTCAAATACTATCTCTTGTAACCTACTCTATCTTCTTATCTCTTCTTCTCCAAGTCTCCTGTAATATCTCAGTTATCGTTGTATGCGCTTCAGGGATTCTGCGCCCTTGCCTATAGCATGCAACCCATCCCCTTGCACCGAGGTTAAAACATTTCCGCTATCGCACAAACATCACAAACAAGTTCATCGAACAGAGAAATATAGATAGATTCGGGCATAGATAGTTCATCTGGAAGACTAATCAGAACCAAATGGACAAAGTTCACCGAATTAAACTAGATATACAAATAAAAAAGACAATGCGAGGGCGAGATCACCACTTCGACATGGCTACAAGTGTTACGCTAGACGACGGGAAGACAACAAGATTCTGGAACGATAGATGGATCGGTCGGGAGCCGCTGTTGTCCACCTTCCCTGCTCTCTACAAGCACTCAAGAAGAAAGATATGAACCGGTTGCTGGACCTATAGCACGGCAACACCTTGTGATGCGGAGCATCCCACGTTCATCCCCATGTACACTTCGACTACTCTCCAAACCCCAAGGGGACTTATGACGAGACCTCAACTATACGCCATTGGACACAAGGTGAAGTCGCTCCTCTCCGAACCTTCACTTCCCACATGTGAGACATGGTTACTACCTCATATATATGTGCTATGCATGACCAGGAACAAGGAGGAAGACCATGGACAAGACGGCGAGGACATCAAGTACAAGGACCAAGAGAAGAAGCTGTCCGAAGCTACAGCGGCCGGACGTCCGACCAGGACCGGACGTCCGACGACTCCCAGGCTCCGGACGACCGACCCCCTCCGGACGACCGTGCCAGCGACCACGGAACCGAATCTGCGGACATCCGAAGAACTCCGGACGTCCGGGACCCCGCGAGCCTCCGGACGACCGGCCCCCTCTGGACGTCCGACCGAAGCGTACCCGAGCCGAATCTACGGAAGTCCGAAGAGCACCGGACGTCCGGACCTTCCCGAGCCTCCGGACGACCGGAACCCTCCGAACGTCCGACGCCTGTCTGCGCACAGTGTGTTGGGCCGCAGCCCATGTACCCCTTCACTTACCCCTTCGTGGCCCTAGACTATATATACTCCTCCACCTCCTCCTAGTTAGATTTAGCGTTGATTTAGCTCAAGTTAGAGATAGAGCTTCGCTCATCCACCGGATCTCCTCCTCGTGAGAGACCGCGGCCTCCTCGGAGAAGATCCTATCGGATTCAAGACCCCCTCGTGGGAAGATCCCCTCGTGGATTTCAAGGCCTCCTCACGGAGAAGAACGGTTCCTTTGTATCCTTACCTTTGTTGATTGTGGATCATATGTATCTCTTTGTGTTCGGTCATCTAGCACTTGTGTGATTGATCTCTTGTCGATTGAGTATTTCTCTCGTTCATCCCCGTGTTTTCCTCGTGTTCTTCCGCGTGTTCTTCGTGATTCCCCATAGGATCCACTCCAAACGTGAAAGATCGTCCACATAGGGTTCCACCCTACATCATATGGTATCAGAGCCAGGTTTATCACGTATTTGGAGTCCCTCCCACCGTTTTCTAGCCTTGTTTTGTTGTGTTCGTCCTAAATTTCGAAAATCCCCACCAAAAATAGCCCCAATTTTTTTTGTGATTTGTTGGTTTGATGATGTTTTGTTGATTTTGATCCGTGGATTTGCTTGGTTTCGAGTGGATCTAGCATTTCCCCAAGTTTCCCCATCTTTCCTCCATGAAATCCCGTGAATTTTGACCCTGAAATCACCAATTTCCGCCCAAAATCGTGTCCCGGATCTGAAATTTCGCGTTGACCCCGACCCACCGGACGACCGACGATTTACGGACGTCCGGACCCCCACGAAGCACCGGACGTCCGACATTTTCCGGGCGACCGGAATACCTAACCCGAACCGAATTTATGGATTTCCGACCTTTCCGGACGTCCAACGCCCCGGACATCCGACCTTTCCGGACGTCCGTAACCTGTAGTTTCAGACTTCGGCTGATTTTTGTTTTGTCCATAACTAATTCATCTGAACTTCGATTTTGACGTTCTTTAGCTCGTTTTGAAGCTATTGACATCCCCCTTCCCACAAAAATACCACTAACATCATTTGACTCCATCAAATTTTCCAAAATTTGGCAAGTTTGCCTAGGCCCTCCACCATATCATCCGCTACACCACCACCGACTTCCGCAACCTAACCCATTGTGATCCATATAGCATTAGTGGTTGCTTGAGTAGTGATTCGAGTCTCCTAAGGTGTTTCGGCTACTTAGGGACAATTGCTTCTCCATCAACCACCACCACCACTTCCGCATAGATGTGCCCACCATACATTTCCACCCCAACTTAACCCAATTTTGTTTGAGCTTGTTTGAGTTGTGGCTTGTGTCTCCTAAGGTGTTTCGGCTACTTAGGGATGGCAACTTCAACTCCGACACGTGTGTAGCCCATCATCCCACTTCCGCATTGCCAAGTGCAAACCACCACCGCTCTACGCTACCACCATTTGACATTTGTCATTTGAGATTTTGAGTTCGCGGTTTTTCCGTTTCCTAAGGTGTTTCGGCTACTTAGGGACGAGTCTCCATCATCTTGGTATCTACATCAAGAACACCGCCACTCATCATCGCAAAGGACGGTAACCTCGACGACACCATTGTATATTCCTTGCAATTGCATTGTTAACCCCTAGCCCATTTTGCGTAACTTGCCTATCGAGACTAGCCATTTGAGTATTGCCGACAACGTTACTTGTGCACATTAGTGATCATACTTCCCATACCATACATACCATATCATCGTGGTGCATATATATTGGTATCATATCTTGTGTCACAAGTTTGTTCCCGCATATACGCAATTGCTATCTTGGTTTGTGCATTGTGCAAAAGTGGCCATAAAAAAAAGAAGAGAATAAGCTTTTAAGCAAAGAAAAAGAGAGAGAAAGAAACTTGTAAGCAAGTGCCATAGCATCATACCACATTGCATATAAGATTGTCATATCCGATCATCTTGGATCATCTTGAAAGAACACCGGGAACCATACATACATAGCATACTTGGGATAGAAAGTTTATCCATTTTACATCTTATAAGTTGTGCACAAGTGTCGTATCCGCCTATAGAGCAATCGTGCTAGCGTCTCTCTTGAGTTGTGCAACACGAGCGTTTTTCGTGGATTCCACATTTTGTGCTCATTCCTTGGTTGCACAACCCCATTTATCTATCCATGTATGTGTTTCCGTGTGCCACATATTGTTATTGGTCCATTTGTTTCACTTGCAAATTTGTGAATCTCTTTCAACATTATTGACTCTTGCTAACATTTTGCATTAAATTTTTGTGCCACTATCCTCACCGAGCTCCACCAAAAGCTTTACTTGTGTAGGTGTGAGAACCGACAAGGATTGGTACCAATAGTGCTATTTCATTGTCCGCATTTGAGTGAACTTGATTCATTGTCAACATCGGTCAAGGTTCATTGGTATAATTTCTTCTCTTTCTCCCACTCATATTTGCTCGAGTCTTGTGATGGATAGGCAAGGCATTTCCTCTCCGATCTATGACAATAACGATGACGTGAACAACTACATCACCAAAGCATCACTCTTCGATCTACAACAACAAATACAAGGCGCGCAATCAAGATTGCGAGAGCACATCGAGAAGAAGTTTTCCGCACATAAAGAGGAGCAAGATGCAAGGATGGAGGAGATTAGAGCCTTGATCAAGTCTTCTTCCCCTTCGTCATCTTCAAGGCGGCGACATTCAAGACACAAGTCTTCGGAGCGCGAAAGCGATGCAAGTGCAAATCGTCCTCGTCCACATCTACATGGCGACCACCATCACGTTCGTGATCCACATCGTCATGAAGGGAAAGTCACCTCCAAGCATCATGTGCACGACGAAGACGAACGCCTACGAGCTCAAGCACGACAACGACATCATCATCTTGAAGATGCCCCACAAGCGCAAATCAACAAGTCCCAACATGCCAAGTCGACGCTTCATGAGCACAAAAGAAGACCGCGAGATGACCACCACCAAGACGGTGCTACGGCTACATCAACCACTTCGGCATCTTCGCCAAGTGTTCTCAAGGCATCTTCGCCTTTGGACGTACGGCATCTTCACCTACTTCCCACGAGTACGCCTACAATGACTTCATCAAGTCCAAGGCGACCACCTACGAGAGAGGGCGACACTTCCATCTTCGGAAGCCCCCCAAGGAAGATGGATGAGCATGGGAAATTCCCTTCGGCCATGGAGACGAGCTACGAGGTGCCACATCATATGGGCCTCCCACACCAAGATGGTGACAAGACGGTCGAGCAAGGGCCATCCCCTTCGACTACGACGACGAGCGCGAACCTCTTCAACAACATGAAGACGGTGCCCACATTGGACTCCTCCTCCGAGTCAAGCTACGCGACCGCGCATGGAGACCTTTGCACCTACATCTCTCCGACACCCACATATGTCGAGATGCCCCAAGTGCCATGTGAGGAGAGCCACCACCACATGAGTGACATGAGTGACTCCACCATACGTGAGATTGAGAGCATTTCCTATGAGAGGATGAGTGTGACCACCACTATCCCCACACATGAGAGCATGCCACACATCCTATGTGAGGTTGAGCGCCATTTGAGTGACTCCACCAACCATATGAGTGAGAGCATCCTTGAGGGAGTGAGTGAACCACAACACTTAGAGAGTGAGGTAGTTGACACGGCATGTGAGGCCACTATGATTTCTAATGACTTAACCTCTACTCCTAGTGTGTTTTCTTCTTTGGTGCTAGGTCTACTATGACGACATGCCTATCCTCGACGAGTCCATCCCTCCAATGGGAAAACCGATGGCCATGGTGGACGATGATGCACCCCCCACATGGTTCCATCAAGATGAAGATGACAACGAGACGATCTTCAACACCTCACCTACAACACATGAGCGACGCTCCAACGGTAACATAGGTGATGGTGCTTCTCTTGTCCCACTAGTGGACTCTCTTGACATCGATTGCTCCCATGATGTTGACCCACCTATTAACATGCTTCATGCTAGTGAGACTTCTTCATGCCTTGACTTACCTATTTATGATGAATATGATGATGAGCATGTTTAGTTGCCTAGTTGTGATGCTATGCTCCATAGGATATCATGTGCAAATTCTATTGGTCACTTCATGTTTGACAACCCATTGAACTTGTCATATGCTATGAGTGAGATCTCCCATATTGCATCTTTACAATCTCAACATAGTAACTATGCATGCCCCATTAAAATCAATCCCATTTGCACTTATGGCATAGATGACGAGGCAATGGTCATTGGCTTTTGTTTTTCATGTGATGATATTGCCATGCTTCCTTTACATGATTTGCGCAATTCATCTATTATTCCATGCCATGATCACATTGGTCCGAATATGCATTGTTTTGGATGTTGTCAACATTCTCCATGTGATGTTTCTACTAATGCTCATGAGGAGACCCCCATAGTTTCCTCAAACATATTAGGAGATCTTGATGCATCCCATCCTTTGCATGATTCCCATAATTGCGTGCACTTTATGCATTCCAGGAATAACAATGCTCTAGATATTTCTCATGATGCATTACATCCTTTGAGTCTCCATTATGCCATACATAATAACAAACCTATCATGATGGATGACATGTTTCTATATCACGCGTCTCATTTATTTGAGCATTGGATATTTTGTGCTAACCGACACATGCATGTGCGCATCATGATGGATGATGTGTACCTATACCATGCACACACAATTTTCTCTTTGTCTTTGTTTTGTGTAGGTACTCATGTATACTCGTCAACCTCTCAATCCCAAGAGTTGACGAAACGAGATCTTGAGAGCAACGATGCTTTGGGATCCCGTGGACTATCCTTACCACCGTTCCCTTCGCGCAAGGACTACGCGCATCTCTTCTACTTGGCTCTCACATGGCTATGGGCTATTTACCACTTGTCACCTTACGCCCATTCTAGCGTGTTCACTTTGCATGATATGCTTGTTTCTATGCCTTTGCCCTGCAATTGTGGCCCTTGCTTGCATCTACCCATGATTCACCATTATGCTACTTCTATGTGTATTTGCATGCTTGGTGGAGATACTTGTTGCTATTGCCATGTTTATCATGTGCCTCATACTATTGTTGATTCTTGTGTTGGGAGAGTCATGATGTTACATTGCTATTTACATAGGACTTCTTGCCAACACCATGAACCTACTTTCCTCATATCTTGCTTTCATGCTTGTGCTATGACATGTGAATTATACATGCCCACTTTTTGCACACATGACATGCTTGCCATGATTCCTTCTAGTATGTTGCATCTTCGCACTACTAGCATGCTTGACTTGATTGCTATGATTGCTTGCTTGGTTGCATCACCCATGTTCCACTCTTACTCGCTTTCTTGGGTTGATGACATATATGTTGATGCCTCTCACTTGATTTGTCATGATCATTGCCTCTTGTCTCCATTAGTTGCATCTCTCATATCACCTTGTATTGAGTGCCAACTTGCTATGCTTATTGATCTTGGAGACTTGGACACTTTACTTGTGATGCACGATTGTTTGATTGAGCCTATTGCATTTGGTTGTTCTCGTATCATATGCCTCCATACTATGCAATACTCCCTTGTCATTTCTTATGATGAGCATGATACATACACTTGTTGGGTATCTTACCACACGAATGATTGGTTTTGCCACTTCGTTAACCTCATTTGTTTTTCCAAGTGTTTGTCATGTTCTTTCATTTTGAAGGATTTACAAGGCGGTACCACCACGAGACATATTGGTTATGTGAAGGCATACAAGATGCGCGACTCCATCATCCTTGAGAAACTACTAAAGGTGACCTCCTTCTCTTTGAGCCATCATCAAATACGCATATTGGATGGGTCACTCTTTCATTGTTGTTTCCTTCTTGTTGTCTACATGATACATCTCGTGAACAGAGGAGCAACATTGGAGATTGGCTACATGGACCTTCACATTGAGGAGCGCTCGCACTTGTTGGATGCACCTTCGAAACTCCACTCATGCCTCCACATCGAGCTTTGGTACACCAACACCTCCATATTTGTTGATTGTGCTCATACATGTCATGCTCGATGGACTTATCATACTCACCACAAGTTTGCACCCTATGCATGGATTGACTCACATTATGCTTGTCTTGTTGCATCTATTTCCATGTCATCCATGATATATGAGCTTGTTCACTTCCTTAGAAAATTTGTTGTGATCTTCCTTGATGGCATATTCATACATAATGATCACATTGCCTTCCATCAATGCCATGATAACATACACATATTGAGCATCCATTTCCATATTCATGCTATTGACAAACCGTCTCACTATGACATCATTTTGCACCGTGGTTGCATTGATCATATTTACAACACATTTATGTGCACAATGATTGCATTTCCTCCCATGAATGCTTTGCATCTTATTCTAGATCATCTTGATAAGCTTCATGCGTTTTGTCATGACCAATCTTACCGCACGGACTCATTCTTACATGATGGACACTTTGTGTGCGCTAACCATTGTATTTCCGAGTGTTGCTTGTGTTTGCTCTTTTTGCATATCTATCACTCCGGCGACACCTTGGACTACTTGGATTGCGCCATGTCTTCAACTTCGTGCAACTACAAGTCCGTCTACGACAACCGTTTCCATGGTGATGAGGATCATGATCCGAGGTCGGATCTTTTCCAAGGGGAGGAGATGATGTGGAGCATCCCACGTTCATCCCCATGTACACTCCGACTACTCTCCAAACCCCAAAGGGACTTATGATGAGACCTCAACTATACGCCATTGGACACAAGGTGAACTCGCTCCTATCCGAACCTTCACTTCCCACATGTGAGACATGGTTACTACCTCATATATATGTGCTATGCATGACCAGGAACAAGGAGGAAGACCATGGACAAGACAGCGAGGACACCAAGTACAAGGACCAAGAGAAGAAGCTGCCCGAAGCTACAACAGCCGGACGTCCGACCAGGACCGGACGTCCGACGACCCCTAGGTTCCGGACGACCGGCCCCCTCCGGACGACCGTGCCAGCGACCACCGAACCGAATCTGCGGACATCCGAAGAACTCCGGACGTCCGGGACCCCGCGAGCCTCCGGACGACCGGCCCCCTCTGGACGTCCGACCGAAGCACACCCGAGCCGAATCTACGGAAGTCCGAAGAGCACCGGACGTCCGGACCTTCCCGAGCCTCCGGACGACCGGAACCCTCCGGTTGTCCGACACCTGTCTGCGCACAGTGTGTTGGGCCGCAGCCCATGTACCCCATGACTTACCCCTTCGTGGCCCTAGACTATATATACTCCTCCACCTCCTCCTAGTTAGATTTAGCGTTGATTTAGCTCAAGTTAGAGATAGAGCTTCACTCATCCACCGGATCTCCTCCTCGTGAGAGACCACGGCCTCCTCGGAGAAGATCCTATCGGATTCAAGACCCCCTCGTGGGAAGATCCCCTCGTGGATTTCAAGGCCTCCTCACGGAGAAGAACGGTTCCTTTGTATCCTTACCTTTGTTGATTGTGGATCATATGTATCTCTTTGTGTTCGGTGATCTAGCACTTGTGTGATTGATCTCTTGTCGGTTGAGTGTTTCTCTCGTTCCTCCCCATGTTTTCCTCATGTTCTTCCGTGCGTTCTTCGTGATTCCCCGTAGGATCCACTCCAAACGTGAAAGATCGTCCACATAGGGTTCCACACTACATCACCTTGGTGATCGCCGCTGATTTCCTTTGGATGTGGCTGCTGATCCAGGGCATGCAGCTCAGTGCAGAGGAACCCGTCAAGAACACATGGACCAAGGGCAAGCATGAGTGGATTTTATTGACTCAAATGTAGAATCAAGAGAATACAAACATAATGAGCACACATCCGGCCTCTGCATAGGTAGGATGCACACATCCAACACCAACGCAAGCACACAAATAACACGCCAACAAATAGCAAAGTCACATAAAACCAAAGCTATGTGTAGGCGAGAAAAAAATGCAAAGCGATCAGATCTGCGATCGACAAACTACAAACAATGATCATATCCGCACCAACCATTTCATGACACCACTGGGATGACGGGATTCTTCAACAGCAACGCCTTCAAGAATGGAGCAACGCTCAAGCGCCGTCGTCACCAAATTGAACCATCCAAGGCCACAATCTAGGTTTTCATCCTAAAGAACCAGTCCGAGCATATCCGAAAAATGTCTTCAACAAGGTAACGATATAAAAGTATCACCATTGCCAGGTATAACCAACTCAGGTCTGACCTAGGCTTTCACCCCGGATCTCAGAGACTAGGTGCTCGACTAGCACCATCATCACTTTCTCTTATGTGTTGTCGCCACCCCTTTTCCACAATCCTATAAGCTACATGCGATTTGTGATCGTTGCAGCTGCACAACCATCCCTCTGTGTTAAGTCGTCGTCAAGGATGCATGGGTCATACTCAAGAAGTTCAGCGTACAAGATGCAGTTTGAGAGGACGGGCCTCAAGATGGCTACGGGGACGAAAGCCACCGGGTTTTGCTTCCCCAAACCCATCCCCACGAGAAAATTGGAAACCTGTCCGTGTCCCCATCAACGTGCGTGGGGTTAAAATTTTGCCCGTCCCCTAAACCCGTCGGGTTTTCAAAACCCACGGGGAACCCATCCCCATGAGCAGTCAATGAAAATAGAAAAAAAAAGAGACCAACCCAAGGGCTAACCCTCGTTGGCATTTATTTACAGGAGAAACTCCGCGAGCACCACACGTCCAAGCCGGGACTTGAACTCGGATGGGCTGGCAGCAACCTCAGCTGCCCAGCCAACGGGTCGACGCCCCGTCCTCCAGTCAATGAAAATAGCAACATTTAAGAGAAAAACAAGAGCATATTACAGTAGCAGGCGACGACTGGGGGACCTAGGTTTAGGTTTAGGTGTTGTGTTGTGCGGGAGAGAGAGGCCTGAAGAGCGAGCGACACTGGAGCGACCGAGCGAGGGGTTGGTTTGTACTCCAGGGCCTCGACGCTATGGGGCTCGGCTGCTCGGGCACTTTGGCTTTGGGCCACTTGAGTCAAGATGGATCGGTGCATGCTAAATAACGTATTTTGACGGGTTTTGTCGGGTTTTGGGTTCGGGTAGTACTCAAATGAGTTTAAACCCGCGAAACATGTCAGGTTTTATAACGTACCCACGAGCAGCCCTGCGGAGATAGAAAGTCGCCCATCCCCGTCGTAAAAACCCGCGGGGATGCAGGTTTCGGGGGCCCGTTGCCATCTTGAGACGGGCCCAACCTGTTTCAAACCCTCATCTCGAAGCCCTGGGCTCCGGCTAAACTTAAGATGTTTATGTGGTTGTTGTATCTCAACTAACTCTGGCGCAACGACCGATTGCAGAGAAAGGGTGGCCAAATAACTATTTTTCTGCTAGCTATGTTTTCGAAGCCTAGAGACCTTTATGCACCTGATTTGGAGCTGCCCTATCCCCTCCGAGGTCTGGCGCGAGGTGGCCACATGGAGGGGTTGCTCCGCTCTGAACACGCACGAGCGCGTGCACCTCTCGTCCACAACCGACATCGCTCAGGACGACACCGGAGTTTAGGGAAGGTGTGAAGACAATGATCATGCTTGTGGCCTGGAAGCTTTGGAAGGAAAGAAACACAGTCGTTTTCAAAAATAAAAGCCCAAACTCATCTGCGGTGATCGATCCAATCAGAGCCAATATGGGCCAGTGGTGCCTGGCGGAAGCAAGAGATACAGAGACCCGTTTCAGGGATAGGTCATCGAGATAGCAATGTAGGGAAACCCTGTACGTTTTCTTTAGTCTTTCTCTTCCCCGAAAATCCGCGTCTGAGCCCGGGCTCAGATACTCCCGCTAAGAAAAAAAATTCAAAACAAATACTAAAAAATTCAAAAAAATTCAAAACTTTTTGTGTAGTAGATAATTTGATGTGTGAGGTCCGCTGCAAATTTCAACTCATTTGGACGTTTGAGCAGCTCTCGGCAAAAAAGACAAATCAGATCAAAACAATTCGTGAACAATAAACTTTTTTACAGACCCTGATTTTGTCTTTTTTGCCGAGAGATGCTCAAATGTCCAAACGAGTTGAAATTTGCAACGAACCCCACGCATCAAATTATCTACCACACAAAAAAATGTTTTTTTTTGAATTTTTCTAGTATTTTTTTGATTTCTTTCGTCGGCGCGGGTGCAGCTGAGCCCAGGAGCCAAATTGCCCCCCCTCTATTCCCCGCTTGATCAGACTTTGGCCCTTTTTGGATACTCTAACTCGGTTAGTGGTTAGAGTTAGATTCTAACCCTTAACTAACTCCGAACTAACTCTAACCAAAGAGATGTTTGGATGACAGGGTTAGATTGACAATAAATGCCTTTTCTCAATCATTTGGTTACTTTGGGCGAGCCCTGGCCGAGAGCCGCGCTGGCCGCAGACGGGGACGTGCCCAGCAAGGAGCCGCGTCGTGCAGCCCGCCGGCCGAATCTGCCATCCCTACGCAAGGAAACGCATTGTCCGAGGCCGACGGGGACGGGCCGCATAAGGAGCCGCGACTGCTTACCGGCGGGCGAACGGGCCGCGGGGAGACGAGGAGGTTGGAACCGAAGGATAGGGCGGGGCTGCTTGCTGGCGGCGGACAGGAGCGCGGATAAGGCGATGCGTCTTCATGGGCGGTGCGAGAGGGAGGGAGGGAGGGAGAGGACGAGAAGCTTCGAAGAAGTGGGGAGGAATCTGCTGCGGGGAGAGCATGAGAAAAAAGTATTTTTTTAGTGATCCCAATCTTTACCTTATTTTTTTAATAATAAAGAAAATTAGATTTCTGTCGTCCGTCGTTGCGGCTGTTTTGCAAAAACGCCCTCCTATTTTCTGAAAATTGTACCCGCACTCCCTCTTTAAATGAAATCTACAAAATGATTCGGTTTCACAAATTAACCCCTGGATTTATTAGAATTCAACCCGAGCTCCTTTCCTCTATCTTAGTCAGACGCTCCCTCTCCAGCCGCGGCGGCGCAGGACTCACTCACGCCCTCCCCGGTGTTACTGCCGCCGCCTGGCCCTCGCCGGCCCTCCGCCCTGCAGTGGTGCGCCCGAGCTTGGGAGCGTCGCTGTTGCGTCCGCGCTGGTCCTAGATCCTAGACAGAGGACCTCCTCGACCTTCGATCCCCTCGCTTCAATGGCGGCGACAACCCATCCTTCCATTGACCGCCCGATTCCAGCCAACTCTAGCGCCTTCCCCAGGATGCCGCTCACGAGAATGGATCCCCTCGGCGCCCTCTACCGATTTGCCCTGCAGCCGGCCTTCCCCGCCGCCCTGGTGAGCCCCTTGGCCACCGAGGAGATGAGTTGCGCCGCCCGTGAGCACCTCTCTCGATTCCTCTCTTCCCTCGCCCACATCGGCCGCGCCAGTAGGAGCATGCCGCCCTGCCGCGCGCCGTCGGCCATGGTTGTGGCCTAGAACTGCTGCCGCCCCTACCCTGCCATGCGCCGACGGCCATGGACCAGCCGCACGAGTAGGAGCACGCCATGGCGGCCGTGCATGGATGTGGCCGAGAACTGTTGCCCCCCTAACTACAGCATCATCGCGCCGCACCTGCCGTGCGCCCCTGTCCTGGGCGTGATGCTGCTGCCACCCGGTGTTGCTGCTGGGGCGTGCTGCTGCTCGCCTCTCCGGTCCGCCGGTGCCTCCCGCTCGGGCGGCATCTCGGGCTGACAGGGAGGCACTGCGTGCGTCTAAGCTGCTGCCCGCATCGCCTCGCGACCACTGCTGGACTCGAGGGAGCAGCCAGCTGCGCACATCCGGGGGAGGCCAGTGCGGGAGATGCCCCTGCTTGATTGTCCGCCAATACCAAATGAAGACCAAGTCCAGGGAGGCCGCAAGGGGGAGCACTGGAAGGACACGTCGCCGCCGCAAGAGTGAGCCGCTGCTTCCATGTTCCATGAGGGCGGCGCCATTGTTGTGGTGGAACTGCTGCGTCCTGTTCGAGAGAGAAAAGAGAGGGTGATGAGAGAGAGGAGACCGAGGGTAGGAGAGGGAGAACCGCAGAGGAGCTGGCTCACCGGCGAGGTCCCGCTGCTCTACTACTGCTTCAGATCCCTGGTGGAGCGCTCTCGCCGCTCGGGCGCGTGGTATCTGGGAGACTTGGACCAGTTTCCTGCATCTCTCTTTTCAGCTCAGAGTTCTCTCGTCCCCCTCGTGTCGCCCCCGTGGGCGACCCAGGGGAACCCTAGCCGCCGTCCTCTCGTCCCTCCTCCCGCCTCCACCCCCCCTCGCCGCCATCCGCAGCGCCGCCGGGCAAAGCTTGGCTGGCTGGGCGACGGCGGGGCGTATCTCCCTCTTGTCTATCTCGGCTGGCGCGGGGCAGCCAGATCGGACGGGGCGCCGGACTAGCGCGGGGTTGGGCGGCATGGCGCGGCAGGTTTCCTGGCGACGTCGTGTGGCGCGGCGGCGGCGTCGGCCTGCTCGTCGCGTGGTGACGGCTGCGTGGTGGAAAGATCGGTGGTCGCGGGCGCTGCCGAGTTCAGATCGGATCCAATCTGGGTCTTGGGCTTGAACGCCATCAGCCGTCGCGGGGTGGTGGTGGTCATCGCTGACCACACCGGATCGCTGGATTCGGCGCTTGGAGATCTACGATGGAGTCTTCTCGATCCTCCTTCATGGTGGGTTGGACCCCATGGCTCTTTCATCTCTGCAGGTTCCAGTTCGTGGTCCAGCCGGATCCGGAGCCGACGGAGTTTTGGTGGTATAGGATGGGGACCGAAGGAAACTTTGATCGGCTTGTTCGGTCCGGCATCGGCGACGTCTCTCGAGCTGTTACCCTCCGTGGAGGCGATGTCGAGGTCTCTCCTATCCATCTCCGAACCCCTCCCGGATGAAAGTCCAAAATTCAGTCTGGATTGGGCGGCGGCGGCGTCCTTCGCGTCGTACCCTCCATGGAGGCGCCGTCTTGGGAGGTTCTGATGTTCGACGGAGAGATGCTGTGGGTGATGGACTCCGGTAGCTCCAGCAATGGCGATGGTGTGGAGGTTGCCAGGAGGTGCGGCGTTGTTTCTACCGCGTCGATGACGACGAGTATTGGCGGCATGGTGCAGCTGGATATCGACGACAGATGCGGCTAGATGGACGAGCGCAGGGCGGCGGCGCTGTCTGGCGCCATGGTGGCGTCGACAGCTGACCTAGCAAGGTCTTTGCATCAGTACCTGCTCTGAAGATGGTTAGGTGGATGACGGCTGCGGTAGCCTCGGTGAGTGCGCCGGACCGGTGTGTGACCATTCCCGGTAAGTGGCTGGGATGGGGCAACCGGCATTAGATGTTAGGTTTTTGTGCGATGTCTGTTTGGTATTAGGCTCGGACATTCGGCACCCCTACATCAAGGGGATAGGAGTAGCGACAGGTGTCGCGAAGATGGTGGCTTCAGACTTACTGATGTAATGATTTGTAAGGTCTCTGAGCATAATTAATAAAATGGCTGCATGCATCGCTCAGATGCAGAGGCCGGGGGTAATCCTCCTTTTCTAAAAAAAAAAATCTGGGAGACTTGCTTTGTGCAAGATAAACTGAAAACGAGATGGAGATTCAGGCTTTTACAAAGGATAAAAATAGACCATGTGTAAGCACATCAGAAGGGTTTGTGCACGCGTCGCTAAGCACTGCTGGGGATGTCAGCCGAAGCCACCAGACTTCACACGCGTCGACCATGCTGACCAAACGAACCACGCAAAGGAGCAGGGGAGGATTATTAGAATCAGATCGGGTGCACTCCACAGCAAGGAGGAAGGAAAGATACCGGCCAAACGAGAGCAGAATCGACAAAGGTGTATCTTGTTGGCACCGAATTTACATTCTGATGTGCATGCAATAATAATTGGTAGCGCCCTTGAATTAACATGCACTTGCATGTTGAATTACTTTCGGCCTAACAATAAATGATGGGCAAAGCAAATAACAAAACATGACATGTGCGGAATGTTGATGCACATACAATTCTAAAAAAAATTGAATACGTGTCAATTTTTTCTGCCGTTCCAACCATGGGCCTGTTTATTACCATTGCAGTTTGATCAATTCTCTCAAATACTACCTCCATGTGGGATTAAAAGGCATGTGAGAGCCAATTCTATGGAACCAAGGCACGGTGTAGCTTTTAACATAATTTTTATCCCGTTGCAACGCACGGGTCACTTTTCTAGTAAGAAGTAATCCAAATAAGCACTTCTTGGATGGGTTAGATGCATCTAATCCAAACTAATTCTTTTGTTTGAATTTTTTTAGGTTAATTATAAATCTAAACTAACCCAAACTAACTCTAACTCTCTCGGATCCAAACGGGACTTTGTTGCCGCTAAATCAATGAAGCCAGCGACCTGGTGGATCTTAAGAAGAAAAAAACGCGGTAAGCCGCTTCTTTTCTTCGCCCTTCTCCTGTCGCGCCAAGCCCTAATCGCCGGATCAGGCGCCACCCCCATGGATCCACCAGTCCTCGAACCAAGCTACATGCGCCTAAATCCACTGCCACCCATGTATCCACCTGTCGGCGGTAGCCTCGCACCAAGAAGCCCACCGCCACCCATGGATCCACAAGCCGGTGGTCTCAATTTTCAATTCGTCCATGTTCCCGGCGATGGGACGAGGGCCAGCCACTTCGCTCCGCGCGGGACCGTTCCGGATTTCTACGCCAACTACACTCCCCAGCCTCCGCCTCCAGGGACCAGGGCTGGCCACTTCCTTCCGCGCGGGACCGTCCCAGAGTTCTACGCCAACTACACACCCCAGCCTCCGCCGCCAGGGTATGAACACCGCCGCCGCTCTATTGCCAGTTTTCGTTGAACTTATTTTCTTGTTTCGTCTTAACAGATTGATAGATGGGGCTCTTCCGGTTTCTTTGAAATCGAGCTGTTTTGTGCACCGATAGCTGCACCTGCATGCCTTGAGGTTTAGGAAATCTGATCTGGCAGAATCCTAGTTGTTATGTGCACTTCGGGATTTTAGGTGGCGATGGAGTCTTGTATAGAATTTTGCTAGTAGTATTTCAGTATTTAGATTTAGTTAGAATTTTTTGTAACACATAAGAATGAAAACTTTAATGTTTCACATCAACTTGGCATAGATAGCGCCCAGAGATGGGGCTCTTCCGCTCTAGTCGAGATCGAGCTGTTTTGTGCACCGGTAGATGGGGCTCCTGCATCATTTGGGTTTAGGATATCTGATCTTGCCAAATCCTAGTTGTTGTGTTTGTAGATAGACGGGCACTTCGGAATATCTCTTATGAATCTGCTACTAGCTACTCCCTCCGTCCCATAATATAAGAGTGATTTTGACACTAATGTAGTGTCCAAAACACTCATATATTATGGAACGGAGGGAGTATTATTTCAATCTGTAGATTGTGATCCATCAACCCTACTTATGCTGTTTCAGGTGTGAGGAGAAGACGCAACATGTGCCTGGCCCGTCGTACACGTCCTCTAATCTGAGGCCTCCTAGCATGCCAACATCTGCCTCTTACTTGCCCTCTATTTGTCTGCCACCGTGGCTTTGCCCGCCAAATTTTCAGTGCCCAGGGGACCTGCTGGGACGCCCCCTTACCCCGTCTCTAGGGCCACCATTTCTGCACCGGAAACATCCTGAGTGGGGAATAGACTTCTACATCCGGGTCGACCGTGCGGGATGCTACCACACATATCCTCACGTTGGTGGGCCATTTGAAGGACTACAGGAAGCGGAACATGCTATCGAGCGCCATCTTGATGACCGTCGGGATCCAAAAATGTTAGTTTTTTCAACTTCCTTTCTCGATCTTGCTATATGCTACTGATTTCATTACTCCATCGGTGATGCTTTTGCTGCTGCTCCTCTACTACCACCTAGAACATTTTAGCTGGTTAACTGAGTCAGTTGCACTATCTCACAGCTGTTATATATAGGAAAAATAGGGAAGAACACAACATTTATGCTATTTTTGCTTGAGGTAGTTCGGGCAACATGGGAACTGCATTGTCTTTTCAGTTGAACTTCAAAAGCTTGTAAAAAGGTCTTGTCAGTGGTAAACAAAGGGCTGTTCAGTTTTTGATATTCAAAATTGCCTTTGTAGTTACCGATGGAGTAATGAAATCCAATGCACATATATGATATATCTTAATTAGCCTTTTGCTATTTTGGAGCTTATGTTAGGGCCTTAGGGGTTGTGTTTCTTGCTAACGATATCTGAAGCCGTTTTTCATGCGAAGCTGATCACAAAGTCAATCACCTTGTAGAATGCGTGCAAACAAGGCTCGGGGGTTTTGTGCGGTTGCCGATTATTGTAGGTCCACTCTTCATTATGTGCGTTAAAATAAGGTTATCGTTTAATGTCGCCATTCACTAGCGGAAGTAACCCAAATGCGTTAGGGTACTTAGGAGTCCAAGAAGACACCAACACAGCCTAAAGTAGACCAGAAAGAGAGGGGAAGGATGAAGACAATGCTCATGCCTAGACAGAAATGAAATAATAAGGAACAAGAAATTTCGATAGTAGTTATTTATATGTTCTCTGTAGCAACGCATGTGTATTATACTAGTATGTATAGTTTTTTTGTCTGAATTAGTGAATTGTAGCTTGTACAATTGGTTAGCTTCGAATCAGGCACACCCACTCAATTATGTTTCCTTTGTATTATTCTCCACAACTTCTTGAAGTGTCATGTACTAACTGCCTTTAATGTAAACCAGGTCTACGATGGATAATGTTTCTGCAGTGGACATCGCTGTACGACATTATCTCTACCTGCCTGATGGCACAAGGAAGCACTCGGGAATATATGATAAAATCAGTGATAATCAGCGCCAGTTAGTTCTTGCTTTGGTGGACAAGTATAACGATGACAACAGTCTTTTGGAGGTTTACTCTTATCCCTCTCTCTAGCTCTTTCTTTTCTCTTTTGTTCTGTAATTGTTCTGTCAAATTGAACTGAATCGGTCCAATTCTTGTCCTCGTATTGAAATGAATCGAGAATTATAAGAGTTAATTAATGATGTTTGAGCTTTTACTATTGAGTGTCTATTTACTTTTCATGGTATTTATGGATTGATCACAAGCCAAAACATGGTTAGAGCTCTAATATGTCTTATGCTTATCCATAACACTTAATGGCTCATTGAATCCATGCTTATTATTGTAGGATCTTGCATATGAACTAACTAAGGTGGTGTGCTACAAGTCATTCCGTGAGGCTGATGTCCGCATGTGGTACCATCATATAAATTTCTCTGCAAAGGCTAAAGGAGGGGCTGATTGCAAGTTCTTCTTCGCTGAAGTCATATTTATGCAAGGAGAATTGCCGGTTAGCTGTTTGTGCATGATTGCACCTACTGATGATGGTAATCTCTTAACTCACTTGCTATGAATTAGATAATTTACTACATATGTTTCTTGCTCTAGTATAGAGACTCTGTGTTCTATTGGGGTGTGATCAGTTCCGTTCTTGTGTTTGGTTGGGTCCAACTAGTTGGAATTCCCGGTCAGCTCCGTTCTTGTGTTCTATTGGAGAATTGCTGGTCAGCTGTTTGTGCATGATTGCACCTACTGATGATGGTAATCTTTTAACTCACTTGCTATGAATTAGATAATTTACTACATATGTTTATTGCTCTAGTATAGAGATTCTGTGTTCTATTGGGGTGTGATCAGTTCCGTTCTTGTGTTTGGTTGGGTCCAACTAGTTGGAGTGGGATGGTTTCATTTCTGTCTTTCGTTGAATAGATCAACTGAGTAGAATTAGATTCAGCCCACCTCTTTCATAAGTATGGTGAGCTTACCTCTCACATATGCATTTGTAGTATATTAATTTATTGTTTTTCAGCATATATTAATCAAATTTCAGCAACATTTTGTTTGCATTGTTCACCAAAAAGCATTAATATCCATTCACAATCATAACACATTTTCTGATTTCAATTCCATACAAAAAGAAGTGCTTGCCCACAATATCTGGCCCTACCAAACACGAGAACCGGCACATTTTCTGATTTTTCATTTCTGATTTCTAATTGATTTGTATGCTTGCTATAAATATTTTGCATAGTGCCACAATGGCCTGACCTTTGGCAGGTTTGGCATGCTTCGATGTATATAGAACCAAATTTAGGCTCGGGCTTAAGTATGTACGGATTAATTATCTCTGGCCATTAGCACAACTATGTACTATGCTATTACCCATCTCGATATCCTCTCTATTTCTCTAGTCTCCCATGGGCGTCGGAAGGCGGCCGTGACGGCGCTGTGTGAAGCTGCTTCTCTTCTCCGCTCGCTGATATGTTGTTGCTTGCCGCTACTCCCCTGTCCCTTCAGCGTTGCACCTGCTAGCCCGCCACTGCTTGCCTCCTCGTGCTGCCGCTGCTGCCTGCTAGCCTACCGCCGCCGCAGTAAATCAGCAGCAAAACAGCATTAATTCGACAACAGTTCAGCAGAAAAATATTTGATAAATTCAGCAATTTTAGATAACTGAAACTGATGTTTCAGCTCAAATGATTGAAACATACAAGTTTCAACCTCTCAAAGTCTAACCAAATAACTGATAAACTAATTAAGTCGCTGCACTAAGACTAGTAGTTTGATTCCAACACTGGAAGTTTGAATTTTTAAACAATCAACACATCATGGTAAGCAGAATGATTGAATGAAGTGCAGAGCTGACATCTCCAGCTTCTTAGTTTTCAATTCTTCACTCTTAACTCAATGCAAGCATGCAGGATGCAGCAAGCCTAGTAATTATCGCATCCTGAACATGGCAATGATGCAAGACCATCGATGTAATCCGCTATGTAGCCTCTCGTTTGATACCAAGCTGTCCACAAATCTGAAGTTCCACTTGGTTCCTCAACCAAACACACCCTTGCATTACATACATTACATATCCTGTTCAACATTTTTCTTGTGCCTGATTTGTTACTTGGCAGTTAATAACAAATTTCTCTTTTTTTATCTCTTTTGTAAAGGGCACTGCTTTAGTTGTAGAAATAATGGCAATGATCTGAAGCATCCTAAAGGTGTTCGATATGCTGGTGGTCATGTGATGCGCACATTCAATCCATTTGGTGGATGTAAGGTGCCGCCGGAAGCCTGGGTCCATGATGTATGTATCCTAGCAAGAGTGTGTTTGTTTTGACATTTTGTGTCCGCATTTGTTGCTAATGAATGTGTTTTGCAGTGGGAGGCTGAGGAGGCTAGGTTCAGAAAAACATTGGAGGTAATGGCGTATCTTGGTATACTAGTACCTTTACACATTATGTTGTTGGTTAGTTGGCTGATGGTTACTTATATGTTGTTCAGGGCTTTGATCTATCAGGGCCACCACCTATCTTCCCAGGGAATGTCGCTAATGTGTACATTGGAACCTCAGTGTGGGAAGGAGGGCGCTGGAGAACGGAGGAGGCGGCTAAGGTGGGTGCTGGAGCAGAATGTTAATGCCAAGGAGGGAACTTGCTATTTCCTGTCGAGATGAAGATATCTTGTTAAGTACAGTAGTACGTACTTGATAATTTTGTAAAGCATGTGTGGTAGTATGATTTAAGAAAACGTGCCAATGCTATAGCTTGACTGTAGCAACTGGTATTTGCACCGCCTCCATGAGAAAGCTAAGGAGGGCGACTTGCTATTTCTCTTGTTGAGATGAAGATGTACACTACATAGTACTCCCTCTAGTGATCTAAACTCTCTTATATTTCTTTACGGAGGGAGTACTTAACTAGCCATGACCGCGTGTCGGCATGCCGCGCCCCGATGTGTATATATGCTATTTATTATCAGTGTAAGTGATGCATCTTGCAAGATAGAAAATACACATTGCCGTGCCCGTCCATATGCCGTGATGAAAATAATCCTATGTGATGGCAAACCTAGACTGTTGGTAAATAAAATATCTAGACTGTTTTTTAAAAAAGATGTGTATTATATTAAATAATCAACATAGGTTCATTACAATCATCATCGACCTGGAACTGAACCGAACAACACACCCTTACTCACACCACTCCTACCAAAACTAGCGAGAGCGTGGGCAACCCTATTGTCATTTCTAGAGATCTTAGCAATAGTAAAATTGTCATTTCTAGAGATCTTAGCAATAGTAAAATCAGGGAGTTGGCCCAGCAAACTCTGAATTTCCCTACACAAGCTACCAATGGGAGATCTATTAAAGTCCTTTGAAGAAATTTGTTGGATGACATTCACACAGTCGCTCTCAATAACTACTGGCCGGTCTATGAACTGCATGGTATCTCGGATTCCTTCAAGA
>NC_041391.1:561480011-561510904 GCF_002162155.2 Triticum dicoccoides | reverse complement strand
AAGCTCCATGGTTTGTCTCCTAAATAAAGCTTGCATCAACATTTAGTTTGAGCCAACCTGAGTTAGGTCTGGCCCATTGATTATCTGCAACTCTCTGTTTAGTCTCACAGAATGAAATGTCTGGCATCACTTTTCCTTTTCCTTTAAAGTCAGGTAGCGACTGTCCCGCTCTGATTGCCGCACAGGAGCTAGCATAACTTTGTAGGAATTCTGCTGATGCCTTTATTGTATCTTTCCCGTCACCAAATATAATGTTATTTCTAAGGTGCCATGCTCGCCACCAGATGAAGAGGAGGTGTGTACGCTCCTCCTCATTCGCCTTATCAAGAGTTAGAAGGACCCACTCACGCCCGGTACATGTAAGATCAGTGTCCCGGGGAAGGGTCCAGACCTCACGCATGGTGTCACGTAGGGCTTTAGCTTTTGTGCATCTCATGACTGCGTGATATCCGTCTTCTGGTTCCATCCCACAGATAGAGCATGTAGGGAATAGCTCCAACCCTCTCTTATGTCTACTTGTCTGAACTCCGAGTGACTCCGTCGCCAAACGCCACCCAAAATTTCTAATCTTGGGAGGAACATTTGCTTTCCAAAGCACGCTCCAAATCTTTCTTTCTCCAGTTAGCCCCGTACTGCTTTGTCCCAAATCTCGATTCGCCTCCTTGTCATTAACGGCTAGCCTGTATGCACTGCGAACCGAAAAAACACCTGAGCGTTCAAAGTGCCATGCTATAAAATCCTCAGAGGTAGACTGTGGGAGGCAAATTTTTAGCACTTCGTCAACATCATGAGGTAGTAATATTTTCCTAATCAGTTCCTCATTCCATGTCCTTGTCACTGGATCGATCAGCTCGGAGACCCACTTTATCCTAGTACGAGATTGTTTCCCAGTGATTTTTAAATTTCCCATTGGGATCCAATTATCTCTCCACACTCTGACTTTATCACCTACACCAATCCTCCAAACGATGCCTTTCTTAAGGAGATCCAAACCATGACAGATTCCTTGCCAGCAGGGTGACGCGTTTTGGATAAAAGCAGTATCAGCAAGACTGTTGATAAATAAAATATCAAAATCTATACAAGGAAAGTGTGGTTAGAATTAACCAGCAGAAACACCACAGCCAAGCAGGCAGATTTTATCAAGGGGTGACACTGGGCTGAACTTTGCAACACTGGCATCATACACGACAGTGTAGAGTGTACCGACTGGTGTTGATGTTCCCATAAAATGGTAACTGGGTCTTCCATTTGCTGAGAACCGGTCCTTGCGATCACTCACATTTGCAATATTTGCTTCCTTCAAGTTTCATACTTCCATTTAGTCCATTGTGCCCAACCTGAAATTTAATCCTGGTACCGCCATTGCCCCCCTCCCTCTCAATACTTGTTGTTTGTCGTCTCTGACTGCACTGCTGCCCTAATAACCACCTGACGCTTCCAGCTCGATAACACTGCCTCTGCAGTGTTGCTGCTGCCTGTTTGAGGTCACCATCTCCTTCAATTCGCTTTCAATTCTGCCACAAAATCTATTTCCAAGTATTGTAAGATACTGCCATGTGCTTCAGTTAATTTGTTTCAAATGGTGATTTATATTGCTGCATTCTTCAGTTATTCTGTATTATGTTTCAAATTGCAATTTTATATCTTGTTTATTGCTACAAGCTTGTATGTTTGACACATACATCGCTGAGCAATCCGAAATTGCCACCAATAATAGATCAGCTAATGCCACTGTCGACACTTACAGGTAAGCATATGCTCGCATGGAAGTTGTAATTTTGCCCCAGTTGTTACCGATGGATGCGAAATTGATGTTCACTAATAGGGATACCATGAAGATGAGTTGTGATGATAGGTTTGCTGTTCTAAGGAGGATGGGTGAGGAATGCATCTACGAGGATGAGCTCCGCCTCCTTCTGAAAAAGAAGCCTTCTCCCGTTTGCTATGTTTGGTTTGGGCCATCCCCCATGATGGACATAGAGCAGGTACAGCAATGGGAAAAATCTGGCGTGGCATTTTTTCTCTAGATGTTTGTTGTGAACTCAACATCGCTCGGTTGGCGAACCAACCCGCGTTCGAGGCCTGGCCTCCGCGGGTGTGCTCTTAATTGTTTCTTCTCCACGGGTGCTACTGCTTGCCCTTTTTTTAATGCTTGTTACCTAAGCATGAACATGAACAGATTCTACGCAAGTGTCACTCCGAGGCCTACAAGGACACCATGCTGGTGATAGAATTGCACACAAGGTATTACGATCTAGTTTTTATTGGCCTACACTTTTTAAGGATGCTCATAAGTTTGTCTTGTCTTGTGATGAATGTCAAAGAATTGGTAACATTAGTAGACGTCAGGAAATGACTATGAATTATTTATTTGTTATTGAACCATTTGATGTTTGGGGATTTGATTATATGGGACATTTTCCTTACTCTAATGGGTATACACATGTTTTAGTTGTTGTTGATTACGTTACTAAGTGGGTAGAAGCTATTCCAACTAGAAGCGTTGATCATAACACTTCTATTAAAATGCTTAAAGAAGTTATTTTCCCGAGTTTTGGAGTCCCTGGATATTTAATGACCGATGGTGATTCACACTTTATTCATGGTGCTTTCCATAAATTGCTTGCTAAGTATGATGTTAACCATAGAATTGCATGTGCCTATCATCCTCAGTCTAGTGGTCAAGTAGAATTAAGTACTAGGGAAATAAAATTGATCTTGCAAAAGACTGTCAATAGATCCAGAAAGAATTGGTCTAAGAAACTTGATGATGCATTATGGGCTTATAGAACTGCATACAAAAACCCATGGGTATGTCTATGTATAAAATGGTTTATGGAAAAACATGTCACTTACCTCTTGAACTAGAATATAAAGCTTATTGAGCAATTAAAGAGCTCAACTATGATTTCAAACTTGCCGGTGAGAAGAGATTATTTGACATTAGCTCACTTGATGAATGGAGAACCCAAGCCTATGAAAACGCCAAATTGTTTAAAGAAAAGGTTAAAAGAGCATGACAAAAGGATACAAAAGCGTGAATTCGATATAGGTGACCGTATCTTGCTATACAACTCTCGTTTAAGATTTTTTTGGAGGAAAACTTCTCTCCAAGTGGGAAGGTCCTTACATTATCAAGGAAGTTTATCGTTCCGGTGCCATCAAGATCAATAATGCCGAGGGCAATAACCTGAAGGTGGTAAACGGGCAAAGAATCAAACATTATATCTCAGGTGCTCCCATAAATGTTGAAACCAATATTATTAATACCATGATACCCGAGGAGTACATAAAGGAAACCTACCAGAACCCTGAAAAGGACTAGGTATATGATACGGTAAGTAAACCGACTCCAAAAGTCTTCTAAAGGCAATTTTACTCTGTTTTGGAATATTAAAAATCACAAAAATAAAAAGTAGTCCAAATAGTACACGAGGAAGCGACAAGCCTTGGGGCGTGCCCTGCCCCCTAGGCACGCCTCTCGGGCTTGTGGTCACCTAGTGTGCCCTCTGGACTCTGTTTTCTTGCAGAATACTTCTTTTGGTCGTTAAAAATTCATTATAAATCTCCCAAAGGTTTTAACCCGAAAATCCTCTGTTCTTGTTTCGTGCTGTTTTATTGTCAGATCTGAAAATATGTCATCTCAAGATTCGGAAGGGGAGAGCTATGTTGCTAACTATATTGCAAACCCTAGGGTATATGGAGAGGTGGATCATTATGGCTGGACCACAGATGAGGAGGAAGACGCTAACATGAAGGAAACAAAGGATGATAGCTCTGAGGAAGAGGAAGACCCACTACCTCAACCTGGAGACATGCATGTGGAATTCAAGAAGTCAAGCCTCCCTAATGGATACAAACCTAAGGTTCAATTCATCCCATCTCGTTTTCTGCAGGAGAGCAAGGCATCATTACGCAAAAGGATATTAAAGCTTGAGTTAGAGAATGAGGATCTAAGGGAGGAAAACTTTATGCTCAAATATAAGATGAAGAAGAAGGCTTCCTCTTCAACAACCTCATCACCACCACCACCTTCGAAGAAGGAGACTTGAGTACATGGGTATGGGCACTCCCCTTGGCTTGTGCCAAGCTTGGGGGAGGTGCCCCGGTATCATATCACCATCACATCTTTACCTTTATCGTTTATATTAGTTTGATCCTTTTGGTTATATCTTGATCTAGTAGAATAAGAGTTTTCGTATGATCTAGTTTTTGGGTTTTGCTTTGAGTCCCCTCTATGTAATCGAGTGTGAGAGTTATATAATAAAGAGTAGTTTTGAGTAAGGGCATTGCTTTCTTGCTTTGATCTTGGAAAAGAAGAAAAAGAATAAAAGAAATAAAAGAGTATATAATAATCTTATGGAGAGTGATGACTTCACATATAAGAAGTATGAGGATTGAAACTTGTTGTGGGTTGACAAACGTAGTCATTGTTGCAATTGAAAGGAAGTAATAAAGAAAGAAAGGTTCACATACAAATATATTATCTTGGACATCTTTTACGATTGTGAGCACTCAATAAAATATTATATGTTAAGAAGTCGATTTTGGACAAGGAAGACAACATAATGAGGTATGTTTGCTTATTTTCGAATAGAAGTTATATTGCCATGGATCCTCTAACATGTGACACTTGCTTCCACCTCTACTAGCCAAAACATTCACAATAAGTAGAGATACTACTTCTGCATCCAAACACCATTAACCCAGTTTTGCCATGAGAGTCCACTATACCTACCTATGGATTGAGTAAGATCCTTCAAGTTGTCATCGGTACAAGCAATAAAAATTGCACCTTAAATATGTATGATCTATTAGTGTGAGGAAAATAAACTTTATATGAACTTGTGATAGGGAAGACATAAAAGCGACGGACTACATAATAAAGGTTTCTATCACAAGCGGTAATATAAAGTGATGTTCTGTTGCATTAAGAGTTCGGGCATTCAACCAAAAAGCACATGACAACCTCTGCTTCCCCCTACAAAGGGCCTATATTTTACTTTTTTAGTACTTACCTTTATGCAAGAGTCATGGTGATCCTCACCATTCCCTATATTTCGCCTTTTTCTTTTGGCAAGCGTCATATGTTGGGGTAAGATCTAGATGTTGGGGAACGTTGCAGAAAATTAAAATTTTTCCTACGGTTTCACCAAGATCCATCTATGAGTTCATCTAAGCAACGAGTCAAGGGGAAGAGTTTGCATCTACATACCACTTGTAGATCGAGTGCGGAAGCTTCAAGGGGATGGTGATGATGGAGTCGTACTCGTCGTGATTCGGATCACCGATGACCAAGTGCTGAACGGACAGCACCTCCGCGTTCAACACACGTACGGGACGGACGACGTCTCCTCCGTCTTGATCCAGCAAGGAGGAAGGAGAGGTTGAGGAAGGAAGCTCCAACGGCAGCATGACGGCGTGGTGTAGTTGGTGCAGAAGTACTCCGGCAGGGCTTCGCCAAGCACGTACGGAGGAGGAGAGGTGTTGGGGAGGGGAGGGGCTGCGCCTTGAGTTGTGTCTAGCAGCCCTCCCCTCACCCCTCTATATATAGGAGGAGAGGGGCAAGGGGGCCGGCCCTCTAGGGGAAACCCTAGAGGGGGGCGGCGGCCAAAGGGAGAGGGAAAAGGGGTGGCTTGCCCCCCAAGCTAGGGGGGCGCCCCCTTTAGGGTTTCCCCTCCCCTTGCCCTAGCCGCATGGGCCTAGGTGGGGAGGCGCGCCCAGCCAACTAGGGGCTGGCTCCCTCTCCCACACAGCCCATGTGGCCCCCCGGGAGGGGTGGCCCCACCCGGTGGACCCCCGGAACCCTTCCGGTGGCCCTGGTACAATACCGGTATGCCACTGAAACTTTCCGGTGTCCGTTTAACCACTTTCCTTATATAAATATTTACCTCCGGACCATTCCGGAACTCCTCGTGACGTCCGGGATCTCATCCGGGACTCCGAACAACATTCGGTAATCACATACTTGTCTTCCTGATAACCCTAGCGTCACCGAACCTTAAGTGTGTAGACCCTACGGGTTCGGGAGACATGCAGACATGACCGAGACGACCTCAGGTCAATAACCAACAGCGGGATCTGGATACCCATGTTGGCTCCCACATGCTCCTCGATGTTGTCATCGGATGAACCACGATGTCGAGGATTCGATCAAACCCCGTATGCAATTCCCTTTGTCAATCGGTACGTTACATGCCCGAGACTCGATCGTCGATATCCCAATACCTTGTTCAGTCTCGTTACCGGCAAGTCACTTTACTCGTACCGCAATGCATGATCCCGTGATCAAACACTTGGTCACTTTGAGCTCATTGTGATGATGCATTACCGAGTGGGCCCAGAGATACCTCTCCGTCATACGGAGTGACAAATCCCAGTCTCGATCCGTGTCAACTCAACAGACACTTTCGGAGATACCTGTAATGCACCTTTATAGTCACCCAGTTACGTTGTGACGTTTGGTACACCCAAAGCACTCCTACGGTATCCGGGAGTTACACGATCTCATGGTCTAAGGAAGAGATACTTGACATTGCAAAAGCTCTAGCAAACGAACTAACCGACCTTTGTGCTATGCTTAGGATTGGGTCTTGTCCATCACATCATTCTCCTAATGATGTGATCCTGTTATCAACGACATCCAATGTCCATAGCCAGGAAACCATGACTATCTGTTGATCACAACGAGCTAGTCAACTAGAGGCTCACTAGGGACATATTGTGGTCTATGTATTCACACGTGTATTACGATTTCCGGATAATACAGTTATAGCATGAATAAAAGACTATTATCATGAGCAAAGAAATATAATAATAACACTTTTATTATTGCCTCTAGGGCATATTTCCAACAGTCTCCCACTTGCACTAGAGTCAATAATCTAGTTACATTGTGATGAATCGAACACCCATAGAGTTCTGGTGTTGATCATGTTTTGCTCGCGAGAGAGGTTTAGTCAACGGATCTGCGACATTCAGATCCGTATGTACTTTGCAAATTTTTATGTCTCCATCTTGAACATTTTCACGGATGGAGTTGAAACGACGCTTGATGTGCCTGGTCTTCTTGTGAAATCTGGGCTCCTTCGCAAGGGCAATAGCTCCAGTATTGTCACAGAAAAGTTTGATCGGCCCCGACGCATTGGGTATGACTCCTAGGTCGGTGATGAACTCCTTCACCCAAATAGCTTCATGCGCTGCCTCCGAGGCTGCCATGTACTCCGCTTCACATGTAGATCCCGCCACGACGCTCTGCTTGCAGCTGCACCAGCTTACTGCTCCACCATTCAACATATACACGTATCCGGTTTGTGACTTAGAGTCATCCAGATCTGTGTCGAAGCTAGCGTCGACGTAACCCTTTACGACGAGCTCTTCGTCACCTCATAAACGAGAAACATGTCCTTTGTCCTTTTCAGGTACTTTAGGATATTCTTGACCGCTGTCCAGTGTTCCTTGCCGGGATTACTTTGGTATCTTCCTACCAAACTTACGGCAAGGTTTACATCAGGTCTGGTACACAGCATGGCATACATAATAGATCCTATGGCTGAAGCATAGGGGATGACGCTCATCTCTTCTTTATCTTTTGCCGTGGTCGGGCATTGAGCCGAGCTCAATCTCACACCTTGCAATACATGCAAGAACCCCTTCTTAGACTGATCCATTTTGAACTTCTTCAAAATCTTATCAAGGTATGTGCTTTGTGAAAGACCTATGAGGCGTCTCGATCTATTTCTATAGATCTTGATGCCTAATATATAAGCAGCTTCTCCAAGGTCCTTCATTGAAAAACACTTATTCAAGTAGGCCTTAATGCTGTCCAAAAATTCTATATCATTTCCCATCAAAAGTATGTCATCTACATATAATATGAGAAATGCTACAGAGCTCCCACTCACTTTCTTGTAAACGAAGGTTCTCCATAAGTCTGCATAAACCCAAACGCTTTGATCATCTCATCAAAGCGAATGTTCCAACTCCGAGATGCTTGCACCAGCCCATAAATGGATCGCTGGAGCTTGCATACTTTGTTAGCATTCTTAGGATCGACAAAACCCTCCGGCTGCATCATATACAGTTCTTCCTTAAGATGCCCGTTAAGGAATGCCGTTTTGACGTCCATCTGCCATATCTCATAATCATAGTATGCGGCAATTGCTAACATGATTCGGACGGACTTAAGCTTCGCTACGGGAGAGAAAGTCTCATCGTAGTCAATCCCTTGAACTTGCCGATAACCCTTAGCGACAAGTCGAGCTTTATAGATGGTGACATTACCATCCGCATCCGTCTTCTTCTTAAAGATCCATTTGTTTTCTATCGCTCGCCGATCATCGGGCAAGTCAGTCAAAGTCCATACTTTGTTTTCATACATGGATTCTATCTCGGATTTCATGGCTTCTAGCCATTTGTTGGAATCTGGGCCCGCCATCGCTTCTTCATAGTACGAAGGTTCACCGTTGTCTAACAACATGATTTCCAGGACAGGGTTGCCGTACCACTCTGGTGCGGAACGTGTCCTTGTGGACCTACGAAGTTCAGTAGCAACTTGATCCGAAGTACCTTGATCATCATCATTATTTTCCTCTTCAGTTGGTGTAGGCATCACAGGAACATTTTCTTGAGCTGCACTACTTTCCCGTTCAAGAGGTAGTACTTCATCGAGTTCTACTTTCCTCCCACTTACTTCTTTCGAGAGAAACTCTTTTTCCAGAAAGGATCCGTTCTTAGCGACAAAGATCTTGCCCTCGGATCTTAAGTAGAAGGTATACCCAATGGTTTCCTTAGGGTATCCTATGAAGACGCATTTTTCCGACTTGGGTTCGAGCTTCTCAGGTTGAAGTTTCTTGACATAAGCATCGCATCCCCAAACTTTCAGAAACGACAGCTTAGGTTTCTTCCCAAACCATAATTCATACGGTGTCGTCTCAACGGATTTAGACGGTGCCCTATTTAAAGTGAATGTAGCTGTCTCTAGAGCGTATCCCCAAAATGATAGTGGTAAATCGGTAAGAGACATCATAGACCGCACCATATCCAATAGAGTGCGATTACGACGTTCGGACACACCGTTACGCCGAGGTGTTCCAGGCGGCGTGAGTTGTGAAACGATTCCACATTTCCTTAAGTGTGTACCAAATTCGTGACTTAAGTATTCTCCTCCATGATCTGATCGTAAGAATTTTATATTTCGGTCACGTTGATTCTCTACTTCATTCTGAAATTCCTTGAACTTTTCAAAGGTCTCAGACTTGTGTTTCATCAAGTAGACATACCCATATCTACTCAAGTCATCTGTGAGAGTGAGAACATAATGATATCCTCCGCGAGCCTCAACGCTCATTGGACCGCACACATCGGTATGTATGATTTCCAACAAGTTGGTTGCTCGCTCCATTGTTCCGGAGAACGGAGTCTTGGTCATCTTGCCCATGAGGCATGGTTCGCATGTGTCAAATGATTAATAATCAAGAGACTCTAAAAGTCCATCAGCATGGAGCTTCTTCATGCGCTTGACACCAATGTGACCAAGGCGGCAGTGCCACAAGTATGTGGGACTATCGTTATCAACTTTACATCTTTTGGTATTCACGCTATGAATATGTGTAACACTACGTTCGAGATTCATTAAGAATAAACCATTGACCATCGAAGCATGACCATAGAACATATCATATAAATAGAACAACCATTATTCTCGGACTTAAATGAGTAGCCATCTCGTATCAGACGAGATCCAGATACAATGTTCATGCTCAAACTTGGCACAAAATAACAATTATTAAGGTTTATAACTAATCCCGTAGGTAAATGTAGAGGTAGCGTGCCGACGGCGATCACATCGACCTTGGAACCGTTCCCGACGCGCATCGTCACCTCGTCCTTCGCCAGTCTCCGCTTATTCCGCAGCTCCTGCTGTGAGTTACAAATATGAGCAACGACACCGGTATCAAATACCCAGGAGTTACTACGAGTACTGGTAAGGTACACATCAATTACATGTATATCGAATATACCTTTAGTGTTGCCGGCCTTCTTATCCGCTAAGTATTTGGGGCAGTTCCGCTTCCAGTGACCCTTCCCCTTGCAATAAAAGCACTCAGTCTCAGGCTTGGGTCCATTCTTTGACTTCTTCCCGGCAACTGGCTTACCGGGCGCGGCAACCTCTTTGCCATCCTTCTTGAAGTTCTTCTTACCCTTGCCCTTCTTGAACTTAGTGGTCTTATTGACCATCAACACTTGATGTTCTTTCTTGATTTCAACCTCTGCTGACTTCAGCATTGAAAATACTTCAGGAATGGTCTTCACCATCCCCTGCATATTGTAGTTCATCACGAAGCTCTTGTAGCTTGGTGGGAGCGACTGAAGGATTTTGTCAATGACCGCCTCATCAGGGAGGTTAATGTCCAGCTGGGACAGGCGGTTGTGCAACCCAGACATTTTGAGTATGTGCTCACTGACAGAACTATTTTCCTCCATCTTACAACTGTAGAACTTGTCGGAGACTTCATATCTCTCGACCCGGGCGTGAGCTTGGAAAACTAGTTTCAGCTCTTCGAACATCTCATATGCTCCGTGATGCTCAAAACGCTTTTGGAGCCCCGGTTCTAAGCTGTAAAGCATGCCACACTGAATGAAGGAGTAATCATCAGCACGAGACTGCCAAGCATTCATAATGTCTTGGTTCTCTGGGACGGGAGCGTCACCTAGCGGTCCTTCTAGGACATATTGTTTCCTGGCAGCTATGAGGATGATCCTCAGGTTCCGGACCCAGTCCGTATAGTTGCTGCCATCATCTTTCAGCTTGGTTTTCTCTAGGAACGCGTTGAAGTTCATGTTGACATGAGCGTTGGCCATTTGATCTACAAGACATATTTGCAAAAGGTTTTAGACTAAGTTCATGATAATTAAGTTCATCTAATCAAATTATTGAATGAACTCCCACTCAGATTTGACATCCCTCTAGTCATCTAAGTGTTACACGATCCGAGTCAACTAGGCCGTGTCCGATCATCACGTGAGACAGACTAGTCATCGTCGGTGAACATTCTCATGTTGATCGTATCTTCCATACCACTCGTGTTCGACCTTTCGGTCTCCGTGTTCCGAGGTCATGTCTGTACATGCTAGGCTCGTCAAGTTAACCCTAAGTGTTTTGCATGTGTAAAACTGTCTTACACCCGTTGTATGTGAACGTAAGGATCTATCACACCCGATCATCACGTGGTGCTTCGAAACGACGAACTTTAGCAACGGTGCACAGTTAGGGGAGAACACTTCTTGAAATTGTTGTAAGGGATCATCTTATTTACTACCGTCGTTCTAAGTAAACAAGATGCATAAAACATAATAAACATCACATGCAATTATATAAAGTAGTGACATGATATGGCCAATATCATATAGCTCCTTTGATCTTCATCTTCGGGGCTCCATGATCATCTTGTCACCGGCATGACACCATGATCTCCATCATCGTGTCTTCATGAAGTTGTCACGCCAATGACTACTTCTACTTCTATGACTAACGCGTTTAGTAATGAAGTAAAGTAGTTTACATGGCATTCTTCAATGACACACAGGTCATACAAAAATTAAAGACAACTCCTATGGCTCCTGCCGGTTGTCATACTCATCGACATGCAAGTCGTGAATCCTATTACAAGAACATGATCTCATACATCACAATTCATCATTCATCACAACTTCTGGCCATATCACATCACATGAACAATCGCTGCAAAAACAAGTTAGACGTCCTCTAATTGTTGTTGCATCTTTTACGTGGCTGCAATTGGGTTCTAGCAAGAACGTTTTCTTACCTACGAATAACCACAACGTGATCTTGTCAACTTCCATTTACCCTTCATAAGGACCCTTTTCATCGAATCCACTTCAACTAAAGTGGGAGAGACAGACACCCGCCAGCCACCTTATGCAACTAGTGCATGTTAGTCGGTGGAACCGGTCTCACGTAAGCGTACGTGTAAGGTTGGTCCGGGCCGCTTCATCCCACAATACCGCTGAAGCAAGATAAGACTAGTAGCGGCAAGCAAGTTGACAAGATCTACGCCCACAACAAAATTGTGTTCTACTCGTGCAAAGAGAACTACGCATAAACCTGGCTCATGATGCCACTGTTGGGGAACGTTGCAGAAAATTAAAATTTTTCCTACGGTTTCACCAAGATCCATCTATGAGTTCATCTAAGCAACGAGTCAAGGGGAAGAGTTTGCATCTACATACCACTTGTAGATCGAGTGCGGAAGCGTTCAAGGGGATGGTGATGATGGAGTCGTACTCATCGTGATTCGGATCACCGATGACCAAGTGCTGAACGGACATCACCTCCGCGTTCAACACACGTACGGGACGGACGACGTCTCCTCCGTCTTGATCCAGCAAGGAGGAAGGAGAGGTTGAGGAAGGCAGCTCCAACGGCAGCACGACGGCGTGGTGTAGTTGGTGCAGAAGTACTCCGACAGGGCTTCGCCAAGCACGTACGGAGGAGGAGAGGTGTTGGGGAGGGGAGGGGCTGCGCCTTGAGTTGTGTCTAGCAGCCCTCCCCTCACCCCTCTATATATAGGAGGAGAGGGGCAAGGGGGCCGGCCCTCTAGGGAAAACCCTAGAGGGGGGCGGCGGCCAAAGGGAGAGGGAAAAGGGGTGGCTTGCCCCCCAAGCTAGGGGGGCGCCCCCTTTAGGGTTTCCCCTCCCCTTGCCCTAGCCGCATGGGCCTAGGTGGGGAGGCGCGCCCAGCCCACTAGGGGCTGGCTCCCTCTCCCACACAGCCCATGTGCCCCCCCGGGAGGGGTGGCCCCACCCGGTGGACCCCCGGAACCCTTCCGGTGGCCCTGGTACAATACCGGTATGCCACTGAAACTTTCCGGTGTCCGTTTAACCACTTTCCTTATATAAATCTTTACCTTCGGACCATTCCGGAACTCCTCGTGACGTCCGGGATCTCATCCGGGACTCCGAACAACATTCGGTAATCACATACTTGTCTTCCTGATAACCCTAGCGTCACCAAACCTTAAGTGTGTACACCCTACGGGTTCGGGAGACATGCAGACATGACCGAGACGACCTCACGTCAATAACCAACAGCGGGATCTGGATACCCATGTTGGCTCCCACATGCTCCTCGATGTTGTCATCGGATGAACCACGATATCGAGGATTCGATCAAACCCCGTATGCAATTCCCTTTGTCAATCGGTACGTTACATGCCCGAGACTCGATCGTCGGTATCCCAATACCTCGTTCAGTCTCGTTACCGGCAAGTCACTTTACTCGTACCGCAATGCATGATCCCGTGATCAAACACTTGGTCACTTTGAGCTCATTGTGATGATGCATTACCGAGTGGGCCCAGAGATACCTCTCCGTCATACGGAGTGACAAATCCCAGTCTCGATCCGTGTCAACTCAACAGACACTTTCGGAGATACCTGTAATGCACCTTTATAGTCACCCAGTTACATTGTGACGTTTGGTACACCCAAAGCACTCCTACGGTATCCGGGAGTTACACGATCTCATGGTCTAAGGAAGAGATACTTGACATTGGAAAAGCTCTAGCAAACGAACTAACGACCTTTGTGCTATGCTTAGGATTGGGTCTTGTCCATCACATCATTCTCCTAATGATGTGATCCCGTTATCAACGACATCCAATGTCCATAGCCAGGAAACCATGACTATCTGTTGATCACAACGAGCTAGTCAACTAGAGGCTCACTAGGGACATATTGTGGTCTATGTATTCACACGTGTATTACGATTTCCGGATAATACAGTTATAGCATGAATAAAAGACTATTATCATGAGCAAAGAAATATAATAATAACACTTTTATTATTGCCTCTAGGGCATATTTCCAACACTAGACACATATATCCACTAGGATGTAGGTGATCATGAGTTATTATTGTTGACATTACCCTTGAGGTAAATAGTTGGGAGTCAAAATTATAAACCCCTATCTTTCTCTGTGTCCAATTGAAGCTTTGATCTCATAAGTATCTCGTGAGTGGTAGAAATTGTGAAAGACTAAAAGATGATTGAGTATGTGGATTTGCTAGACAAGCTCTTATATTGACTCTTCCTGATGTTATGATAAATTACAATTGTTTCAATGACGGAGATCATAGTTTGTTGGTTTTCAATAAAAAAATCAGTTCATACTTTACCTTGTGAATGAATTACCACTTTAGCATAAGAAGTTATATGACACTATGTTATTGTTCTAAAGATGATCATGATGCCCTCATGTCCGTATTTTATTTTATCGACACCTCTATCTCTAAACATGTGGACATGATTATCGATCTCGGCTTTCGCTTGAGGACAAGCAAGGTCTAAGCTTGGAGGAGTTGATACGTCCATTTTGCATCACATTTTTATTTCCATATTTATTGCATTATGGAATATTATTTCACATTATGGTACAATACTTATGCCCATTTCTCTCTTGTTTTACAAGATTTACATGAAGAGGGAGAATGCCGGCAGCTGGAATTCTGGGCCGCAAAGGAGCAAATCTGAGATACCTATTCTGCACAACTCCAAATGTCCTGAAACTTTACGGAGAATTATTTTGGAATAAATAAAAAATATTGGGCGAAGAAATTACCAGAGGGGACCCAGCAGGTGGCCACAAGCCTCGGGAGCGCGCCCTACCCCCAGGGCTTATGGGCCCCCTGGCAGCTCTCCGGTGCCCATCTTCTGCTATATGGAGTCTTTTAACCTGGAAAAAAATCATAAGAGAGCTTTCGGGACGAAGCGCCGCTTTCTTGAGGCAGGACCTGGGCAGGAGCAATCTAGAGCTCTGACAGAGCGATTCTGCGGGGGAAACTTCCCTCCGGGAGGGGGAAATCGAAGCCATCATCATCACCAACGATCCTCTCATCGAGAGGGGGTCAATCTCCATCAACATCTTCACCAGCACCATCTTCTCTCAAACCCTAGTTCATCTCTTGTATTCAATCTTTGTTCCAAAACCTTAGATTGGTACATGTGGGTTGCCAGTAGTGTTGATTACTCCATGTAGTTGATGGTAGTTGGTTTATTTGGTGGAAGATCATATGTTTAGAACCTTAATGATATTCAATACCCCTATGATCTTGAACATGAACATGCTTTGTGAGTAGTTAATTTTGTTCCTAAGGACATGGGAGAAGTCTTGTTATAAGTAATCATGTGAATTTGGTATTCGTTCGATATTTTGATGAGATGTATGTTGTCTTTCCTCTAGTGGTGTTATGTGAACGTAGACTACATGACACTTCACCATGATTTGGGCCTAGGGGAAGGCATTGGGAAGTAATAAGTAGATGATGGGTTGCTAGAGTGATAGAAGCTTAAACCCTAGTTTATGCGTTACTTCATAAGGGGCTGATTTGGATCCACATGTTTCATGTTATGGTTAGTTTTATCTTAATTCTTCTTTCGTAGTTGCGGATGCTTGCGAGAGGGGTTAATCACAAGTGGGAGGCTTGTCCAAGTAAGGACAACACCCAAGCACCGGTCCACCCACATATCAAATTATCAAAGTAACGAACGCGGATCATATGAGCATGATGAAAACTAACTTGACGGTAATTCCCATGTGTCCTCGAGAGCGCTTTGCTTTATATAAGAGTTCATCCAGGCTTGTCCTTTGCTATAAAAAGGATTGGTCCACCTTGCTGCACCTTTGTTACACTTGTTACTTGTTACCCGTTATGAATTATCTTATCACGAAACTATCTGTTACCGGTAATTTCAGTGCCTGCAGACAATACCTTGCTGAAAACCACGTGTCATTTCATTCTGCTCCTCGTTGGGTTCAACACTCTTACTTATCGAAAGGACTACAATAGATCCCCTATACTTGTGGGTCATCAATCGACAAGGGCGAGCAGCATGAAGGAGGGTCGTCGGCGATGAGGCGACACTATAAGCAAGGAGTGAAGGTTTCAACTTGGAAAGGAAGGTGAAAAAAGGGGAAGTGTGGCTTTTGGTAAGGGGGAGGGGCGGGGAGGTAGATATTTCCGCGCAAGCCGAAAATTTTGGATCGGTGGAGCGAAAAACTGGCGTGCAAAGTGTCATCAGACACGGTCCTTTATTCAGCACTGCGTATGATATGTTGCTACTTCTTGAGCTTGCATTGGTTTTTCCCTTGAAGAGGAAAGGGTGATGCAGCACAGTAGATAACTATTTCCCTCAGTTAAGAACCAAGGTATCAATCCAGTAGGAGAAGAACACACAAATCACCAATACCTGCATAAACAATCAAACACTTGCACCCAACGCGATAAAGGGGTTGTCAATCCCTTCACGGTCACTTGCAAAAGTGAGATCTGATAGAGATAGATAAATAGAACTAAACAAAAGATAAAATATTTTTCGGTTTTTTGGTTTATAGATCTGAAAATAAAAGATGCAAAATAGTAGATCGGAAACTAATATGATGGAAAATAGACCCGGGGGCCAAAGGTTTCACTAGAGGCTTCTCTCATGAAGGCAAATAATACGGTGGGTGAACAAATTACAGTCGAGCAATTGATCGAAAAACGCAAAGTTATGACGATATCTAAGGCAATGATTATGCAATATAGGCATCACATCCGTGTCAAGTAGACCGAAATGATTCTGCATCTACTACTATTACTCCACACATCGACCGACTCCTGCCTGCATCTAGAGTATTAAGTTCATAAGAGCAGAGTAACGCATTAAGTGAGATGACATGATGTAGAGGAATTAACTCAAGCAATCACTACTGTAGGATGGTGCTAATGCGACACTACGATCAAAGACCCTTTGACGAAACTGTGTTTGATGCATTAACACAAACAATGATGTAAAAAACATCAAAAAGACGCAAAACGTTTGTGATGAATGATACATCAAACAGAATTCAGATTTTAGTTGCGTGTGTGATGCTGGGCATACAGTTGATCCATACGAAGTATTTGCAATGAGACAGAACAACAGAAATGGGCAGCAAGATCAAGGTGCGTGCGATATATGGCATACAGTTCGCTCCGATGAACCGTTTGCAATGATCGAGGTGAACACAAACAATTCGATGTAACAAGATGTGTGTGATACCCGGCAAACAGGTCGGTAATCAGAATTTTGTGTGATCATTATAGACAGCCCATACGATCTTTTTTGTGAATTATGTGCTTGACAGGGCACACAGTTCAACAAACCAACCTGTGGGCGGTAATGTAGAAGATCTCTGTCGAATACGTATTACTAACCGTCTGCGATGAGATTGATGGGATAAACAGAGATAACAAATTAATATGAGCGAATGGAAATAGAGATATATACAGTCTGCTTAATTTAGTCCTTCTTCTTGTTGTTGTTGGATGGCCCCACGACATCATCTTGGCGCGGACACTTCTTGCCGCTGACCGTTGGCTTTTCATCGCCGCCTCAGTCGTCATCATCATTGCTGTCATCGTCGTCCTCCTCCTCGTTCGACCATTCCTC
This sequence comes from Triticum dicoccoides, assembly GCF_002162155.2. Lineage (NCBI taxonomy): Eukaryota > Viridiplantae > Streptophyta > Magnoliopsida > Poales > Poaceae > Triticum > Triticum dicoccoides. The sequence continues at coordinate 561,493,406 of NC_041391.1, read as the reverse complement.
ATCATCATCATCGCCGTCCCCTTCTTCGTCCTCCGACGGATCCTTGTCCATCTGGTTGTCCTTTGATGACTCCGAGGCTGCATCCCTTCCATGATCCGGATATAATCGAGATCTGGGCTTGACACCAGACTCATGGAAGATGAGCGGGATGATTCCGATGTTGACCTATCACCGGGCGCTAGACTGCTGGCCGAAGTGTCGTCCTCGCTATCGCTCGACATGGCTGCAGAGTGTGTGCCAGTGTGTATCACGGTCTGCGGGGGATGATGAAGATGGTGGACACTTAAGCGAGATATGCAGAGAACAGGAACTGCCAATTGAAGTGGGGGTTGATGTATTATCTGACCGCTAATATAATCAACCACAATTATTTGTACCCAGTCGCTCCAAATTCCCAGGGTTGTGCAAGACTCCTATTGGCTATTTGGCTGGTTTCTTTTTTCAGAACAAAAACAAGGAAGGAGTTTTGGGATTATGTGTCAGGACCCCGACTCAATGCCACATCGATCTAGCATGTAACACCTCATATCACTTTGCGGCCTCACGCACGGTATTCCCACGGGTGTCGCCTTACCTTTGCCCGGGACCGTTTGCGCCTTTTGGCACACGTATATGACAGTGTCGCTAGCATCCATATGATAAGGAGCCCGGGCTGACATGGCTAGTCGTAAACCCAAAGCGGCACAGACTTACAGGGACAGGCATCCATGACCCAGCATCGAACGTGTCGGTCATCAGCGAGTGAATCCAGGCTGTAGCACTGGGCTAGCAGGACTCCGGTGAACCGGGCTGTAGCGGGCTAACAGGACTCCGGTATTCACCGCGTGACATTTCCCCGAAGGGACAGACACAGGAACGAAGAAGGACACATGCCGGCCAGCCTAAGTGTTCCGGAGCAGTAGCAAGCTACCATGGCTCGGTGGAAACACCAGGAGACATTTCCCCGTAAGAGAGGCTACTAAAGATAAACAACTAGATGGTCAGATCCCACACATACCAAGCATTTCAATAACATACACACAATATGCTCGATATGTGCAAATACAACATGGCGTCACAACATGACTCTATGACTCAAGTAATCTATTCAATAGGCTCCGAGGAGCGAGATATTACAAACATGGGTCTCATGACCCAACATTCAGAGCATACAAATCAAGCACAAGCGGAAGCTATCATGTCTGGGTACAGACATCTATAAATGAAAAAGGCTGAGAAGCCTGACTATCTATCAGATCCTGCCGAGGGCACAAGATCGTAGCTGAGGTATCAAGCTAAACGCCGAAGTCCACGTGGAACTACTAGTGAGACTGAAATCTCTCTGCAAAACATAAAATAGGCAAACGTGAGTACAAATGTACCCAGCAAGACTTACATCAGATCTATCTACATATGCATCATTTTCAACAAAGGGGATGGTGGGGTTTAACTGCAGCAAGCCAGCTTTGACTCGGTGGCTATCCTGAACTACGACTGCGAGTAACTCTTTTGAGGTGGCGCACACGAGTCCACATATTCACCATATCAATACACCACTATGGATCCGCTCCCGTCTCCCTACGAGAACGCCATCCATAGCACTCACGCTTATCTTGCGTATTTTAGAGTATCCACTTTCACTTGTCTATGAACTGATATAAGCAACCCAGAGGTCCTTTTCCGTGGACACGGCTATTCGAATAGATTAGGTTAACCCTGCAGGGGTGTACTTCTTCACACACGCTCTCACCACTTACCGCCGTTTACATGACATGTACTCGGCAACCTTCAAGCGGAAGCCCAACGTGGGTGTCGGCCACGGCCTGCCTAAACACTCAAGTCTCTAGTCCAGGTTTATCGCCTATTCGGGTTCCATCCATGAGGAGATCCGGCCGGAGTTTCGCTCACAGCCCCAAACGATGTGTACAGGGTTCCGTGACACCAAACGGGTGCCCGGTTTACCCGGCCACGTGCCTACGCATCACAGCCCACCCCTACGGTCAGCGCTGTCCACGGCCTCCAGCATACTACAAACACCAGAAACTACTTGCAACTCCTGGACAGAGGACAAGGGTGATTAAGAAGCCGAGAGGGTCCATTGGTTTCGGGCCCAATGCGTGGTAGTAGCTGAATCATGGATCACAAACACAGAACTCAGTTCCTGAGGACGGCTGCAATGAGACAACCCACCATGTACTCCTACATGGCCTCTCACCGCTACCTTTACCAAATCGTGTTCACACACTTAGCTCACACACAGTAGGACATGTTCACACACCTCTGATTCATCCCCGATGAATCAGACCTGACTCAACTCTAAGCAGTAGCAGGCATGACAAACAAACATAAATGAGTAGGCACATCAGGGCTCAAACAACTCCTACTCATGCTAGTGGGTTTCATCTATTTACTGTGGAATGACAGGTCATGCAGAGGATAAAGGGGTTCAGCTACCGCAGCAAGTAACAGATGAATCGATGTTGTCCTAATGCAATAAAAGAGAGCAGGAGCGAGAGAGTGGGATTGTATCGGAATGAACAAGGGGGTTTTGCTTGCCTGGCACTTCTGAAGATAACATTGAGTCTTCATCAGTGTCAACGATCACATCATCGGTATCACGTCTATCGAGAGGGGACAAATACCGGCAACACAGAAGGGAACACAATCAATGCAATGCACAATATGATGCATGATCATGACATGGCAAAATGAATGTGTGTTGGGCTAATGCAACTAAAACCAGATTAAATGGAGTTGTTTGAATCCAAGATTCAAATTCAAACTCCATATGTGGATATTTAAATGCCCTTTATATGATTTGTGCTAAACAGCAGCTATAAGTTGTTCTAACATGCATGAAAATGGTACAGATGGATTCCTTGAATTTTTCTGATAATTTTTCATATATAAATTATTTAATTTGGAGTTACGGTTAATTTTCTATGATTTATAGAAGTTTATATAATTTTCTGGAATTTCCTGAATTATAAAAAATCCAGAAAATGGTTTATTGCGTCAGCCCCACGTCACAGTGACGTCAGCAGGGTCAACGGGCTGGTCCAGGTCAAACCTGACGTGTGGGGGCCACACGTCAGTGACACAGGAGCTAATCCCGGTCAAACCCAGCGCTGACTGGGGTTTGACCAGGGGTGGGGCCCGCTGTCAGTGGCCTAGGGGGTTAGTTAGTGGGGTCATTAGCGCTAATGACGACGCCACGTCAGATGCGCCGGCGATGAGTCGCCGGTGACCACAGAACACGGCGGGGCACGCCGAACTTGCGCTAGAGGCGTCAGTTTGGCGCGCTGAGGGCACCAGGGGATGGCCCTTGCTCCCGCGCATCCAGAGGACCGAGTGGGAGGTCGTGGGGTCGACGGAGCTCGTCGGAACGGAGCTCGCGGCGGCGGCCGGAGTTCGGGCGAGACGCGAGCGAGAGCTAGGGGGCACGGGAAGGCGAGCTGGGGCGTGCTACGAGCTTGTGGAGACGGTCTGAGCACGATGGTGCACTCAGGTGGGAGCTCCAGTGGCTCTGGCCACGATGGCGACGAGGCACGGCGGCGGCGAGCTTCGGCCGTGGTGGAAGAAGGGGGCTAGGGGACGAAGTCAGGTGCGGGGATTGAGGGGAAGAGAAGAGGAACTCACGGGGAGTCGGACGAGACGCTAAGTGGGCTCGGGGACATCCTGTCGGCGGCGAATCGAACGGCGGCGAGTTCCGGTGGCCGAGGAGGGGAACGGCGACGTGGGCGGCGATGCAGGGCTCCCGGCGTCACGTGAGTTGGTGGAGACGAAGAAGAAAGTGCGGCGGTTCTTCTGGAGGCATCGGCGAGGCGAGGGGTGGCCGGTGGCCGCGGCGAACAGCGTCGGAGGCGACGGCTGCGCTCGGCACGAGAGGGAGAGAGAAACAGAGGAGGATAGGGACGGAGGGAAAGAGCGAGGAGAGTGAGAGAGGGAGCCAGGGGCTGCGTGGCGTCGCGGGAGGCGACCAGGGGAGGAGGAGGCAGCCAGGCAGGGAGGAGGTGGCCGGGGCGCGTGGCCGCGCGCGCCGGGTGCGTGCCCGTCCTCCTGGCAGAGGAGGAAGGCGACAGGGGAGGGAGGCGGCGGTGGGCTGGGCCAGCGGGAGGAGCTGGCCAGCTGGGCCGGCTACAGGTAAGTGGCCCAGGTAGTCTCTCTCTCTCTTTTTATTTCCGTTTTTATTCTGTTTTTGTTTTATTTAAATTATTTTGCCACTGTTTTGAATTTTAAAAATAATTCAAACAATGCCAAAAACTCCTCTGAATATTTTATAATGCTAGATGGACTTTTCCAAAAGCTTATAAAATATTTCAGGGGTATTTGAAATTATATTCTAATTATATGAATATAATTCAAATTCAAATAGCTAATGAATTAAATTCAGAGTCACAAAAATAAATCCTCCTAAAATGTTCAATATTTTGGTTGGGACCAGAACCCTTGCCAAAAATTATCAAACATTTAGGAAGAGCATTTTGGAACAATGAATGAGATTTTTGGGGTTTTTGCCCTTCTTTTATCTAGGGTTTTGAGGCTTTCAAAATTCCTCAATTCAAGTTTCAAAAATATAGACATGATGCACACATGAAGCTAGCCTAGAGCACTACCAGCAGCTAGGGATGTGACAACTCACCCCCACTAAACAAAAATCTCGTCCCGAGATTCAAGCGTAGGGTAGGGTGAAGGGGAAACGCAAACTAGTATAATCTTCATGATCCAGGGTGCACTTCAAATGAACGTTGTTTCGATCACCTTCATTGTCTCGAAGTCTTGCTCTGAGAAATCCTGCCAACATGACATGGAGAGAAGAAGGAGACTCTAGAAGGGTCGATCTTCTCGAAGATCGAACAACTCAGGATTAACTCACGGAATGAGACATAGCAACCTCTCTCGAGCTGAGACACTAAACATACATCCATGGGAATGGGGTGAAGCAGATGACGAAGGTTCACTAGGTAGACAATAATTCCACACTTAAGAAGGTGGTAAACGATTGCCAACATAGCGAGGAGTTGAGTTGCCATGATACCATAACGATGCACCTTAGGGAAGGTGACTCGTAGAAATATCTCCTTAAGTGGCAAAAAGAATTACCTTTGATTCAAAGATCAATGAAACTCTTTAGGCCAGCCTAAGGCAATTCTCGAGCGATCGTTTGTAGGGGGTCGGTAGAATGGCATACCCGGACTTGGATGATGTGGATTACCTTGTTGAAGACAACGTAATGGATGAATTTGCTTATCACCGGAAATGGAAGAGACCCATGGTAGAATGGCACATTGGCGGTGCAAGCTGGGAACAAAATGCAAATGCTGGGAATGATTCTGGTAACTGGGGAAGAACCCAACAATAGAGAGTGAATTCGTTGTTGAAAAGATCGTAGCATTGCCGAGGAAACTGAGAGCAAACCCAGCTAGTGCCGAGGGTAACACGTAGCGCTTGTGCGTGCTCTCAAAAACTTGAGCATTTCCACAATCATCAAGATTCTACCAATATCCGTGTCAAGGATCCTGGCAACACAACTTGCTACCACGATGAATGATGATGGATGATGCAGATGCAAAGGAAGATAACACTTCTCAGATTTCATCTTAGTGAGGCCAAGGAAATAAAATCTGGATGATCGACCGAGAGACATTTAGCACTCCGCTTCTAATGTTCTCCTTGATGTGCTAGCGTAACCCATTCATAGATATGGTTTGATAACTAGAACATCAAGTAAAAGGTCAGACTTTGGGAGCAATAGAATCCATAAGGAACAGTTACGGAGGTAAATCCTACGAAATCCTTATGGGAAGGTGGCCAACTTCTTCAATCAAGATACTACAATAATAGGTCTTTCGGCTGGGTGTGTTGGCCACGACATCCACCTTACCGGTTATCGAGGGACCAATATTATAGTTCTTGGGAAATGTTCCAACCATCATATCTACCTGAGATTCAGATCTGGTTGGTGTCAGGATATTCCAGACTCATCGAGTCTAGGAAGAAAAATGAAAGTTTGCAACACAAATCGATGAGATGACGTTGCGGGATTCTCGGGAGATGAACTACGATAGCAAGCTCCAAAACATGAGTTGGTTCTGCTACAAACACGTGAACACGTTGTCCTAGACAAAACATTATCACATGAGTCTTACGACAAAACACTACCGAGTTCAGGTGGGGAACCATAATCGAGGATATTGAAGTCTTTGCATAAGGCATGCTCTTAAGAAGAAACTTCTTCTCCATGAACAAATCAATCAGTGGCTTGGTGTGCTCGGAACACATATGGAATGAAGGTTGCAAGTCTCCAAACCATAGAATACTTCGCACATGTGCATGACTGACTTGGGATGATTCCAGAGGAAGCAAAACTAACTTTCTCAAATTCACGGCGGCAACTTTCACCAAATGCACGTGTATAAGAGGAAGTCACTCCTTTCATCAAACAAATACTTCATGAGCTAGCATGAAGATAATGCTTTCAAAAGTTTCCAACACTAACTTATTGTCCAACAAGACCATGGAGGAGATAAGGATGTTGTCAATGGGCTCAACAACAATTCATCTAGGTTTCCTTTTAAAAGGAATTCCATAGTTAAGTGAACACGGTGATAGCATTGGTCAGACCAAAGATGTAATGGTGTATGCTCGAGGGATCAACCACGAATAAGACAACATTACGAGCATCATTGGTACTGATTTGATTTGACGATAGCCCACACTCAAATCAAAGGATTGATAAGACAATAGGTCCAGCAACTGATCATAGGGACCAATCGATGAAGATATCATCTTTCTTCAACACACACTACACAAGATTATCCCTTTGGAACGAACTAAGTCAGGCAAGCTTTTATCCTCCAACTCTCCAAGTTGTTGTCTAGCTTAACCAACTAGCTCCGGGATATCCAACACAGATTTTTGGAGAAAGGGTGGTTCACAAGAAACCAACTTGATCACGAGCTCAACATAACAGTCAGGGAACAACCTGGTAATACTTCCGAGAAGATATTCGGAAAATCACGAACCACCGGTATGTTACTAAGCTCGAGAACAATCTTGCTTTTCAGGGCAAGATGATATGATCAAATGAGTGAGGACTTGACAAGATCCTAACTCATCAATCGAAGGGTGCACCGAAATAAGGACTAGGTAGCACGATCAGTCTTAGAAGGATGATTCGAAAACCAACATACTAAGAATGAAATTATTATCCTTTAACTACCAAGCAACATAGTTGCTAGCAGTATTGATTTCACACATCACAATTCATTTGTCGGTATTCCGGTTGCATCAACACGGAACCGAGGAATGAAAAAGGATGGCGAGAAGTATCACTATGTCAAGAATTCACAAAAGGTGGTGCAATTCTCATGAAATTCCTGTCATAAAGAAGGTAATACTTCAGGGTAGAGCAGACCAGAAGCTGGATTGTAACTTGATCTGCGGAACACAACTACTTTGACCCAATCCTAAATATGGATGAGGTACTGGAGTTTGTTTCTCCTAGTCATTCAGGACGGAATGGCTTGACGGGCCACAAGAGTAATAGGCATCGACGAACGAATGCACGCATACTCTTGACTATCAATTGATAGGCGAGGGTCGGAAACAACTAAGATGGGACAACTCAAAAGAACATATGATTTTCTGAGTTGTGGATGCATGGATTAGCATGTCGAACGAAGTTCAACATATTTCTTCCGGATAACCCATGCAGAAAGGTAGAACTGGCAGAGCCACAATATATAATGGAGAACTCATCAAGAATAATCCTGTTGTGATATTTCAGTTCAACGAGGAACTTCTGCCATAAGTAGTTCATGGTATTTGGAAGAAGAAGATACCACGGACTTCAAGGACTATCGCAAAGGTTACTAATATCCTAAAGGCACTAGCAATTACTATCAACATGAAGTAGGTAGAATACCTACTACTAAGTAGCATCACGGAATGCTTTCGAGAATAAAGGCCAGAATCATCACACTGGGAACACAGATCATGGCTAGACTACTAGATGATCCCCTAAGACACCTAGGGTCATAATAATATCTCCAACATATATGTCAAGGTAACAGAGTACCTCAACTCACTGATTAGTGTGGTTAATCTGGCCCATGGGAACATTGAAACGGGAAGAAAGGATTTGCAAATGCATCAGACTACTTAGAAACCTGGGATGACTCGGACAGCATAACGGCTGTAAATGCTCAGAAAAGATTTGAGACATTCACAAAAATGGTGGCATAACCACTCAGAAGCACAATATCAAGGTTTCGAGATCAACAATTAACATACGGAAGTAGTAGGAACTGAACTGAGACTTAATCCAACAATCTTATAAGTCTACTGATTAGTAACACGTGATCCTAATAGAAAGAAGAGATAGCCTAGTTCTTAATCCCCGCAGGAAAGATAAGATGACTCAGATCAGAAGGGCATGAGGTATAAGGAGTAAAAAGAGCCTTACGTTCCATCCCACAATCAATTCCCTTATATAACTAAAGAATTTCTAGACTCAACTTCGACCAGTTTGGCTTGGTAATCCTACAGGCAGTCAAGCTCTGATACCAACGCTGTCAGGACCCCGACTCAATGCCACATCGATCTAGCATGTAACACCTCATATCACTTTGCGGCCTCACGCACGGTATTCCCACGGGTGTCGCCTTACCTTTGCCCGGGACCGTTTGCGCCTTTTGGCACACGTATAAGACAGTGTCGCTAGCATCCATATGATAAGGAGCCCGGGCTGACATGGCTAGTCGTAAACCCAAAGCGGCACAGACTTACAGGGACAGGCATCCATGACCCAGCATCGAACGTGTCGGTCATCAGCGAGTGAATCCAGGCTGTAGCACTGGGCTAGCAGGACTCCGGTGAACCGGGCTGTAGCGGGCTAACAGGACTCCGGTATTCACCGCGTGACATTTCCCCGAAGGGACAGACACAGGAACGAAGAAGGACACATGCCGGCCAGCCTAAGTGTTCCGGAGCAGTAGCAAGCTACCATGGCTCGGTGGAAACACTAGGAGACATTTCCCCGTAAGAGAGGCTACTAAAGATAAACAACTAGATGGTCAGATCCCACACATACCAAGCATTTCAATAACATACACCCAATATGCTCGATATGTGCAAATACAACATGGCATCACAACATGACTCTATGACTCAAGTAATCTATTCAATAGGCTCCGAGGAGCGAGATATTACAAACATGGGTCTCATGACCCAACATTCAGAGCATACAAATCAAGCACAAGCGGAAGCTATCATGTCTGAGTACAGACATCTATAAATGAAAAAGGCTGAGAAGCCTGACTATCTACCAAATCCTGCCGAGGCACAAGATCGTAGCTGAGGTAACAAGCTAAACGTCGAAGACCACGCGGAAATACTAGTGAGACTGAAGTCTCTCTGCAAAAACATAAAATAGGCAAACGTGAGTACAAATGTACCCAGCAAGACTTACATAAGAACTATCTACATATGCATCATTATCAACAAAGGGATGGTGGGGTTTAACTGCAGCAAGCCAGCTTTGACTCGGTGGCTATCCTGAACTACGACTGCGAGTAATTTTTTTTGAGGTGGCGCACACGAGTCCACATATTCACCATATCAATACACCACTATGGATCCGCTCCCATCTCCCTACGAGAACGCCATCCATAGCACTCACGCTTATCTTGCGTATTTTAGAGTATCCACTTTCACTTGTCTATGAACTGATATAAGCAACCCAGAAGTCCTTTTCCGTGGACACGGCTATTCGAATAGATCATATTAACCCTGCAGGGGTGTACTTCTTCACACACGCTCTCACCACTTACCGCCGTTTACACGACATGTACTCGGCAACTTTCAAGCGGAAGCCCAACGTGGGTGTCGGCCACGGCCTGCCTAAACACTCAAGTCTCTAGTCCAGGTTTATCGCCTATTCGGGTTCCATCCATGAGGAGATCCGGCCGGAGTTTCGCTCACAGCCCCAAACGATGTGAACAGGGTTCCCGAGACACCAAACGGGCGCCCGGTACACCGTGCCACGTGCCTACCGCATCACAGCCCACCCCTACGGTCAGCGCTGCCCACGGCCTCCAGCATACTACAAACACCAGAAACTACTTGCAACTCCTGGACAGAGGACAAGGGTGATCAAGAAGCCGAGAGGGTCCATTGGTTTCGGGCCCAATGCGTGGTAGTAGCTGAATCATGGATCACAAACACAGAACTCAGTTCCTGAGGACGGCTGCAATGAGACAACCCACCATGTACTCCTACATGGCCTCTCACCGCTACCTTTACCAAATCGTATTCACACACTTAGCTCAAACACAGTAGGACATGCTCACACACCTCTGATTCATCCCCGATGAATCAGACCTGACTCAACTCTAAGCAGTAGCAGGCATGACAAACAAACATGAATGAGTAGGCACAACAGGGCTCAAACAACTCCTACTCATGCTAGTGGGTTTCATCTATTTACTGTGGCAATGACAGGTCATGCAGAGGATAAAGGGGTTCAGCTACCGCAGCAAGTAACAGATGAATCGGTGTTGTCCTAATGCAGTAAAAGAGAGCAGGAGCGAGAGAGTAGGATTGTATCGGAATGAACAAGGGGGTTTTGCTTGCCTGGCACTTCTGAAGATAACATTGAGTCTTCATCAGTGTCAACGATCACATCATCGGTACACGTCTATCGAGAGGGGACAAATACCGGCAACACAGAAGGGAACACAATCAATGCAATGCACAATATGATGCATGATCATGACATGGCAAAATGAATGTGTTTTGAGCCAATGCAACTAGCAACAGATTAAATGAAGTTGGTTTGAATACAAGATTCAAATTCAAACTCCATATGTGATTATTTAAATGCCATTTAATTGATTTGTGCTAAACAGCAGCTATAAGTTGTTCTAACATGCATGAAAATGGTACAGATGGATTCCTTGAATTTTTCTGATAATTTTTCATATATAAATTATTTAATTTGGAGTTACGGTTAATTTTCTATGATTTATAGAAGTTTATATAATTTTCTGGAATTTCCTGAATTATAAAAAATCCAGAAAATGGTTTATTGCGTCAGCCCCACGTCACAGTGACGTCAGCAGGGTCAACGGGCTGGTCCAGGTCAAACCTGACGTGTGGGGGCCACACGTCAGTGACACAGGAGCTAATCCCGGTCAAACCCAGCGCTGACTGGGGTTTGACCAGGGGTGGGGCCCGCTGTCAGTGGCCTAGGGGGTTAGTTAGTGGGGTCATTAGCGCTAATGACGACGCCACGTCAGATGCGCCGGCGATGAGTCGCCGGTGACCACAGAACACGGCGGGGCACGCCGAACTTGCGCTAGAGGCGTCAGTTTGGCGCGCTGAGGGCACCAGGGGATGGCCCTTGCTCCCGCGCATCCAGAGGACCGAGTGGGAGGTCGTGGGGTCGACGGAGCTCGTCGGAACGGAGCTCGCGGCGGCGGCCGGAGTTCGGGCGAGACGCGAGCGAGAGCTAGGGGGCACGGGAAGGCGAGCTGGGGCGTGCTACGAGCTTGTGGAGACGGTCTGAGCACGATGGTGCACTCAGGTGGGAGCTCCAGTGGCTCTGGCCACGATGGCGACGAGGCACGGCGGCGGCGAGCTTCGGCCGTGGTGGAAGAAGGGGGCTAGGGGACGAAGTCAGGTGCGGGGATTGAGGGGAAGAGAAGAGGAACTCACGGGGAGTCGGACGAGACGCTAAGTGGGCTCGGGGACGTCCTGTCGGCGGCGAATCGAACGGCGGCGAGTTCCGGTGGCCGAGGAGGGGAACGGCGACGTGGGCGGCGATGCAGGGCTCCCGGCGTCACGTGAGTTGGTGGAGACGAAGAAGAAAGTGCGGCGGTTCTTCTGGAGGCATCGGTGAGGCGAGGGGTGGCCGGTGGCCGCGGCGAACAGCGTCGGAGGCGACGGCTGCGCTCGGCACGAGAGGGAGAGAGAAACAGAGGAGGATAGGGACGGAGGGAAAGAGCGAGGAGAGTGAGAGAGGGAGCCAGGGGCTGCGTGGCGTCGCGGGAGGCGACCAGGGGAGGAGGAGGCAGCCAGGCAGGGAGGAGGTGGCCGGGGCGCGTGGCCGCGCGCGCCGGGTGCGTGCCCGTCCTCCTGGCAGAGGAGGAAGGCGACAGGGGAGGGAGGCGGCGGTGGGCTGGGCCAGCGGGAGGAGCTGGCCAGCTGGGCCGGCTACAGGTAAGTGGCCCAGGTAGTCTCTCTCTCTCTTTTTATTTCCGTTTTTATTCTGTTTTTGTTTTATTTAAATTATTTTGCCACTGTTTTGAATTTTAAAAATAATTCAAACAATGCCAAAAACTCCTCTGAATATTTTATAATGCTAGATGGACTTTTCCAAAAGCTTATAAAATATTTCAGGGGTATTTGAAATTATATTCTAATTATATGAATATAATTCAAATTCAAATAGCTAATGAATTAAATTCAGAGTCACAAAAATAAATCCTCCTAAAATGTTCAATATTTTGGTTGGGACCAGAACCCTTGCCAAAAATTATCAAACATTTAGGAAGAGCATTTTGGAACAATGAATGAGATTTTTGGGGTTTTTGCCCTACTTTTATCTAGGGTTTTGAGGCTTTCAAAATTCCTCAATTCAAGTTTCAAAAATATAGACATGATGCACACATGAAGCTAGCATAGAGCACTACCAGCAGCTAGGGATGTGACATTATGCACCGGTACCGGTAAGAACAGAGTAGGACAGTTGGCAAGCAATACATTGAGCTCTTCTTATTGATAAATCCAGTAATAATCAAACTACAAAGGAAAAGAAAAAAATACAAAGAAAAATATCTGCACGAATCTTCGCATAACATCAATGGCATAGGACCTAGATGTGCATTACTTAGAGCACATCTAGATGTGCTTTAGCAATACCGTCAAACAAAACCCCTAATCATCATTGCAAACAGTGCATAGAACATGGCTAATGCGACAACCACAACTACACATGCTAGTTCCTTCTTGTTTCTTGCATTCTTCTGTTGCATGTGATTGATTCTTTCTTGCTTCATCGTATTGATTGTACATTCCTGATCAGCCAGTTTCTTCTTCAGCTTTACGTTATCTTCTACGAGCTTAGTGATAACACTCTGAGCCCTGCCACGACATTCTTCATCCAGCCAGTTAACAAAGGCACAAGCCTCATATCCCTACCAATGTTAAATAGTATTCAGGATGAGCGGTGGCATTAACTCAAGTAAAATGATGAACTTAGCACGAACCTCTAAGTGGCAACTGAGAAACCGCCTACCAATGTCGAATCCCTCCGTGCATACACGTCGAGCGGGAGTGTGCCCGTGCACACAACTCATCTTTTGGTACTTCTCAGTGGCATAAAACTCAGAGTCAAACTCGTGTTGCAGGAGT
>NC_041391.1:561473249-561479818 GCF_002162155.2 Triticum dicoccoides | reverse complement strand
TTTAGGATAGATTCAACAAGGAGCTACTTTGGTCATGCTAAAAAAGATCAGATAGATTGGAACCTGACAGGGCGATTCAGATCCATAGTACACATGCCTTCTGATGACCTTAGGCAAAGGATCAGCGGCAACCGCCGTTGTTGCGGCGATACGAGCAGGAGCAGCCGCACCGAAACCATCAACACCACTCATCCGCATTCCCCCAATGTCAGCACCATGCGAGGGAATTTGGAGGCTATGTAGGGATTTGGGGGAAATGGGGAAACTGTGGGGATACACTAACGGTTGGGAACTACTTATGGCACTATATGTTGTATATGGCACACTGTTTATTGCATCAAAGTATTTAGTAGCAAAGTAGTATGGAAGTAACGGTAACAGTGGCAACAGTAACAATAGTAGTTTCGTAGCAATCGTAACAGTAGCAGTGGAAAATTAATGAAGCAAAGATCAATATGTGAAAAGCTCGTTGAGGGAGTCTTGAATTAGGGGGTCCTCGGGTGTCCGGACCGTTTAATATGGGCCGTGAAGATAAAAGCAAAAGACTTTTCCCCCATGTTCGGGTAGGACTCCCATATGCGTGAAGGCAAGCTTGGTGTCTAGATATGTTATTTCCTTCCTTTACAAACCGACTCTGTATAACCCTAGGTCCCTCCGGTGTGTATATAAACCGGAGGGTTCAGTCCGTAGAGGCTATCATAATTCTCATAGGCTAGACAACTAGGGTTTTGCCATTATGATCTCAAGGTAGATCAACTCTTGGAACCCCTATACTCATCAAATACAATCAAGAAGGACGTAGGGTTTTACCTCCATTAAGAGGGCAAGAACCTAGGTAAACATTGTGTCCCACTTGTCCCTTGTTATCATCAATCCTCAGACGCATAGTTCGGGATCCCCTACCCGAGATATGCCGGTTTTGACACATATATTGGTGCTTTCATTGAGAGTTCCGCTATGTCTTCAGCAGAAGGATCGATGGCGCAACTTGTCATCAACGACGATGCTGTTTCCAGGGAGACCTTTCTCCCAGTGAACTCTTTGTGTTTGGTAGCTTCGCTCTACGTGCCAATTCAACAAGTCACCTTGAGTAGATCGACAGCTACGCCCCTGGTCATCAGATCAGGTTTGGAAGCTTGAACTACATCGCTGATATCCGAGGAGACTTGATCTTCGAAGGGTTCTCGGCCCCGGCCGCTGCTACGTCTTGAGCTTGCGTTGGTTTTCCTTGAAGAGGAAAGGGTGATGCATCAATAGTAGCGTGAGTATTTCCCTCTGTTTTTGAGAACCAAGGTATCAATCCAGTAGGAGGCTCCTCAAAAGTCCCATGCACCTACACAAACAAACAAAGAACTCGCAACCAATGCAATAAAGGGGTTGTCAATCCCTTCACGGCCACTTGCGAAAGTGAGATCTGATAGAGATAGTATGATAAGATAAATATATTTTTGGTATTTTATAATATAGATGCAAAAAGTAAAGATGCAAATAAAAGTAGATTGAAAGCAAATAAGATAAAAGATAGACCCGGGGGCCATAGGTTTCACTAGAGGCTTCTCTCAAGATAGCATAAGTATTACGGTGGGTGAACAAATTACTATCGAGCAATTGATAGAAAAGCGAATAATTATGAGATTATCTAGGCATCATCATGTATATAGGCATCACGTCCGCAACAAGTAGACCGACTCCTGCCTGCATCTACTACTATTACTCCACACATCGACCGACTCCTGCCTGCATCTAGAGTATTAACTTCATAAAGAACATAGTAACGCATTAAGCAAGATGACATGATGTAGAGGGATAAACTCATGCAATATGATATAAACCCCATCTTTTTATCCTCGATGGCAACAATACAATACGTGCCTTGCAACCCTTTCTGTCACTGGGTAAGGACACCGCAAGATTGAACCCAAAGCTAAGCACTTCTCCCATGGCAAGAAAGATCAATCTAGTAGGACAAACCAAACTGATAATTCGAAGAGACTTGCAAAGATAACTCAATCATACATAAAAGAATTTAGAGGAGATTCAAATATTTCTCATAGATAAACTTGATCATAAACCCACAATTCATTGGATCTCGACAAACACACCGCAAAAAGAGTTTACATCGAATAGATCTCCACAAGAGAGGGGGAGAACATTGTATTGAGATCCAAAAAGAGAGAAGAAGCCATCTAGCTAATAACTATGGACCCGAAGGTCTATGGTAAACTACTCACAACTAATCAGAGGGGCTATGGTGTTGATGTAGAAGCCCTCCATGGTCGATTCCCCCTTTGGTGGAGCGCCGGCGGAGGCTCCAAGATGGGATCTCGTGGATATAAAAGGTTACAGCGGTGGAAATTGTGTTTCGGTGGCTCCCTGGATGTTTTCGGGGTACGTAGGCTTAATAGGAGGAAGAAGTACGTCGGTGGCCGCCCGAGGGGCCCACGAGACAGGGGGGCACACCCTCTAGGGGTGGGCGCGCCCCCCTCTCGGGGCCGCCTTGGCTGCTTCTTGACTTGCACTCCAAGTCCTCTGGATCACGTTCGTTCCAAAAATCATGCTCCCAAAGGTTTCATTCCGTTTGGACTCCGTTTGATATTCGTTTTCTTCGAAATACTGAAATAGGCAAAAAAAATAGCAATACGGGCTAGGCCTCCGGTTAGTAGGTTAGTCCCAGAAATGATATAAATGTGTAAAATAAAGCCCATAAACATCCAAAAGGGGTAATATAATAGCATGGAACAATAAAAAATTATAGATACGTTGGAGACGTATCAAGCATCCCCAAGCTTAATTCCTGCTCGTCCTCAAGTAGGTAAATGATAAAAACAGAATTTTTGATGTGGAATGCTACCTAGCATAACTCTCAATGTAATTTTCTTTATTGTGGCATGAATTTTCAGATCCAAATGATTCAAAATAAAAGTTCATATAGATAAAAGAAATAGTAATATTTCAAGCATACTAATCAAAGCAATCATGTCTTCTCAAAATAACATGCCAAAAGAAAGTTCATCCCTACAAAATCATATAGTTAGGCTATGCTTCATTTTCGTCACACAAAGATGTTCCCAACTTCTATACCCCCGATGACAAGGCAAGAAATTATTTCATACTTAAATAATCTCAAACTTTTTCAACCTTCACACAATACATGAGCGTGAGCCATGGATATAGCACTATGGGTGGAATAGAATATGATGATGGGGATTGTGTGGAGGAGAAAAAAAAGGAGAAAGTCTCACATTGCTGAGGATAATCAACGGGCTATGGAGATGCCCATCAATTGATGTCAACATGAGGAGTAGGGATTGCCATGCAACGGATGCACTAGAGCTATAAATGAATGCTCAACAAAAGAAAACGAGTGGGTGTGCATCCAACTTGCTTGCTCACAAAGACCTAGGGCATTTGAGGAAGCCCATCGTAGGAATATACAAGCCAAGTTCTATAATGAAAAATTCCCACTAGTATGAAAAATACAACCTATGAGACTCACTATATGAAAAACATGGTGCTACTTTGGAGCACGATATATGAGACTCACTACATGAAGAACAAGGTGGTACTTTGAAGCACAAATGTGGAAAAAGAGATAGTAACCTTGCCCTTTTTATTTATTTTGTTTTTCTTTTTTTTCTTTTCTTTTTCTTTTCTTCTTTTTTTCGTTTTCTTTTCTTTTTTTTGGCCTTTCTTTTTTTTCTTTTGGCCTTTCTTCTTATTTTTCTTTTTTTTTCTTTTTGGGCAATGCTCTAATAATGATGATCATCACACTTTCATTGATTACAACATATGAATTACAACTCAAAACTAGAACAATATATGACTCTATATGAATGCCTCCGGCGGTGTACCGGGATGGTGCAATGAATCAAGAGTGACATGTATAAAAAATAATGCATGGTGGCTTTGCCACAAATACGATGTCAACTACATGATCATGCAATGGCAATATGACAAAAGTAAAGTATGTCATGATGATGATGAATGGAACGTTGGAAAGTTGAATGACAATATATCTCGGAATGGCTATGGAAATGCCATAATAGGTAGGTATGGTGGCTGTTTTGAGGAAGATATAAGGAGGTTTATGTGTGATAGAGCGTATCGTATCACGGGGTTTGGATGCACCGACGAAGTTTGCACCAACTCTCAAGGTGAGAAAGGGCAATGCACGGTACCGAAGATGCTAGCAACGGTGGAAAGGTAAAAGTGCGTATAATCCATGGACTCAACATTAGTCAAAAGAACTCATATACTTATTGCAAAAATTTAGAAGTCATAAAAAATCAAGCACTACACGCATGCTCCTAGGGGGATAGATTGGTAGGAAAATACCATCGCTCATCCCTGACCGCCACTCATAAGGATGCACAAGCCAGGTACACTTCATGTTTCAAATTTGTTACACAACTTTAACCATACGTGCATGCTACGAGACTTTCTAACTTCAACACAAGCATTCTTTAAATTCATAATCACCCAACTAGCATGACTTTAATATCACTACCTCCATATCTCAAAACAATTATCAAGTATCAAATTGATCATAGCATCCAATTCACTTCCTATGATAGTTTTTATTATACCCAACTTGGATGCTCATCATTCTAGGACCAAATTTATAACCATAGCAAATACCATGCTGTTCTAAAAGACTCTCAAAATAATATAAGTGAAGCATGAGAGACTAGCAATTTCTACAAAAATAAGTCACCGCCGTGCTCTAAAAGATATAAGTGAAGCACTAGAGCAAAAACTATCAAGCTCAAAAGATATGAGTGAAGCACATAGAGTATTCTAGCCAATTCTAATCAAGTAGGCTTCTCCCAAAAGGTGTGTACAGCAAGGATGATTATGGTAAACTAAAAAGCAAAGACTAATATAATACACGACGCTCCAAGCGAAACACATATCATGTGGCGAATAAAAATATAGCTTCAAGTAAAGTTACCAATGAACAAAGACGAAAGAGGGGATGCCTTCCCGGGGCATCCCCAAGCTTAGGCTTTTGGCTATTCTTGAATATCTTGGGGTGCCAAGGGCATCCCCAATCTTAGGCTCTTGCCACTCCTTGTTCCAGAGTCCATAAAAGCTTTACCCAAAACTTGAAAACTTCACAACACAAAACTCAACAGGAAATCTTATAAGCTCCATTAGTGAAAGAAAACAAAACCACCACATAAGGTACTGTAATGAACTCATTCTTTATTTGTTTTGGTGTTAAACCTACTGTATTCCAAGTTCTCTATGGTTCATACCCTTACATACTAGCCATAGATGCATCAAAATAAGAAAACAACACACGAAAAACAGAATCTGTCAAAAACAGAACAGTCTGTAGCAATCTGTAAATAACGCAAACTTCTGGAACTCTAAAAATCCTACCAAAATAGGACATACTGGAAAATTTGTTATTGACCAGCAGCAAAAAGAATCAATGCAAAATCACATATCTATGATTTATTGAATTTTTCTCGTGAGCACAAAGTTTCTGTTTTTCAGTAGAATTAGATCAACTATCATAATAGGTTATCCTATAGGTTCCACTTGGGAAAAACACTAATTAAATCATGAAAACACATCTAAACATAAAGTAGATGCAAATTTTATTACTAAACAGGAACAAAAACAAAAAAACATAAAGAAAATTGGGTTGCCTCCCAACTAGCGCTATCGTTTAACGCCCCTAGCTAGGCATAAAAGCGAAGATAGATCTAAGTAGTGCCATCTTTGGAACCTTATTCATATGTAGCTCGCATGATAGATTCATAAGGTAATTTGACTTTCTTTCTTGGAAAGTGCTCCATGCCTTTCTTTAATGGAAATTGGAATCTAATATTCGCTTCCTTCATATCAATAATCGCACCAATCGTTCTAAGGAAAGGTCTACCAAGAATAATAGGGCAAGAAAGATTGCAATCTATATCAAGAACGATAAAATCTATGGGCACCAAATTTTATTTGCAACAATGAGAACATCATTGATCCTTCCCATTGGCTTTTTAATGGTGGAATCCGCAAGGTGCAAATTTAAAGAGCAATCATCAAGAGCATGGAAACCTAGAATATCACATAAAGTTTTCGGAATCGTGGAAACACTAGCACCCAAATCACACAAAGCAAAACACTCATGATCTTTAATTCTAATCTTTATATTAGGTTCCCACTCATCATTAAGCTTTCTAGGTATAGAAACTTCCAAATTAAGTTTTTCATCATAAGGTTGCATCAAGGCATCAACGGTATGTTTGGTAAAAGCTTTATTTTGACTATAAGCATGAGGAGAATTAACAACGGATTGCAACAAGGAAATACAACCTTCTAAAGAACAATTATCATAATCAAATTCCTTGAAATCCGAGGTAGTGGGTTCAATACTATTTAAAGTCATGATCTCTCCAATCCCACTTTTACCAAATTTAGCATCAAGATCTAAAAACTCCGAATTCTTGGGACGCCTTCTAACTAAAGTTGACTCATCTCCAGTCCCATCATTATCAAGATTCATAATGCAAAACAAAGATCTAATAGGAGACACATCAATAACTTTAAGATCCTCATCATTATTT
>NC_041391.1:561395692-561472844 GCF_002162155.2 Triticum dicoccoides | reverse complement strand
CAAGGAGCTACTTTGGTCATGCTAAAAAAGATCGGGATAGATTGGAACCTGACTGGGCGATTCAGATCCGTAGTACACCTGCCTTCTGATGACCTTAGGCAAGGGATCAGTGGCAACCGCCGTTGTTGCGGCGATATGAGCAGGAGCAGCCGCACCGAAACCATCAGCACCACTCATCTGCATTCCCCCAATGTCAGCACCATGCGAGGGAATTTGGAGGCTATGTAGGGATTTGGGGGAAATGGGGAAACCGTGGGGATACACTAACGGTTGGGAACTACTTATGGCACTATATGTTGTATATGGCACACTGTTTATTGCATCAAAGTATTTAGTAGCAAAGTAGTATGGAAGTAACGGTAACAGTGGCAAAAGTAACAGTAGTAGTTTCGTAGCAATTGTAATAGTAGCAGTTGAAAATTAATGAAGCAAAGATACATATGTGAAAAGCTCTTTGAGGGAGTCTTGAATTAGGGGGTCCTCGGGTGTCCGGACCGTTTAATATGGGCCGGACTGATGGGCCGTGAAGATAAAAGCAGAAGACTTTTCCCCCATGTTCGGGTAGGACTCCCATATGCGTGAAGGCAAGCTTGGTGTCTAGATATGTTATTTCCTTCCTTTACAAACCGACTCTGTATAACCCTAGGTCCCTCCGGTGTGTATATAAACCGGAGGGTTCAGTCCGTAGAGGCTATCATAATTCTCATAGGCTAGACAACTAGGGTTTTGCCATTATGATCTCAAGGTAGATCAACTCTAGGAACCCCTATACTCATCAAATACAATCAAGCAGGACGTAGGGTTCTAACTCCATTAAGAGGGCAAGAACCTAGGTAAACATTGTGTCCCACTTGTCCCTTGTTACCATCCATCCTCAGACGCATAGTTCGGGATCCCCTACCCGAGATCTGCCGGTTTTGACACAGACATTTGTGCTTTCATTGAGAGTTCCGCTATGTCTTCAGCAGAAGGATCGATGGCGCAACTTGTCATCGATGACGATGCTGTTTCCAGGGAGACCTTTCTCCCCGGTGAACTCTTTGTGTTTGGCAGCTTGGCTCTGCGTGCCAATTCAACCAGTCACCTTGAGTAGATTGATGGCTACGCCCCTGGTCATTAGATCAGGTTTGGAAGCTTGAACTACATCACTGATATCCGAGGAGACTTGATCTTCTAAGGGTTCTCGGCCCCGGCCGCTGCTACGTCTTGAGCTTTCGTTGGTTTTCCTTGAAGAGGAAAGGGTGATGCATCAATAGTAGCATAAGTATTTCCCTCAGTTTTTGAGAACCAAGGTATCAATCCAGTAGGAGGCTCCTCAAAAGTCCCATGCACCTACACAAACAAACAAAGAACTCGCAACCAACGCAATAAAGGGGTTGTCAATCCCTTCACGGCCACTTGCAAAAGTGAGATTTGATAGAGATAGTATGATAAGATAAATATATTTTTGGTATTTTATAATATAGATGCAAAAAGTAAAGATGCAAATAAAAGTAGATTGAAAGCAAATAAGATAAAAGATAGACCCGGGGGCCATAGGTTTCACTAGAGGCTTCTCTCAAGATAGCATAAGTATTACGGTGGGTGAACAAATTACTGTCGAACAATTGATAGAAAAGTGAATAATTATGAGATTATCTAGGCATGATCATGTATATAGGCGTCACGTCCGCAACAAGTAGACCGACTCCTACCTGCATCTACTACTATTACTCCACACATCGATCGACTCCTGCCTGCATCTAGAGTATTAACTTCATAAAGAACATAGTAACACATTAAGCAAGATGACATGATGTAGAGGGATAAACTCATGCAATATGATATAAACCCCATCTTTTTATCCTCGATGGCAACAATACAATACGTGCCTTGCAACCCTTTCTGTCACTGGGTAAGGACACCGCAAGATTGAACCCAAAGCTAAGCACTTCTCCCATGGCAAGAAAGATCAATCTAGTAGGACAAACCAAACTGATAATTCAAAGAGACTTGCAAAGATAACTCAATCATACATAAAAGAATTCAGAGGAGATTCAAATATTTC
Source organism: Triticum dicoccoides (assembly GCF_002162155.2). NCBI lineage: Eukaryota > Viridiplantae > Streptophyta > Magnoliopsida > Poales > Poaceae > Triticum > Triticum dicoccoides. Next base: position 561,470,797 of record NC_041391.1, on the reverse strand, counting down.
TCATAGATAAACTTGATCATAAACCCACAATTCATCGGATCTCGACAAACACACCGCAAAAAGAGTTTACATCGAATAGATCTCCACAAGAGAGGGGGAGAACATTGTATTGAGATCCAAAAAGAGAGAAGAAGCCACCTAGCTAATAACTATGGACCCGAAGGTCTGTGGTAAACTACTCACAACTCATCAGAGGGGCTATGGTGTTGATGTAGAAGCCCTCCGTGGTCGATTCCCCCTCCGGCGGAGCGCCGACGGAGGCTCCAAGATGGGATCTCGCGGATACAGAGGGTTACAGCGGTGGAAATTATGTTTCGGTGGCTCCCTGGATGTTTTCGGGGTACGTAGGATCATATAGGAGGAAGAAGTATGTCGTTGGCCGCCCGAGGGGCCCACGAGACAGGGGGGCACACCCTCTAGGGGTGGGCGCGCCCTCCCCTCTTGTGACCGCCTCGGCTGCTTCTTGACTTGCACTCCAAGTCCTCTGGATCACGTTCGTTCCAAAAATCACGCTCCCAAAGGTTTCATTCCATTTGGACTCAGTTTGATATTCCTTTTCTTCGAAATACTGAAATAGGCAAAAAACAGCAATACGGGCTAGGCCTCCGGTTAGTAGCTAAGTCCCAAAGATGATATAAATGTAAAATAAAGCCCATAAACATCCAAAAGGGGTAATATAATAGCATGGAACAATAAAAAATTGTATATATGTTGGAGACGTATCAAGCATCCCCAAGCTTAATTCCTGCTCGTCCTCTAGTAGGTAAATGATGAAAACATAATTTTTGATGTGGAATGCTACCTAGCATAATTCTCTATGTAATTTTCTTTATTGTGGCATGAATTTTTAGATCCAAATGATTCAAAATAAAAGTTCATATTGATAAAAGAAATAGTAATACTTCAAGCATACTAATCAAAGCAATCATGTCTTCTCAAAATAACATGGCAAAAGAAAGTTCATCCCTACAAAATCATATAGTTATCCTATGCTTCATTTTCGTCACACAAAGATGTTCCCAACTTCTATACCCCCGATGACAAGGCAAGAAATTATTTAATACTTAAATAATCTCAAACTTTTTCAACCTTCACACAATACATGAGTGTGAGCCATGGATATAGCACTATGGGTGGAATAGAATATGATGATGGGGATTGTGTGGAGGAGACAAAAAAGGAGAAAGTCTCACATTGACGAGGATAATCAACGGGCTATGGAGATGCCCATCAATTGATGTCAACATGAGGAGTAGGGATTGCCATGCAACGGATGCACTAGAGCTATAAATGAATGCTCAACAAAATAAAACTAGTGGGTGTGCATCCAATTTGCTTGCTCACGAAGACCTAGGGCATTTGAGGAAGCCCATCGTAGGAATATACAAGCCAAGTTCTATAATGAAAAATTCCCACTAGTATGAAAAAGACAACCTATGAGACTCACTATATGAAAAACATGGTGCTACTTTGGAGCACAATATATGAGACTCACTACATGAAGAACAAGGTGCTACTTTGAAGCACAAATGTGGAAAAAGAGATAGTAACATTGCCCTTTTTATTTATTTTCTTTTTCTTTTTTTCTTTTCTTCTTTTTTTTCTTTTATTTTTTTGGCCTTTTTTTTCTTTTGGCCTTTCTTTTTTTTCTTTTTTTCTTTTTGGGCAATGCTCTAATAATGATGATCATCACACTTTCATTGATTACAACATATGAATTACAACTCGAAACTAGAACAAGATATGACTCTATATGAATGCCTCCGGCGGTGTACCGGGATGGTGGAATGAATAAAGAGTGACATGTATAAAAAATAATGCATGGTGGCTTTGCCACAAATACAATGTCAACTACATGATCATGCAATGGCAATATGACAAAAGTAAAGTATGTCATGATGATGATGAACGGAACGGTGGAAAGTTGAATGGCAATATATCTCGGAATGGCTATGGAAATGCCATAATAGGTAGGTATGGTGGCTGTTTTGAGGAAGATATAAGGAGGTTTATGTGTGATAGAGCGTATCGTATCACGGGGTTTGGATGCACCGGCGAAGTTTGCACCAACTCTCAAGGTGAGAAAGGGCAATGCACGGTACCGAAGATGCTAGCAATGGTGGAAAGGTAAAAGTGCGTATAATCCATGGACTCAACATTAGTCAAAAGAACTCATATACTTATTGCAAAAATTTAGAAGTCATCAAAAATCAAGCACTACGCACATGCTCCTAGGGGGATAGATTGGTAGGAAAATACCATCGCTCGTCCGTGACCGCCACTCATAAGGATGCACAAGCCAGGTACACTTCATGTTTCAAATTTGTTACACAAGTTTAACCATACATGCATGCTATGGGACTTTCTAACTTCAACACAAGCATTCTTTAAATTCATAATAACCCAACTAGCATGACTTTAATATCACTACCTCCATATCTCAAAACAATTATCAAGTATCATATTGATCATAGCATCCAATTCACTTCCTATGATAGTTTTTATTATACCCAACTTGGATGCTCATCATTCTAGGACCAAATTTATAACCATAGCAAATACCATGATGTTCTAAAAGACTCTCAAAATAATATAAGTGAAGCATGAGAGACTAGCAATTTCTACAAAAATAAGTCACCGCCGTGCTCTATAAGATATAAGTGAAGCACTAGAGCAAAAACTATCAAGCTCAAAAGATATGAGTGAAGCACATAGAGTATTCTAGCCAATTCTAATCAAGTAGGCTTCTCCCAAAACGTGTGTACAGCAAGGATGATTGTGGTAAACTAAAAAGCAAAGACTAATATAATACACGATGCTCCAAGCGAAACACATATCATGTGGCGAATAAAAATATAGCTCCAAGTAAAGTTACCAATGAACAAAGACGAAAGAGGGGATGCCTTCCCGGGGCATCCCCAAGCTTAGGCTTTTGGCTATTCTTGAATATCTTGGGGTGCCAAGGGCATCCCCAAGCTTAGGCTCTTGCCACTCCTTGTTCCAGAGTCCATAAAAGCTTTACCCAAAACTTGAAAACTTCACAACACAAAACTCAACAGGAAATCTTATAAGCTCCGTTAGTGAAAGAAAAAAAAACCACCACATAAGGTACTGTAATGAAGTCATTCTTTATTTGTTTTGGTGTTAAACCTACTGTATTCCAAGTTCTCTATGGTTCATACCCTTACATACTTGCCATAGATGCATCAAAATAAGCAAACAACACATGAAAAACAGAATCTGTCAAAAACAGAACAGTCTGTAGCAATCTATAAATAACGCAAACTTCTGGAACTCTAAAAATCCTACCAAAATAGGACATACTGGAAAATTTGTTATTGGTCCGAAGCAAAAAGAATCAATGCAAAATCACGTTTCTATGATTTATTGAATTTTTCTCGTGAGCACAAAGTTTCTATTTTTCAGCAGAATCAAATCAACTATCATAATAGGTTATCCTATAGGTTCTACTTGGCAAAAACACTAATTAAAACATGAAAACACATCTAAACAGAAAGTAGATGCAAATTTTATTACTAAACAGGAACAAAAACAAAAAAACATAAAGAAAATTGGGTTGCCTCCCAACTAGCGCTATCGTTTAACGCCCTAGCTAGGCATAAAAGCGAAGATAGATCTAAGTAGTGCCATCTTTGGCACTTGATTCATATGTAGCTCGCATGATAGATTCATAAGGTAATTTGACTTTCTTTCTTGGAAAGTGCTCCATGACTTTCTTTAATGGAAATTGGAATCTAATATTCCCTTCCTTCATATCAATAATCGCACCAATCGTTCTAAGGAAAGGTCTACCAAGAATAATAGGGCAAGAAAGATTGCAATCTATATCAAGAACGATAAAATCTACGGGCACCAAATTTCTATTTGCAACAATGAGAACATCATTGATCCTTCCCTTTGGCTTTTTAATGGTGGAATCCGCAAGGTGCAAATTTAAACAGCAATCATCAAGATCATGGAAACCTAGAATATCACATAAAGTTTTCGGAATCGTGGAAACACTAGCACCAAAATCACACAAAGCAAAACACTCATGATCTTTAATTCTAATCTTTATAGTAGGTTCCCACTCATCATTAAGCTTTCTAGGTATAGAAAGCTCCAAATTAAGTTTTTCATCATAAGATTGCGTCAAGGCATCAACGATATGTTTGGTAAAAGCTTTATTTTGACTATAAGCATGAGGAGAAGTAACAACAGATTGCAACAAGGAAATACAACCTTCGAAAGAACAATTATCATAATCAAATTCCTTGAAATCCGAGGTAGTGGGTTCAATACTATTTAAAGTCATGACCTCTCCAATCCCAGTTTTACCAAATTTAGCATCAAGATCTAAAAACTCCGAATTCTTGGGACGCCTTCTAACTAAAGTTGACTCATCTCCAGTACCATTATTATCAAGATTCATATTGCAAAACAAAGATCTAATAGGAGACACATCAATAACTTTAAGATCCTCATCATTATTTTCATGGAAACTAGAATAACACGCCTTTACAAAGCTATCTTTCTTAGCACGCAATCTAGCGGTTCTTTCCTTACACTCGTCAATGGAAATTCTCATTGCTTTGAGAGACTCATTGATATAATGCTTAGGAGGAGAAGATCTAAGTTTAAGAGAATCTATTTCAAGTGAAAGTCTATCAACGTTCCTAGCCAAATCGTCAACTTTGAGCAATTTTTCTTCAAGCAAAGCATTAAAATTCTTTTGAGAAATCATAAATTCTTTCACACTATTCTCAAAATCAGAGGGCATCTTATTAAAATTACCATAAGAATTATTGTTGGAATTTCCATAATTATTAGAGGAATTACTTGGGAACGGTCTAGAATTAAAGTTTCCTCTATAAGCATTGTTACCGAAACTATTCCTACCAACAAAATTCACATCCATAGATTCATTATTATTCTCAATCAAAGTAGACAAAGGCATATCATTGGGATCAAGAGGAGTATTTTTAGTAGCAAACAATTTCATAAGTTCATCCATCTTTCCACTCAAAACATTGATTTCTTCTATAGCATGCACTTTTTTACTAGAAGATCTTTCAGTGTGCCATTGAGAATAATTAGCCATAATATTATCAAGAAGTTTTGTAGCATCTCCTAACATGATTTCCATAAACGTGCCTCCCACGGCCGAATCTAAAAGATTTCTAGAAGCAAAGTTCAAACCGGCATAAAAAATTTGTATGATCATCCATAAATTCAAACCATGAGTAGGGAAATTGTGAATCATCAATTTCATTCTTTCCCAAGATTGGGCGACATGCTCATGATCAAGTTGTTTAAAATTCATAATATCGTTCCTAAGAGTGATGATCTTAGCGGGAGGAAAATACTTAGAGATAAAAGCATCTTTGCACTTGTTCCAAGAATCAATACTATTTTTAGGCAAAGACGAAAACCAAACTTTAGCACGATCTCTAAGTGAAAACGGAAATAACTTCAATTTAACAATATCATCCGTATCTTTCTTCTTTTGCATATCACACAAATCAACAAAGTTGTTTAGATGAGTAGCGGCATCTTCACTAGGAAGGCCGGGGAATTGATCTTTCATAACAAGATTCAGCAAAGCAGTATTGATTTCACAAGACTCAACATCATTAAGAGGAGCAATCGGAGTACTAAGGAAATCATTATTATTGGTACTGGATAAATCACACAATTTGGTATTATCTTGCACCATGGTAACAAGTAATCCAACACACAAGCAAACGAAAAAAGGCAAGTGAAAAGAGAGAGAGAGAGAGAGGATTGGGAAAGAGAGGGCAAATAAAACGGCAAGGGTGAAGTGGGGGAGAGAAAAACGAGAGGCAAATGGCAAATAATGTAAATGCGAGGGAGATGGGTTTGTGATGGGTACTTGGTATGTCTTGACTTGAGAGAAGACCTCCCCGGCAACGGCGCCCGAAATCCTTCTTGCTACATCTTGAGCTTGCGTTGGTTTTCCTTGAAGAGGAAAGGGTGATGCAGCAATAGTAGCGTAAGTATTTCCCTCAGTTTTTGAGAACCAAGGTATCAATCCAGTAGGAGGCTCCTCAAAAGTCCCACGCACCTACACAAACAAACAAAGAACTCACAACCAACGCAATAAAGTGGTTGTCAATCCCTTCACGACCACTTGCGAAAGTGAGATCTGATAGAGATAGTATGATAAGGTAAATATATTTAATATAGATGCAAAAAGTAAAGATGCAAATAAAAGTAGATTGAAAGCAAATAGGATAAAAGATAGACCCGGGGGCCATAGGTTTCACTAGAGGCTTCTCTCAAGATATCATAAGTATTACGGTGAGTAAACAAATTACTGTCGAGCAATTGATAGAAAAGCGAATAATTATGAGATTATCTAGGCATCATCATGTATATAGGCATCACGTCCGCAACAAGTAGACCGACTCCTACCTGCATCTACTACTATTACTCCACACATCGATCGACTCCTTCCTGCATCTAGAGTATTAAGTTCATAAAGAACATAGTAACACATTAAGAAAGATGACATGATGTAGAGGGATAAACTCATGCAATATGATATAAACCCCATCTTTTTATCCTCGATGGCAACAATACAATACGTGCCTTGCAACCCTTTCTGTCACTGGGTAAGGACACCGCAAGATTGAACCCAAAGCTAAGCACTTCTCCCATGGCAAGAAAGATCAATCTAGTAGGACAAACCAAACTGATAATTCAAAGAGACTTGCAAAGATAACTCAATCATACATAAAAGAATTCAGAGGAGATTCAAATATTTCTCATATATAAACTTGATCATAAACCCACAATTCATCGGATCTCGACAAACACACCGCAAAAAGAGTTTACATCGAATAGATCTCCACAAGAGAGGGGGAGAACATTGTATTGAGATCCAAAAAGAGAGAAGAAGCCATCTAGCTAATAACTATGGACCCGAAGGTCTGTGGTAAACTACTCAGAACTCATCAGAGGGGCTATGGTGTTGATGTAGAAGACCTCCATGGTCGATTCCCCCTCCGGCGGAGCACCGACAAAGGCTCCAAGATGGGATCTCGCGGATACAGAAGGTTACGGCGGTGGAAATTGTGTTTCGGTGGCTCCCTGGATGTTTTCGGGGTACGTAGGCTTATATAGGAGGAAGAAGTACGTCAGTGGCCGCCCGAGGGGCCCACGAGACAGGGGGCACGCCCTGTAGGGGTGGGCGCGCCCTCCCCTCTCATGGCCGCCTCGGCTGCTTCTTGACTTGCACTCCAAGTCCTCTGGATCACGTTCGTTCCAAAAATCACGCTCCCGAAGGTTTCATTCCATTTGGACTCTGTTTGATATTCCTTTTCTTCGAAATACTAAAATAGGCAAAAAATCAACAATACGGGCTAGGCCTCCGGTTAGTAGGTTAGTCCAAAAATGATATAAATGTGTAAAATAAAGCCCATAAACATACAAAAGGGGTAATATAATAGCATGGAACAATCAAAAATTATAGATACGTTGGAGATGTATCAGCCGCCGCTCCTCATCTACATGAAGGAAGCCCGTCGGGTCCACCATTAGATTACGCTCAGGGATCAACCCTCGTACCCGCCCTGGCCTTAAATCTAGAGCGAGCCACTTTGCCCGAAGACGGGAGAATAAACCCCGTCGGACTCTCCCCTTTTACAGAGTTACCTGCCAGAGACCCAGACGTGACCATGTTGTTAGCGGGCTGATACGTCCATTTTGCATCATGCTTTGATATCAATATTTATTGCATTATGGGCTGTTATTACACATTATATCTCAATACTTATGGCTATTCTCTCTTATTTTACAAGGTTTACCATGAAGAGGGGGAATGCCGGCAGCTGGAATTCTGGCTGGAAAAGGAGCAAACGTTGGAAACCTATTCTGCACAACTTCAAAATACCTGAGGCTCCACGAAACAACTTTTTGGATTTATTAAGGAATTATGAGCAAAAGAAATAGGCCAGGGGGCCCACACCCTGTCTAGGAGAAAGGGGGGCGCGCCCCTATCTCCTGGGCCCCCTGGTGGGCCCCCGACGTCCATCTTCTGCTATATGAAGGGTTTTGACCTGGAAAAATTCATGGGCAAGCTTACGGGACGAAACTCTGCCGCCACGAGGCGGAACCTTGGCGGAATCAATCTAGGGCTCTGGTGGAGCTGTTCTGCCGGGGACACTTCCCTCCGGGATGGGGAAATCATCACCAACGTCATCACCAACGATCCCCTCATCGGGAGGGGGTCAATCTCCATCAACATCTTCACTAGCACTATCTCATCTCAAAACCCTAGTTCATCTCTTGTATCCAATCTTGTATCAAAACCACAAATTGGTACCTGTGGGTTGCTAGTAGTGTTGATTACTCCTTGTAGTTGATACTAATTGGTTTACTTGGTGGAAGATCATATGTTCAGATCCTTTATGCATATTATTACACCTCTGATTATGAACATGAATATGCTTTGTGAGTAGTTACGTTTGTTCCTGAGGACATGGGTGAAGTCTTGCTATTAGTAGTCATGTGAATTTGGTATTCGTTCGATATTTTGATGAGATGTATGTTGTCTCTCCTCTAGTGGTGTTATGTGAACGTCGACTACATGACACTTCACCATTATTTGGGCCTATAGGAAGGCATAGGGAAGTAATAAGTAGATGATGGGTTGCTAGAGTGACAGAAGCTTAAACCCTAGTTTATGTGTTGCTTCGTTAGGGGTTGATATGGACCCATATGTTTAATGCTATGGTTAGGTTTACCTTAATACTCCTTTTTGTAGTTGCGGATGCTTGCAATAGGGGTTAATCAAAAGTTGGATGCTTGTCCATGTTAGGGCAGTACCCAAGTGCCGGTCCACCCACATATCAAATTATCAAAGTACCGAACGCGAATCTTATGAACGTGATGAAACTAGCTTGACGATAATTCCCAATGTGTCCTCGGGAGCTTCTTCCTCATTATTAGAATTTGTCCAGGCTTATCCTTTGCTACATAAAGGATTGGGCCACCTTGCTGCACTATATTTACTTTATTTACTTTTTGCTCGTTACTATTTATCTTATCACAAAACTATCTATCACCTACTATTTCAGTGCTTGCAGAGAAAACCTTACTGAAAACCGCTTATCATTTCCTTCTGCTCCTCATTGGGTTCGACACTCTTACTTATCGAAAGTACTACGATAGATCCCCTACACTTGTGGGTTATCAAGACTCTTTTCTGGCGCCGTTGCCGGGGAGCGTAGCTCTCTTGGTGAGTGGAACTTGGTAAGGAAACATTTATATAGTGTGCTGAATTTTTCCGTTACTTGTCACTATGGAAACTAATCCTTTGAGTGGCTTGTTTGGGGTATCTTCACCCCAACTAGAAGAGCAAAGAGATGCTCCTCAACCTACTGAACCTTATGAAAATATTCACTTTGAGATCCCTTCGGGTATGATAGAAAAACTGCTAGTTAATCCTTTTGCAGGAGATGGAACATTGCATCCCGACTTACACCTTATCTTTGTGGATGAAGTTTGTGGAATATTTAAGCTTGCAGGTATTCCCGATGATGTTGTCAAAAGGAAGGTCTTCCCTTTATCTTTGAAGGGAGATTCAATGACATGGTATAGGCTATGTGATGATACGAGATCTTGGAATTATAAGTGATTGAAGTTGGAATTTCACCAAAAGTTCTATCCTATGCATCTTGTTCATCGTGATCGTAATTACATATATAATTTCTGGCCTCGCGAAGGATAAAGCATCGCTCAAGCTTGGGGTAGGCTTAAGTCAATGTTATATTAATGCCCCAATCATGAGCTCTCTCGGGAAATGATTATTCAGAATTTTTATGCTCGACTTTCTCTTGATAATCGCAACCTGCTTGATACTTCCTGTGCTGGTTCCTATATGCTGAAGACTATTGATTTCAAATGGGACTTATTGGAAATAATTAAACGCAACTCTGAAGATTGGGGTTCCGACGATGGTAAGGAGTCAGGTATGACACCTAAGTTTGATTGTGTTAAATCTTTTATGGATACCGATGCTTTCCGTGGATTTAGCTCTAAGTATGGACTTGACTCTAAGATAGTAGCTACTTTTTGTGAAACTTTTGCTACTCACGTTGATCTCCCTAAAGAGAAGTGGTTTAAATATAATCCTCCTGTTGAAGTGAAAGTAGTTGCACCTATCACAGTCGAAGAGAAGATTATTACATATAGTGATCCTATTATTCTTGCTGCTTATGTTGAAAAACCTCCTTTTCCTGTTAGGATAAAAGATCATGATAAAGCTTCGACTGTTGTTCGTAAGAGTAATGCTAGGACATATACACCTCCTGAGCAAATTAATGTTGAACCTGGTATTGCTATGATTAAATATCTCTTGGACGAGGATTTAGATGGGCATGTTATCTCTTTCTTGGGTGAAACTTCTAATATTGCTAGACCCGATACTAAGACACGTAGACCTGTTGTAGGCACGCCTGTTATTTCTGTTAAAATAGGAGATCATTGTTATCATGGCTTATGTGATATGGGTGCTAGTGCTAATGCGATACCTTATGATCTTTATAAAGAAATTATGCACGATATTGCACCTGTTGAATTAGAAGATATTGATGTTACTATTAAGCTTGCTAATAGGGACACCATTAAACCTATTGGGATTGTTAGAGATGTTGAAGTCTTGTGTGGGAAGTTTAAATACCCTGCTGATTTTCTTGTTCTCGGTTCCCCACAAGATGATTTTTGTCCCATTATTTTTGGTAGACCCTTCTTGAATACTGCTAGTGCTAAGATTGATTGTGAAAAGAATATTGTCACCGTTGGCTTAGATGGTATGTCTCATGAGTTTAATTTCGCTAAGTTTAGCAGACAACATCGTGAAAAGGAACCATCTAGTAAGGATGAAATTATTGGTCTTGCTTCCATTGCTATTCCTCCAACTGATCCGTTAGAACAATATTTGCTAGACCATGAAAACGATATGTTTATGAAGGAAAGGGAAGAAATATATGAAGTGTTCCTTAAACAAGAACCTATGCTAAAGCATAATCTTCCCGTTGAAATTCTTCGGGATCCCCCTCCACCCAAGGGTGATCCCGTGTTTGAACTCAAACCATTACCTGATAATCTTAAGTATGCTTATCTTGATGAAAAAGAAATATATCCTGTTATTATTAGTGCTAACCTTTCAGAGAAAGAAGAAGAAAGATTATTGAAAACTCTGAAGAAGCACCGAGCTGCTATTGGATATACCCTGGATGATCTTAACGGCATTAGTCGCACATTATGTCAACACAAAATTTCAGTGGAGAAAGATGCCAAACCAGTTAGAGATCCTCAAAGACGATTAAATCCCAAAATAAAGGAAGTGGTAAGAAAGGAGATACTAAAACTCCTTGAGGCAGGTATTATTTATCTCGTTGCTGATAGTGAATGGGTAAGCCCTGTCCATTGTGACCCTAAAAAGGGAGGTATTACCGTTGTTCCTAATGATAAAGGTGAATTGATCCCGCAAAGAATTATTACAGGCTATAGGATTGTAATTGATTTCCGTAAGTTAAATAAAGCTACTAAGAAAGATCATTACCTTTTACCTTTTATTGATCAAATGCTAGAAAGTCTATCCAAACACACACATTTTTGCTTTCTAGATGGTTATTCTGGCTTCTCTCAGATACCTGTTTCAGCGGGGGATCAATCTAAAACTACTTTTACTTGCCCTTTTGGTACTTTTGCTTATAGACGTATGCCTTTTGGTTTATGTAATGCACCTGCTACCTTTCAAAGATGCATGATGGCTATATTTTCTGATTTTTGTGAAAAGATTTGTGAGGTATTCATGGATGACTTCTCCGTCTATGGATCTTCTTTTGATGATTGTTTGAGCAACCTTGATCGAGTTTTGCGGAGATGCGAAGACACTAGTCTCGTCCTGAATTGGGAAAAGTGTCACCTTATGGTTAATAAAGGCATTGTCTTGGGGCACAAGATCTCCGAGAGAGGTATTGAAGTTGATAAAGCCAAAGTTGATGCTATTGAAAAGATGCCATGTCCCAAGGACATAAAAGGTATAAGAAGTTTCCTAGGTCATGCCGGTTTTTATAGGAGGTTCATTAAGGACTTTTCTAAAATCTCTAGGCCTCTGACTAACTTATTGCAAAAAGATATTACTTTTGTCTTTGATGATGATTGTGTAGAAGCATTTGAAACACTTAAGAAAGCTTTGATCACCGCACCTATTGTTCAGCCACCTGATTGGAATTTGCCTTTTGAAATTATGTGCGATGCTAGTGATTATGCTGTAGGGGCTGTTTTAGGGCAAAGAGTCGATAAGAAATTGAATGTTATCCATTATGCTAGCAAGACTCTTGATACTGCCCAGAGAAATTACGCTACCACATAAAAAGAATTCTTAGCAGTTGTGTTTGCATGTGATAAGTTTATACCTTATATTGTTGATTCCAAAGTTACTATTCACACTGGTCATGCTGCTATTAAATATCTTATGGAAAAGAAAGATGCTAAGCCTAGACTCATTAGATGGGTTCTCTTGCTCCAAGAGTTTGACTTGCATATTGTTGATAAAAAAGGAGCTGAGAACCCCGTTGCAGACAACTTGTCTAGGCTAGAAAATGTTCTTGGTGAACCACTGCCTATTAATGATACCTTTCCTGATGAACAATTAGCGGTCGTCAATGCTTCTCGTACTGCTACTTGGTATGCCGACTATGCTAATTACATTGTTGCTAAATATATACTCCCTAGTTTCACATACCAGCAAAGGAAAAAGTTCTTTTATGATTTAAGACATTACTTCCGGGATGATCTACACCTTTATAAGGAAGGAGTAAATGGTATTATTAGACGTTGTGTGCCTTAGCATGAACAGGAACAAATCCTACGCAAGTGTCACTCTGAATCCTATGGAGGACACCACGCTGGAGATAGAACTGCACACAAGGTACTACAATCTGGTTTTTATTGGCCTACTATTTTCAGAGATGCTCGTAAGTTTGTCGTATCTTGTGATGAATGTCAAAGAATAGGTAACATCAGTAGACGCCAAGAAATGCCTATGAGTTATTCTCTTGTTATTGAACCATTTGATGTTTTGGGCTTTGATTATATGGGACCTTTTCCTGCCTCCAATGGTTATACACATATTTTAGTTGCTGTTGATTACGTTACTAAGTGGGTAGAAGCTATTCCAACTAGTAGTGCTGATCATAACACTTCTATTAAAATGCTTAAAGAAGTTATTTTTCCGAGGTTTGGAGTCCCTAGATATCTTATGACTGATGGTGGTTCACACTTTATTCATGGTGCTTTCTGTAAGATGCTTGCTAAGTATGATGTCAATCATAGAATCACATCTCCTTATCACCCGCAGTCTAGTGGTCAAGTAGAGTTGAGCAATAGAGAGCTCAAATTAATTTTGCAAAAGACTGTGAATAGATCTAGAAAGAATTGGTCCAAAAAACTTGATGATGCATTATGGTCCTATAGAACTGCATACAAAAATCCTATGGGTATGTCTCCATATAAAATGGTTTATGGAAAAGCATGTCATTTACCTCTTGAACTTGAACATAAAGCATATTGGGCTATTAAAGAGCTTAATTATGACTTCAAACTTGCTGGTGAGAAAAGGTTATTTGATATAAGCTCACTTGATGAATGGAGAACCCAAGCATATGAGAATGCCAAGCTTTTCAAAGAAAAAGTCAAACGTTGGCATGATAAAAGGATACAAAAGCGTGAGTTTAACGTAGGAGATTATGTGTTATTATTCAACTCTCGTTTAAGATTTTTTGCAGGAAAACATCTCTCAAAATGGGAAGGTCCCTACGTTATCGAGGAGGTCTATCGTTCTGGTGATATAAAAATCAACAACTTTGAAGGCACAAATCCGAGGGTGGTAAACGGTCAAAGAATTAAACATTATATTTCAGGTAATGCTATCAATGTTGAAACTAATATTATTGAAACCATAACCCCTGAGGAATACATAAGAGACACTTTCCAGAATGTTTCAGACTCCGAAAAGGCATAGGTACGTGGTATGGTAAGTAAACCGACTCCAAAACAATTCTAATGGCAATTTTCATCAGTTTTGGATTATTTAAGGATTTTAGGAAGAAAGAAGTAGTCCGAAAGGGACACGAGGCTCCCACGAGAGAGGAGGGCGCACCCCCCCTGTAGGGCGCGCCCCCTGTCTTGTGGGCACCTCGTGTGCCTCCTGGACTCCGTTTTCTTGTTATTACGTATTTTGGTCGGTAAACATTCATTATTTATTCTCCCGAAGGTTTTGACCACCGTATCACGCAAATATCCTCTGTTTTCGTTTTGAGCTGTTTCCGTTGCAGATTTAGAGCACCATGACTCCTCCCTCCTCCAACAACGAAGACAAGGATGCTTGGCTATTGAAGATAGAGTTGAAAAGAGAGGAACCAGAAGAGATCAACAAGGATGAGGGGATCAAGAGGGCCATGGAGGTTCAAGCTCCGGTGGTGAAAGAAGAAGACATCCCTCAACCTTTACCTAACCTTTTCACTCCAACAGAGATTGAAGCTTTCAAGATGATTGAGTTAGCCCGCATACAGAACAAGTATCTCACATAGGAGAATATTTTGTTGAAAGATCATATTGCTGGGCTCAAGGGCATTATCCGCAAGTTGGAGGAGCTTTTACGCTCGATGTGCGATTATCCACCGTCCTCATCACCACCTCCATCACCTCCGAGGCAATAATCACATGGGTATGGGCACTCCCCTTGGCAACTGCCAAGCTTGGGGGAGGTGCCCCGGTATCGTATCACCATCACACTCCTATCTTTACAACTTTATTTAGTTCGATCCTTTTAGTAGTATCTTGATCTATTAGTTCGAAGTTTTGCTATCAAGTAGTTTTGAGCTTTTCGTTGTGATCTCTTTATGTAAGCGAGTCCGTGTGCTATCTATAATAAAGATTAGTGTTGAGTCAAGGGCTTTGCTATGTTTCTATGATCTTGAGAAAGTAGAAAGAACAAAAGAGTTCATATTGATCTTATGGATAGTGATAACTTCACACATAGAAAGTATGAGGCATAAAAAATGTTGAGAGTTGATGAATGTAGCCTTGGTCATCGTTGCAATTAATAGGAAGTAATAAGGAAAGAGGGGTTCACATATAAATATATTATCTTGGACATCTTTTATGATTGTGAAGCACTCATTAAGTATGACATGCTAAAAGAGTTGACGTTGGACAAGGAAGACAACGTAATGGTTTATGTTTTCCAACATCTCAGTTAAAGTATATTGTCATTGACCTTCTAAACATATTGAGCTTGCCTTCCCCCCTCATGCTAGCCAAATTCCTTGCACTAAGTAGAGATACTACTTGTGCTTCCAAATATCCTTAAACCCAGTTTTGCCATGAGATTCCACCATATCTACCTATGGATTGAGTAAGATCCTTCAAGTAAGTTGTCATTGGTGCAAGCAATAAAAATTGCTCTCTAAATATGCATGACTTATTAGTGCAGAGAAAATAAGCTTTGTACGAACTTGTTGTGGAAGTAATAAAAGCGACGGATTGCATAATAAAGGTCCACATACAAGGGGCAATATAAAGTGACGTTCTTTTGCATTAAGATTTTGTGTATCCAACCCTAAAAGCGCATGACAACCTCTGCTTCCCTCTGCGAAGGGCCTATCTTTTACTTTATGTTTTTACTTTATGCTTGAGTCAAGGTGATCCTCACCTTTCCCTTTTTCATTTTATCCTTTGGCAAGCTCCTCGTGTTAGAAAGATCATGATACATATATCCAATTGGATGTAAGTTGGCATAGGCTATTATTGTTGACATCACCTAAAGGTGAATATGTTGGGAGGCAACACAATAAGCCCCTATCTTTCTCAGTGTCCGCCTGAAACTTTATAACCACAAGTATTGCGTGAGTGTTAACAATTATGGGGGACTACGAGATAGTTGAGTATGTGAGCTTGCTGAAAAGCTCTATTACTGACTCTTTCTGATGTTACGATAAATTGCAGTTGCTTCTATGACTGAGATTATAGTTTGTTAGTTCCCAATGAAGTTCTTGAACCATACTTGACATTGTGAATTGCTTATTACTTGAACATAGGAAATCATATGACAAAATCCATATATGTTGATGTTATTAGAATGATCATGATGCCCTCATGCCCATATTTTTTTATCGACACCTCTATCTCTAAACATGTGGACATATTTTTCAATTTCGGCTTTCGCTTGAGGACAAGCAAGGTCTAAGCTTGGGGGAGTTGATACGTCCATTTTGCATCATGCTTTGATATCAATATTTATTGCATTATGGGCTGTTATTACACATTATATCTCAATACTTATGGCTATTCTCTCTTATTTTACAAGGTTTACCATGAAGAGGGGGAATGCTGGCAGCTGGAATTCTGGCTGGAAAAGGAGCAAACGTTGGAAACCTATTCTGCACAACTCCAAAAGACCCGAGGCTCCACGAAACAACCTGTTGGATTTATTAAAAAATTATGAGCAAAAGAAATAGGCCAGGGGCCCACACCCTGTCTAGGAGAAAGGGGGGCGCGCCCCTATCTCCTAGGCCCCCTGGTGGGCCCCCGGCGTCCATCTTCTGCTATATGAAGGGTTTTGACCTGGAAAAATTCGTGGGCAAGCTTACGGGACGAAACTCCGCCGCCACGAGGCGGAACCTTGGCGGAATCAATCTAGGGCTCTGGCGGAGCTGTTCTGCCGGGGACACTTCCCTCCGGGAGGGGGAAATCATCACCAACGTCATCACCAACGATCCCCTCATCGCGAGGGGGTCAATCTCCATCAACATCTTCACTAGCACCATCTCATCTCAAAACCCTAGTTCATCTCTTGTATCCAATCTTGTATCAGAACCACAAATTGGTACCTGTGGGTTGCTAGTAGTGTTGATTACTCCTTGTAGTTGATACTAATTGGTTTACTTGGTGGAAGATCATATGTTCAGATCCTTTATGCTTATTATTGCACCTCTGATTATGAACATGAATATGCTTTGTGAGTAGTTACGTTTGTTCCTGAGGACATGGGTGAAGTCTTGCTATTAGTAGTCATGTGAATTTGGTATTCGTTCGATATTTTGATGAGATGTATGTTGTCTCTCCTCTAGTGGTGTTATGTGAACGTCGACTACATGACACTTCACCATTATTTGGGCCTAGAGGAAGGCATAGGGAAGTAATAAGTAGATGATGGGTTGCTAGAGTGACAGAAGCTTAAACCCTAGTTTATGTGTTGCTTCGTTAGGGGTTGATATGGACCCATATGTTTAATGCTGTGGTTAGGTTTACCTTAATACTCATTTTTGTAGTTGCGGATGCTTGCAATAGGGGTCAATCATAAGTGGGATGCTTGTCCATGTTAGGGCAGTACCCAAGTGCCGGTCCACCCACATATCAAATTATCAAAGTACCGAACGCGAATCCGATGAACGTGATGAAACTAGCTTGACGATAATTCCCAATGTGTCCTCGGGAGCTTCTTCCTCATTATTAGAATTTATCCAGGCTTATCCTTTGCTACATAAAGGATTGGGCCACCTTGCTGCACTATATTTACTTTATTTACTTTTTGCTCGTTACTATTTATCTTATCACAAAACTATCTATCACCTACTATTTCAGTGCTTGCAGAGAAAACCTTACTAAAAACCGCTTATCATTTCCTTCTGCTCCTCGTTGGGTTCGACACTCTTACTTATAGAAAGGACTACGATTGATCCCCTACACTTGTGGGTCATCACGGGCCCGGAGTCCAACATGACTTTTCTTGTCATCAGAAAGCCGGACTCATCTCTTTATGTCAACTCCGAACTCTCGAGGTCTGTGTCCACCAAGCTCGGCCAAGAGGTGATTATGGGACCCAGCTCCATAGATCCTCAGTCACCTATCCAACTTTCGCTCCTAAACGAGGTGCCGGACCTAATGTGATCTCTCGCCATTATAGAAGTATCACTTCCGAACTACGCCCGGCCTGAACTGGGGGCTGAGAGCAGGGAATTTTTACGTCCCACCCTGTTGGGGAACGTAGCAGAAATTCAAAATTTTCTACGCATCACCAAGATCAATCTATGGAGATTCTAGCAACAAGAGAGAGGGGAGTGTATCTTCATACCCTTGAAGATCGCGATGCGGAAGCGTTGCAAGAACGCGGTCGGTGGAGTCGTTCACGAAGCGGTTTAGATCGCGGCCGAATCCGATCTAAGCACCGAACAATGGTGCCTCCACGTTCAAAACACGTGCAGCCCGGTTGCATCTCCCGTGCCTTGATCCAGCAAGGAGAGAGGGAGAGGTTGGGGAAGACTCCGTCCAGCAACAGCACAACGACGTGGTGGTGATGGAGGAGCGTGGCACTCCAGCAGGGCTTCACCAAGCACTGCGAGAGACGAGGAGGGAGAGGGGTACAGCTGCGCCAGGAGAGAGGAAAGGTCATGTTCTTGGCAGCCCCAAAACCCCCACTATATATAGGGGAAGGGGAGAGGGGTCCGGCCCCTCTAGATCCCATCTAGAGGGGGGGGGGGCGGCCAGGAGGGGAGGTTTGCCCCCCAAGCAAGGTCGAGGCGCCCCCTCCCCTAGGGTTTTCAACCCTAGGCGCCTTGGGCCCCTTGGGGAGGGGCGCACTAGCCCACTAGGGGCTGGTTCCCTCCCATATTCAGCCCATCAAGTCCCCCGGGGCAGGTGGCCCCACCCGGTGGACCTCCGGACACCTTTCGATGGTCCCGGTACAATACCGATAACCCCCGAAACTATTCCGGTGACTGAAACTGGACTTCCCATATATAAATCTTTACCTCCGGACCTTTCCGGAACTCCTCGTGATGTTCGGGATCTCATTTGGAACTCCGAACAACATTCGGTAACCACATACAAACTTCCCTTATAACCCTAGCGTCATCGAACCTTAAGTGTGTAGACCCTACGGGTTCGAGAATCATGCAGACATGACTGAGACAACTCTCTGGACAATAACCATCAGCGGGATCTGGATACCCATGTTGGCTCCCACATGTTCCACGATGATCTCATCGGATGAACCACGATGTCGGGGATTCAATCAATCCCGTATACAATTCCCTTTGTTAATCAATATGTTACTTGCCCGAGATTCGATCGTCGGTATCCCAATACCTTGTTCAATCTCGTTACCGGCAAGTCACTTTACTCGTTCCATAATGCATGATCCCGTGACTAACTACTTAGTCACATTGAGCTCATTATGATGATGCATTACCGAGTGGGCCTAGAGATACCTCTCCGTAATACGGAGTGACAAATCCCAGTCTCGATTCGTGCCAACCCAACAGACACTTTCAGAGATACCTGTAGTGCACCTTTACAGTCACCCAGTTACGTTGTGACGTTTGGTACACCCAAAGCACTCCTACTGTATCCGGGAGTTACACAATCTCATGGTCTAAGGAAATGATACTTGATATTTAGAAAAGCTTTAGCAAACGAACTACACGATCTTGTGCTATGCTTAGGATTGTGTCTTGTCCATCACATCATTCTCCTAATGATGTGATCCCGTTATCAATGACATCCAATGTCCATGGTTAGGAAACCATAACCATCTATTGATTAACAAGCTAGTCAACTAGAGGATCACTAGGGACATGTTGTGGTCTATATATTCACACATGTATTACGGTTTCCAGTTAATACAATTATAGCATGAACAATAGAAAATTATCATGAACAAGGAAATACAATAATAACCATTTTATTGTTGCCTCTAGGGCATATTTGCAACAGTCTCCCACTTGTACTAGAGTCAATAATCTAGTTCACATCACTGTGTGATTGTAATGAATTCAACACCCATGGGGTTTGATCATATCTCGCTTGTGAGAGAGGTCATTAGTCCGAGGGTCTGAACATTTCAGATCCGTGTGTGTTTACAAATCTCTATGTCATACTACAGCTTCCACACTCTATTTGGAGCTATTCCGAATAACTATTCTAGTAGACGAATCCGGTTTACTACTCAGAATCATCCGGATTAGTGTCAAAGTTTGCATCGATGCCCTTTATGACGAACTCTTTTAACACCTCCATAATCGAGAAAATTTCTTAGTCCATTAGTTACTAGATAAGTCTGACTGCTGTCCTGTGATTCATTCCTGGATCACTCTTGTACCCTTTGACTGACTTATGCCAAGGCACACTTCAGGTGCGGTACACAACATAACATACTGTAGAGCCTATGTCTAAAGCATAGGGGATGACCTTCGTCCTTTCTCTCTTTTCTGCTGTGGTCTGGTCTTGAGTCTTACTCAATACTCACACCTTATAACACAGCCAAGAACTCCTTCTTTGCCGATCTATTTTGAACTCCTTCAAAATCTTGTCACGGTATGTATTCATTTGAAAGTACTATTAAGCGATTTTTGATATATCCTTATAGATCTTGATGCTCAATGTTCAAGTTGCTTAATCCAGGTTTTCCATTGAAAAACACTTTTCAAATAACCCTATATGCTTTCCAGAAACTCTGCATCATTTCTGATCAACAATATGTCAACAACATATACTCATCAGAAATTCTATAGTGCTCCCACTCACTTCTTTGGAAATACAAGTTTCTCATAAACTTTGTATAAACCCAAAATCTTTGGTCGTCTCATCAAAGTGTATATCCCAACTCCGAGATGCTTACTCCAATCCTTAGAAGGATTGCTGGAGCTTTGCATACTTGTTAGCATCTTTCAGGATTGACAAAACCTTCTGGTTGTATCACATACAACCTTTCCTCAAGAAAAATGTCGAGGAAACAATGTTTTGACATCCTATCTGCAAGATTTCATAAATAATGCAGTAACTGCTAATATAATTCCAACAGACTCTTAGCATTGCTACGAGTGAGAAAGTCTCATCGTAGTCAAGTCCTTGAACTTGTCGGAAAAAATCTTAGCGACAAGTCGAGCTTTCTTAATGGTGACACTTACCATCATTGTTCGTATTCCTTTTAAAATCCATCTGTACTCAACAGCCTTACGACCATCGAGTAGTTCTTCCAAAGTCTATACTTTGTTTTCATACATGGATCCTTTCTCGGATTTTATGGCCTCGAGCCATTCATCGAAATCCGGGCCCACCATCGCTTCTCCATAGCTCGTAGGTTCATTGTTGTCTAGCAACATGACCTTCAAGGAAGGATTACTGTACCACTCTGAAGTAGTACACATCGTTGTCACCCTACGAGGTTTGGTAGTAACTTGATACGAAGCTTCATTATCACTATCATAAGCTTCTACTTCAATTGGTGTAGGCTCCATAGGAACAACTTCCTATGCCCTGCTACACACTAGTTGAAGTGATGGTTCAATAACCTTATCAAGTCTCCACCATCCTCTCACTCAATTCTTTCGAGAGAAACTTTTCCTCGAGAAAGGACCCGTTTCTAGAAACAATTACTTTTGCTTCTGGATCTGAATTAGGAGGTATACCCAACCTTTTGGGTGTCCTATGAAGATGCATTTATCCACTTGGGGATTGAGCTTATCAGCATGAAACTTTTTCACATAAGCATCGCAGCCCCAAACTTTTAAGAAACGACAACTTAGGTTTCTCTAAACCATAGTTCACACGGTTTCATATCAACGGAATTACATGGTCCCCTATTAAAGTGAATGCGGTTGTCTCTAATGCCTAACCCATAAGCGATAGTGGTAATTTGATAAGAGACATCATGGTATGCCCCATATCCAATAGGGTGCATCTATGATGTTCGGACTCACCATCACACTATGGTGTTCCAGGCGGTATTAGTTATGAAACAATTTCCACAAGGTCTTAATTGTGTACCAAAATCGCAACTCAGATATTCATCTCTATGATCATATCAGAGACATTTTATCCTCTTGTCACGAAGATCTTCAACTTCACTCTGAAATTACTTGAACCTTTCAATAATTCAGACTTGTGTTTCATCAAGTAAATATACTCAGCATCTACTCAAATAATCTGTGAAGTAAGAACATAATGATATCCACTGCGTGCCTCAGCACTCATTGGACTGCACACATCAAAATGTATTACTTCCAACAAGTTGCTTTCTTGTTCCATCTTACTGAAAACGAGGATTTTCAGTCATCTTGCCCATGTGGTTTGATTTGCATGTCTCAAGTGATTCAATATCAAGTGAGTCCAAACGATCCATCTGCATGGAGTTTCTTCATGCATATGTACCAATAGACATGGTTCACATGTCTCAATCTTTTTAAAAACGAGTGAGTCCAAAGATCCATCAACATGGAGCTTCTTCATGCGTTTTATACCAATATGACTCAAACAGGAGTGCCACAAGTATGTGGTACTATCATTACTATCTTATATCTTTTGGCATGAACATGTGTATCACTATGATTGAGATTCAATAAACCATTCATTTTAGGTGCAAGACCATTGAAGGTATTGTTCAAATAAACAGAGCAACCATTATTCTCCTTAAATGAATAACCATATTGCGATAAACATAATCCAATCATGTCTATGCTCAATGCAAAAACCAAATAAAAATTATTTAGGTTTAACACCAATCTCGATGGTAGAGGGAGCATGCAATGCTTGATCACACCAACCTTGGAAACACTTCCAACACACATTGTCATCTCACCTTTAGCTAGTCTCCGTTTATTCCGTAGCTCTTTTATTTTGAGTTACTAACACTTAGCAACCGAACCGGTATCTTAATACCCTCGTGCTACTAGGAGTACTAGTAAAGTACACATTAATATAATGTATATCCAATATACTTATGTCGACCTTGCCAGCCTTCTCATCTACCAAGTATCTAGGGTGGTTCTGCTTCAGTGACTGTTCCCCTCATTACAGAAGCACTTAGTCTCGGGTTTGGGTTCAACCTTGGGTTTCCTTACTAAAGCAACAACTAATTTGCTGTTTCATGAAGTATCCCTTCTTGACCTTGCCCTTCTTGAAACTAGGGGTTTCACTAACCATCAACAATTGATGCTCCTTCTTGATTCCTACTTTCGCGGTGTCAAACATCGTGAATATTTCAAGGATCATCATATCTATGCCTGATATGTTATAGTTTATCAAGAAGCTCTAGCAGCTTGGTGGCAATGACTTTGGAGAAACATCACTGTCTCATCTGGAAGATTAATTCCCACTCGATTCAAGTGATTGTTGTACCTAGACAATCTAAGTATAAGCTCAACGTTTGAGCTTTTCTCCCTTAGTTTGTAGGCTAAGAAACTCATCGGAGGTCTTATACCTCTTGACGTGGGCATGAGCCTGAAATCCCGATTTCAGCCCTTGGAACATCTCATATGTTCCGCGACGTTTCAAAAACGTCTTCGGTGCCTCAATTCTAAACCGTTTAACATCACTGAACTATCACGTAGTCATCAAAACGTGTATGTCAGATGTTCGCAACATCCACATACAATGTTTGAGGTTCAGCACACCGAGCGGTGCATTAAGGACATAAGCCTTCTGCGCAGCAATGAGGACAGTCCTCAGTTTACGGACCCAGTCCGCATAATTGCTACTATCAACTTTCAACTAAATTTTCTCTAGGAACATATCTAAAATAGTAGAACTAAAAAGCGAGCTACGACATAATTGCAAAGACCTTGTGACTATTTTCAGGATAATTAAGTTCATCTAATCAAATTATTTGATGAACTCCCACTCAGATAGACATCCCTCTAGTCATCTAAGTGATACATGATCCGAGTCAACTAGGCCGTGTCCGATCATCACGTGAGACGGACTAGTCATCATCGGTGAACATCTTCATCTTGATCATATCTACTATACGACTCATGCTCGACTTTTCGGTCTCTTGTGTTCCGAGGCCATGTCTGTACATGCTAGGCTCGTCAAGTCAACCTAAGTATTTCGCGTGTGTAAATCTGGCTTACACCTGTTGTATGTGATAGTTAGAATCTATCACACCCGATCATCACGTGGTGCTTCGAAACAACGAACCTTCGCAACGGTGCACAGTTAGGGGGAACACTTGCTTGAAGTTTTAGTGAGGGATCATCTTATTTACTACCATCGTTCTAAGCAAATAAGATGCAAAAACATGATAAACATCACATGTAATCAAATAGTGACATGATATGGCCAATATCATTTTGCTCCTTTTGATCTCCATCTTCGGGTCGCCATGATCATCATCGTCACCGGCATGACACCATGATCTCCATCATCGTGCCTCCATGAAGTTGTCTCGCCAACTATTACTTCTACTACTATGGCTAACGGTTTAGCAATGAAGTAAAGTAATTACATGGCGTTATTCAGTGACGCGCAGGTCATACAATAAATAAAGACAACTCCTATGGCTCCTGCCAGTTGTCATACTCATCGACATGCAAGTCGTGATTCCTATTACAAGAACATGATTAATCTCATACATCACATATATTTCATTCATCACATCCTTTTTGGCCATATCACATCACACGACATATGCTGCAAAAACAAGTTAGACGTCCTCTAATTGTTGTTGCAAGTTTTTACGTGGCTGCTATAGGTTTCTAGCAAGAACGTTTCTTACCTACGCCAAAACCACAACGTGATATGCCAATTGCTATTTACCCTTCATATGGACCCTTTTCATCGAATCTGATCCGACTAAAGTGGGAGAGATTGGCACCCGCTAGCCACCTTATGCAACAAGTGCATGTCAGTCGGTGGAACCTGTCTCACGTAAGTGTACGTGTAAGGTCGGTCCGGGCCGCTTCATCCCACAATACCGTTGAAACAAGATAGGACTAGTAACGGTAAGCATATTGAACAAAATCAACGCCCACAACTACTTGTGTTCTACTAGTGCATAGAATCTACGCAATAGACCTAGCTCATGATGCCACTGTTGGGGAACGTAGCAGAAATTCAAAATTTTCTACGCATCACCAAGATCAATCTATGGAGATTCTAGAAACAAGAGAGAGGGGAGTGTATCTTCATACCCTTGAAGATCGCGATGCGGAAGCGTTGCAAGAACGCGGTCAGTGGAGTCGTTCACGAAGCGATTCAGATCGCGGCCGAATCCGATCTAAGCACCAAACGACGGTGCCTCCGCGTTCAACACACATGCAGCCTGGTGATGTCTCCCGTGCCTTGATCCAGCAAGGAGAGAGGGAGAGGTTGGGGAAGACTCCATCCAGCAGCAGGACACGACGTGGTGGTGATGGAGGAGCGTGGCACTCCAGCAAGGCTTCGCCAAGCACTGTGAGAGACGAGGAGGGAGAGGGGTAGGGCTGCGCCAGGAGAGAGGAAAACTCATGTTATTGGAAGCCCCCAAACCCCCACTATATATAGGGGAAGGGGAGTGGGGGCCGGCCCCTCTAGATCCCATCTAGAGGGGGGGGGGCAGGAGGGGAGGCTTGCCCCCCAAGCAAGGTGGAGGCGCCCCCTCCCCTAGGGTTTTCAACCCTAGGCGCCTTGGGCCCCTTGGGGAGGGAGAACCAGCCCACTAGGGGCTGGTTCCCTCCCATATTCAGCCCATCAAGTCCCCCGGGGCAGGTGGCCCCACC
The DNA here is from genome assembly GCF_002162155.2 of Triticum dicoccoides. Lineage (NCBI taxonomy): Eukaryota > Viridiplantae > Streptophyta > Magnoliopsida > Poales > Poaceae > Triticum > Triticum dicoccoides. The sequence continues at coordinate 561,445,226 of NC_041391.1, read as the reverse complement.
CGTTGGACCTCCGGACACCTTTCGGTGGTCCCGGTACAATACCGATAACCCCCGAAACTATTCCGGTGACTGAAACTGGACTTCCCATATATAAATCTTCACCTCCGGACCATTCCGGAACTCATCGTGATGTCCGGGATCTCATCCGGTACTCCGAACAACATTTGGTAATCACTTACAAGTCTTCCTAATAACCCTAGCATCACCAAACCTTAAGTGTGTAGACCCTACGGGTTCGGGAATCATGCAGACATGACCGAGACAACTCTACGGCTAATAACCAACAGCGAGATCTGGATACCCATGTTGGCTCCCACATGTTCCACGATGATCTCATCGGATGAACCACGATGTCAAGGATTCAAGCAATCCCGTATACAATTCCCTTTGTCAATCGGTACGTTACTTGCCCGAGATTCGATCGTCGGTATCCCAATACCTCGTTCAATCTCGTTACCGGCAAGTCACGTTACTCGTACCGTAATGCATGATCCCGTGACCAACCACTTGGTCACATTGAGCTCATTATGATGATGCATTACCGAGTGGGCCTAGAGATACCTCTCCGTCATACGGAGTGACAAATCCCAGTCTCGATCCGTGTCAACCCAACAAACACTTTCGGAGATACCTGTAGTGTACCTTTATAGCCACCCAGTTACGTTGTGACATTTGGTACACCCAAAGCACTCCTACGGTATCCGGGAGTTACATGATCTCATGGTCTAAGGAAATGATACTTGACATTAGAAAAGCTCTAGCAAACGAATTACACGATCTTGTGCTATGCTTAGGATTGGGTCTTGTCCATCACATCATTCTCCCAATGATGTGATCCCGTTATCAATGACATCCAATGTCCATGGTCAGGAAACCGTAACCATCCATTGATCAACGAGCTAGTCAACTAGAGGCTCACTAGGGACATGTTGTGGTCTACGTATTCACACATGTATTACGATTTTCGGATAACACAACTATAGCATGAACAATAGACAATTATCATGAACAAGGAAATATAATAATAACCATTTTATTATTGCCTCTAGGGTATATTTCCAACAGTCTCCCACTTGCACTAGAGTCAATAATCTAGTTACATTGTGATGAATCGAACACCCATAGAGTTCTGGTGTTGATCATGTTTTGCTCGCGGAAGAGGTTTAGTCAATGGATCTGCGACATTCAGATCCGTATGCATTTTGCAAATATCTATGTCTCCATCTTGAACATTTTCACGAATGGAGTTGAAGCGACGCTTGATGTGCCTGGTCTTCTTGTGAAACCTTGGCTCCTTGGCAAGGGCAATGGCTCCAGTGTTGTCACAGAAGAGAGTCATCGGCCCCGACGCATTGGGAATAACTCCTAGGTCAGTAGTGAACTCCTTCATCCAGATTGCTTCATGTGCTGCCTCCAAGGCTGCCATGTACTCTGCTTCACATGTAGATCCTTCCATGATGCTTTGCTTGCAACTGCACCAGCTTACTGCCCCACCATTCAAAATATACACGTATCCGGTTTGTGACTTAGAGTCATCCAGATCTGTGTCGAAGCTAGCGTTGATGTAACCCTTTACGACGAGCTCTTCGTCACCTCCATAAACGAGAAACATATCATTAGTACTTTTCAGGTACTTTAGGATATTCTTGACCGTTGTCCAGTGTTCCATGCTGGGATTACTTTGGTACCTTCCTACCAAACTTACGGTAAGGTTTACTGTCAGGACCCCGATCCTAAGTCACACCGATCTAGCATGTAACACATCATATCACTTTATGGCCTCATGCACGGTATTCCCACGGGTGCCACCTTACCTGGCCCGGGACCGTTTGCGCCTTTTGGCTCACGTATATGATAGTGCCGCTAGCATCCATATGACAAAGGACCCGGGCTGACATGGCTAGTCGTGAACCCAAAGTGGCACAAACTTACAGGGACAGGCATCCATGACCTAGCATCGAACGTGTCGGTCATCAACGAGTGAATCCGGGCTGTAGCACTGGGCTAGCAGGACTCCGGTATCCATCGCGTGACATTTCCCCGAAGGGACAGACACAGGAACGAAGAAGGACACATGCCGGCCAGCCTAAGTGTTCCGGAGCAGTAGCAAGCTACCAAGGCTCAGTGGAAACACTAGGAGACATTTCCCGGTAAGAGAGGCTACTAAGGATAAACAACTAGATAGTCAGATCCCACACATACCAAGCATTTCAATCATACACACAATATGCTCGATATGTGCAAATACAACAAGGCATCACAACATGACTCTACGACACAAATACTTTATTTAAAGGCTCAGAGAGCCATACATATCATACACACAAGTACGGGTCACACGACCCAGCATTCAAGTCATACAAACCATACAAGCCAACAACAGAAGAGACATGTCTGAGTACAGACATCTAGTAAAATAAAAGAGGCTTGGGTAAGCCTGGCTATACTACATGGTCCGTCACAAGCACAGGATCACCACCTGGGCTCCAGCCTACTCATCGATACCGACATCTACGAAGAACCCATCAGAAGGGGTTGCAGCGCCTTCTGTAAAAATGTAAATTATAGCAACATGAGTACAAAGGTACCCAGCAAGACTTACATCAGATCCTACATATATGCACATTATCAAGAAGGGTTGGTGGGGTTATTGCAGCAAGCCAGCTCTGACTCTTGGCTAAGCTATCTTACGAGACACCAACTTGAAATGGTTTTGCGCACTCGAGTCCACTACACACCACTTCAATACACCACCGAGGATCCACCTCCGTCATCCTACGGAAGAGCCATCCTCGGCACTCACGCTTATCTTGAGGATTTTAGTAGTATCCATTTACTTGTCTATGAACTGTATAGGCAACCAAGTAGTCCTTTACCGCGGACGCGGCTATTCGAATAGATAATGTTATTCCTGCAGGGGTGTACTTCTTCATACACGCTCTCACCACTTACCGCCGTTTACATGACATGTACTCGGCAAACTTAAAGCGTAAGCCCAACGTGGGTGTCGACCACGACCTACCTAAACAACTAAGTCTCTAGTCCAGGTTTATCGCCTATTCAGGTTCCATCCGCAGGGAGTCCGGCCGAGGTTTCCACATACGGCCCCGAACGATGTGTGCAGGGTTCCCGAGATACCTAACGGGCATCCGGTACACCGTGCCACGTACCTACCGCATCACAGCCCACCCCGTGGGTCATCGCTGCCCACAGCCTCCAGTAAGCTACAAACACCAGAAACTACTTGCAACTCCTGGACAGAGGACTAGGGTGAATAAGAAGCCGAGAGGGTCCATTGGTTTCAGGCCCAATGCATGGTAGTAGCTGAATCTTAAATCACACATACAGATCTCAGTGCTTAAGGTCGGCTTCAATGAAACAACCCACCATGTACTCCTACATGGCCTCTCATCGATACCTTTACCAAATCGTGTTCAACACATCACTCTCATTACCGGCATGATCATTTCACTCTAGCCCATCACCCAGATGAACCAGACCTGACACGACTCTAAGCATAGCAGGCATAGCAAGGTAGGAACAACACATACATATGGCTCAATCAACTCCTACACATGCTAGTGGGTTTCATCTAGTTACTGTGGCAATGACAGGTCATGCAGAGGAAATGGGTTCAACTACCGTAGCACTCAGCAGTTTGAATCGCGTTGTCTTAATGCATTATAAGAGAGCAGAAGCGAGAACATGGGATTGTATCAATATGATCAAATGGTTGGTTGCTTGCCTGATGGGTCGATGCACTGATATTGGTCTCCGCTAGGGTAATCGTGGTACTCCTCGGGGGCAGATCCTGCCGCAAAGAGCACCGATACACAACATCACCAAACAATATGCAACAATATGATGCATGCACGAGTCATGGCAAAATGAGTGTATTAGGCTAATGCAACTAAGAACAGATGGGTTTGAACCATTTTGAATCAAAGATTCAAGTTTCAAACTCATAAATGGCCCCTTTAAGTGCTTTATCTTGTTCTGCACTATACATCAGGTTAGCTCGCTTAAACATGCATGAAACTAGTACATATGGATAGATTGGATTTTTCTGATCATTTTTCATATATAAAACTTTGCATTTGGAGTTACAGATTAATTTCTATGATTTTTTAAAGTTTGTGGTATTTACTGGAATTTCCTGTGTAAAAATAATTCCAGTAAATGAATTACTGCGTCAGCATTACGTCAGGATGACGTCAGCGGTCAACGGAACAGTCCAGGTCAACCCTGAGTAGTGGGTCCCATGTGTCAGTGTAATTAGTTTAACTAAATATTAATTAAAACTAATCCTGATTAGTTAACAGGGCTGGGCCCCACCTGTCATTGACCCAGGGGGGTCAAACTGGGCCCACCCGTGGTCAAACGAGGGGTCAGCATGGTCAACTCCCCGGTGTTTAGCCGCCCGCGAGGCCGAACGCGGCGGCGAGAGTGGTTTTGTGCATTTCGGCAACCAAAAGAGTTGCGGAGGGCATCTACGTGTAGCTGGGAGCAAGCCGCAGCTCTTGGTGGTGTTGGTTGAGCTCGGGGTGGCTGGAAACGGCGCCGGCGACGACCTTGGCGGTCGCCGGAGTTCGGGTGATGATGAACTCGAAGCTATGGGACACGGCGAGGCTCGTGGTGAGGTGCTACGGGTTCCTGTGGGTGCGGTGAGTGTGTTAGACATGGTGGTGTGGCCAGTGGGTGGCCGGAGTCATGTCGGCGACGAGCTCCGCGGCGGCGCGTGCGGGTGAGCTTCGTGCAGTCGCTACGTGGCTCGGAAGCGAGAAAGGAAAGGGGGAAGAGGTAGCTGGGCTCACGGCGATCTCGAGGAAGCAAACGGCACGGTCGGGGACGAGCTGGTGCGGCGACGACGTCGAAGGGGATCTCCGGCGACGGCGGAGACGGGCGAGGTCGGTGCAGAGGCTTCGGCGCAAGCGAGCGCTCGGGGCTCGGCTAGCTCGAAGAAGAGGAGGGCGGCGGAGCTCCTGGACACGGTGGCACGGCGCAAGGATGACGGAGAGCGCGACTACGGCGATAGTGCGACTGCGGTGGCGTCGGCCATGGCGTGGGAGAGCGAGGGAGAGAGGCAGGGGGAAATGGACGTGTCCACGGGGTTCGGGGCACGACGTGGAGGTCGTCCAGGCCAGCAGAGAGGCGAGGGGAGGAAGCAGGGCGGCGGGCAGCTGCGTGGCGCGCGCTGGCGTCGCCGTCGAGCACCTGCCTGCCTGCCTGGCGAAGGCAAGCAGCTCGCTGGAGGTGCTGCTGGGCTGGGCCGGCTAGGTGGGCTGGCTAGGTGGGCTGTCAGGTTAGTTCCCTCTCTCTCTCTCTTTTTTATCTTTTTTTATTTATACTGCAACTTTGTGGACTTACTAAAAATACTTAGACAACTCCAAAATTCCCCAAACTGATCATGGCCACTAACTGGAATATATCCAGCATGGAACATTTTATTTTGGGAATATTTGAGCATTTAAAATAATTTATATAATTTAAATTCCCAAACTCAAATACTTATGATTTAATTCAAGAACCCTAGGATGACCTAGAAAATTGTGCACCACTTTTGGCAGAGGTTCTGAACCAAGGAAAAAATGATGGACATTTTAGAAGGGCATTTCACGTTCATTGAAAATATTTTTAGTAAACCCTAGTTGGTTTCAGAGGGGGCTGGGGGTTCTGTCATCCCCATTTCAAGTTTCTGATGAAAGAAATAGACATGATGCAACACTCTAATGCATGAACTAGCTAGGGTGTGACAACTCACCCCCACTCAAAACAATCTCGTCCCGAGATTTGGGTTCCTCCGGAAAGAAGGCGGGGTACTCGAGTCGAAGACGATCCTCCCTTTCCCAAGTTGCTTCTTTCTCAGAATGGTGCGACCATTGAACCTTGAGAAACTTGATATTATGACATCGAGTGGTACGCTCGGCTTGATCGAGGATACGAACGGGGTACTCTCGATAGGTGAGATTATCTTGAAGATCAAGTGTTCCGTGGTCCACTCCACGGATAGGATCCAAGAAGCAACGCCTGAGTTGGGAAACGTGGAAGACATCGTGGACTCTGGAGAGGTGCAGAGGTAGTTCCAATTGGTAGGCAACTTCTCCTCGTTTAGCGAGAATACGAAAGGGTCCAATGTAGCGAGGAGCCAACTTGCCTTTGATACCAAAACGATGGGTTCCCTTCAGAGGAGTAACCCGAAGGTAAGCCTTCTCGTCAACCTCAAAAGTCATAGCCTTATGTTTTCGGTCATAATGACTCTTTTGACGAGATTGGGCTGTTTTCAACTTTTCACGAACGATGCGAACTTGCTCTTCTGCTTCCTGGATCATGTCCGGGCCAAAGAATTGTCTTTCTCCGGTTTCTGACCAGTTAAGGGGTGTTCGACACCTTCGTCCATAGAGAACTTCAAAAGGGGCTTTACCCAAGCTAGATTGATAGCTGTTGTTATAAGCAAATTCAGCAAATGGAAGGCATTTCTCACAATCCATTCCGAATGAGATAACAGAAGCTCGAAGCATGTCTTCTAGAATCTGATTAACGCGTTCTACTTGATCACTTGATTGAGGGTGAAAAGCAGTGCTAAAGGAGAGGCGGGTTCCCATAGCATTTTGGAAACTTTCCCAAAATCGAGAGGTGAAGAGACTTCCTCGATCCGAGTTAATTTCCAGTAGGACACCATGGAGGGACACTATTCGGGAGATATACAAGTCTGCTAGCTGGCTAGCGGTTATACTCTCGCGAACAGGCAGGAAATGGGCTACTTTGGAAAGACGATCGACAACGACAAGAATAGCGTTCTTCCCTCTCTTGGTCCTGGGAAAAACGGTGATGAAATCCATACCAATTTTATCCCATTTCCATTCAGGAATAGCTAAAGGTTGAAGGGTGCCAGCAGGCCGTTGGTGCTCTGCTTTAACACGACGACAGACGTCGCAATTAGCAACAAATTGAGCAATGTCTCTCTTCATCCTAGTCCACCAGAACCTCTGGCGTAGGTCCTGATACATCTTGGTACTACCGGGATGAATGGTGAGAGGAGATTCATGAGCCTCCTTAAGGATTAATCACCTCAGGTTTCGCACCTTGGGAACCACTAAACGGTTCCCGAAGTATACGACTCCTTGATCATCGATGGAAAAACAATCCGCAACCCCCTTCTTGATGTTTCTCTTGATACAGGAAATCCCCGGATCTACCTTCTGGGCTTTGATGATCTGATCCGTAAGGGTAGGTTTCGCCACCAAGGTGGAAAGGAATCCTTGAGGAACGATGTGAAGGTTAAGCTTCCGAAATTCCTCATGGAGAAGAGGTTGACTTTGTTGTAACATCAGATTGTTACAATAAGATTTATGACTTAGTGCATCAGCCATGACATTGGCCTTTCCTGGGGTGTAAGTTATCCCTAAGTCGAAATCTGTGATCAACTCGACCTAACATCTTTGCCTGCGATTCAAATCCGGTTGGGTGAATATATACTTCAGACTTTGGTGATCTGTGAAGATTTCGCAACGATTACCAAGGAGGTAATGTCGCCAGGTTTTAAGTGCATAGACTACATCTGCAAGCTCTAGATCATGAGTAGGACAATTCTCCTCATGTGGGTGCAATTGCCGTGAAGCATAAGCAATTACGTGACGATCTTGCATAATAATGCAACCTAGTCCTTGTCGCGAGGCGTCGCAATAGATAACAAAGTCCTTAGAAAAATCTGGTGGTACCAGTACGGGAGCAGATGTCAGGCGTCTTTTCAGTTCCTGAAAGCTGTGCTCACATTGTGGAGTCCACTCAAACTTTTTATCTTTCTTGAGGAGTTCAGTTAGAGGTTTTGCAACTTTGGAGAAGTTCTCGACAAGGCGGCGACAATAGCTCGCTAAGCCCAGAAAACTCCGAACTTGCTTGACCGATACAGGTGGAGTCCAATTAAGAACGGCTTGAACTCGCTCAGGATTGACAGCAATACCCTTACCAGAGATTACATGTCCTAGATAGGTCACTTCTGGTAACCAAAGTTCGCATTTAGAAAATTTGGCATAAGGGCGATGCTCTCGAAGTTTCATCAACACTAGCCGTAGATGTTCGGCATGTTCTTCCTCGTTCTTGGAGTAGATGAGTATATCATCTAGGTAAACTACGACGAACTTATCCAAATACTCCATGAAGATAGAGTTCATTAAGCGAGAGAAAGTGGCTGGAGCGTTGGTTAAATCGAAGGACATGACGATGTACTCGTATTGGCCATAACGAGTAACAAAGGCCGTTTTTGGAATGTCCCCGTTCCTGATTTTGATTTGATGGTAGCCCAACCTCAAATCCGTTTTGGAGAAGATTAAGGATCCAGCGAGCTGATCATACAGATCGTTGATCCTGGGGAGCGGATACTTGTTCTTGATTGTGACCAGGTTGACTGGTCGATAGTCTACAACCATCCGATCCGTACCATCCTTCTTCTTGAGGAAGAGAACAGGACAAGCCCATGGAGACGAACTAGGACGGATGAATCCCTTTTTCAAGGACTCATCGAGTTGTTTCTTAAGCTCGGCTAGTTCTAGTGGTGCCATCTTATAGGGTCTTCTAGAAATTGGGACAGTTCCTGGAATAAGCTCTATCACGAACTCGACATCTCTGTCAGGTGGAACACCTGGCAATTCTTCTGGAAAGACATCCGGAAAGTCACGGACTATCGGAACGTCTTCGAGGTCTGGCAAAGGACTGGCATTAAGAGAATATAGCTGTCGCTTGGCTACTCGGGTCAAGACATTGACTATCTTTCCTGAAGGATGTGTGAGTTGAACAATCCTAGAGAAACAATCAATCTTGGCATGATGGGCTGACATCTAGTCCATACCCAAGATGATATTGATATCCGAAGATTTAAGAGCTATCAATGATGCAAGGAAAACAAGTCTGTCGACTTGAATTTCATTCCCATGGCTTACTCTAGAAGTTTTCCATTTGGATCCCGGGGTTTGAATTACCATGGAGGTGGGCATCTCACAGAATGTGGTGTTATGCAGACGAGCATAGCTCTCGGATATGAATGAATGAGATGCTCCAGTATCAAAAAGAACAGATGCCGGGTGGCAATTAACACAGAGCGTACCGAGAACGACGTTGGGATCCTCTTGAGCTTCTTCAACAGAGATACAGTTGACATGGCCACGTGCAGCGGTGGCCGGCTTGGCGTAGAACACTTTCCCTGTCGGCTTGCCACGGCCAACAACTTTTCCAGACTGGCTGGGGTTGGTCTGGGGACACTCGCGCAAATAGTGGCCCGATTCCCCACACTTGAAGCATGTTATAGAACTGGTGCGTGGAGGAGCACTGTTGGTTGGACCACCATAGGGCTTGGCTGGTGCAAACTGTTGAGCGGGGCGAGGCGCCTGATAGGATGGCCTCGGTGTGAATCTGGGTGGCAGGGCGGTGTTAGGCACCCACACACGGCGCTTCTGAGAACCAGCACCGGATGAGGAACCAAAGTCACGCCCATGCTTGCGTGTTGCTTCATAATCAGTCTGACCAGACTCAGCACTGATGGACTTGTTAACAAGCTTCTGAAAAGATGTGCACTCATGCAGACGGAGGTCAGGGAGAAGCTCAGGACTAAGTCCCTTGCGGAACCTTGCTTGCTTCTTGGCATCAGTGGAAACTTCCTCAGTTGCATACCGTGCTAGGTTACCGAACTCCCTGCTGTATGCATCCACAGAGAGTCGACCTTGAGTGAAACTGCAGAACTCCTCACGTTTACGGTCCATAAGACCCTCCGGAATGTGATGTTCACGGAAAGCCTCGCTGAATTCAGCCCAAGTAGTGACCTGGCCCACTGGGCGCATGGCTCCATAGTTCTCCCACCAGAGACTGGCGGGGCCTTCAAGATGATATGCAGCAAATGTGACCTTGTCAGCCTCAGCTACGAGTGCAGAGCGTAGCTTGTGAGTAATACTACGAAGCCAGTCATCAGCGTCGAGAGGCTCGACGGAGTGGTGGAAGGTGGGTGGATGTAACTTGATGAAGTCACTGAGTGACACCAAGTTATTCCTCTGATGGTGTGCTGTGTTTTGCTCGATGCGCTCCAACAAACGGTTGGTCTCCAGCTTGTTTCTCTCAGCCTCCAGCATAACCTCGGCCAGAGAAGGAGGGTGAGGCAGGTTTGTTTCCCCAACTCTGCTGCCTTCAGCCTGCTCTGGGAGAGCAGGGTTGTTGCGGGTGTTAACCATCCTAGGGAAAACAAGACAATGGTTTAATCTAGGATGATAAGATTCTGACATAGAAATGTAGAATGTAATGGATAACTTTGAATGTAAAATGAACATCCGTATGACATGGTAGATACAGAAACTGCTTCTTTTATTCCATCGTCATACACACCATACAAGGTTTAGTACAAAACCAAACAAAGTACTACTACGATGAAAGGAAGATTACATCTCATCGGAGGCATCCCAAGCTCCTATACATTATTTTTCTACACCTCCGGAAGGTGGTACACGCTAGGTCATATCCCACGAGTCACGCAGGACGGTGGACGATACAACTAATATGATACTAGTGATACTACTACTAACTCAGACAACTCCGTAGTAGTCTTCATAGAAGTCACCTCCATAGCCTGGAAGCTCAACATGATCATCCGGAAACAGACAATCCCGTGGAACTTGTGGTTCATAGGGGCTAGGATGAGGTCTTGGACCAACAAACGGTGGCCTGCGGGGACCACGGGGTGGGGTGATGCCTCCTACATCACGCCAATCCACCATGTCTGGCAAAGCAGATCTCACAGGGTAGAGATCTCTCATATCCATATATCCAGCTTGCACAGCCGGTACAAACCGAGTCAAGGTGGCCCAATGATCGGCACGGGTATTGAAAAGCTCCAGTCTCAAGGCCCGATTTTCACGGTCCTTGTCCTCAAGCAACTGTGCAGTGGTGCGGGTTAGTGAGTTCTCCTGAGTGGAGTCAGCATAGATAGCCTGGAGATACCCTTGTGCTCCCGGGAGTGAAGCTGGCATATATCGGAAGTCGGAGTTCCGAAACAAACCAGTCCTGACTCGCATAATGGTCATCATAGAGTAGGCAGCATCCTGCACAGCCATCTCAATAGTAACCCTGAGTCCATAGGAAAAGTGAAGGGGCTCGGTAGATCCAGGATAAGATGGAAATATCCTGACAGTGCAAAAATATTAACTTTGATTAAAGTCTCGGAATTGCTCTTCGACCGTGTACTCAGGATACCAACAGTATCCTGCCTCAACCATTACCCTGACCAACATGGCAGTATGGCCGGGTACATCAAGGCATCGAGTCAAACGAACCACTTGATTCTGAGGACGGGAAGCCATCTGGAACATGATATACACAAGACATTAGAATTTCTAGCAGAAATTGGACAGCATAACGGCTGTAAATGCTCAAAAAAGATTTTGAGGCATTTTGCAAAGAATTGCATAAACACTCAACAATATCATATCAAGGTTCTGGGTCCATCTTAACAACATAATGGGGTAGTAGAACTGAACTACCCTTGTATCCATCAAACCTATAAGGTACTACTGATTAGTAACACGTGAACCTGATAGAGAGAAGAGATCCTAATTCATTAACCCCCGATAGAAGAATGGACTGACTCAGACCAGAATGTTATGAGATAAAGGAGTAAAAAGAGCCTTACTTTCCATCCCACAATCAATTCCCCTACATATAACTAAAGCATTTCTAGACTCAACATTGACCAGTTTGGCTTGGAGAACCTACAGGTAGTCCGGCTCTGATGCCAACACTGTCAGGACCCCGATCCTAAGTCACACCAATCTAGCATGTAACACATCATATCACTTTGCGGCCTCACGCACGGTATTCCCACGGGTGCCACCTTACCTGGCCCGGGACTGTTTGCGCCTTTTGGCTCACGTATATGATAGTGCCGCTAGCATCCATATGACAAAGAACCCGAGCTGACATGGCTAGTCGTGAACCCAAAGTGGCACAAACTTACAGGGACAGGCATCCATGACCCAGCATCGAACGTGTCGGTCATCAACGAGTGAATCCGGGCTGTAGCACTGGGCTAGCAGGACTCCGGTATCCATCGCGTGACATTTCTCCGAAGGGACAGACACATGAACGAAGAAGGACACATGCCGGCCAGCCTAAGTGTTCCGGAGCAGTAGCAAGCTACCAAGGCTCAGTGGAAACACTAGGAGACATTTCCCGGTAAGAGAGGCTACTAAGGATAAACAACTAGATAGTCAGATCCCACACATACCAAGCATTTCAATCATACACACAATATGCTCGATATGTGCAAATACAACAAGGCATCACAACATGACTCTATGACACAAATACTTTATTTAAAGGCTCAGAGAGCCATACATATCATACACACAAGTACGGGTCACACGACCCAGCATTCAAGTCATACAAACCATACAAGCCAACAGCGGAAGAGACATGTCTGAGTACAGACATCTAGTAAAATAAAATAGGCTTGGGTAAGCCTGGCTATACTACATGGTCCTTCACAAGGACAGGATCACCACCTGGGCTCCAGCCTACTCATCGATATCGACATCTACGAAGAACCCATCAGAAGGGGTTGCAGCGTCTTCTGTAAAAATGTAAATTATAGCAACATGAGTACAAAGGTACCCAGCAAGACTTACATCAGATCCTACATATATGCACATTATCAAGAAGGGTTGGTGGGGTTATTGCAGCAAGCCAGCTCTGACTCTTGGCTAAGCTGTCTTACGAGACACCAACTTGAAATGGTTTTGCGCACTCGAATCCACTACACACCACTTCAATACACCACCGAGGATCCACCTCCGTCATCCTACGGAAGAGCCATCCTCGGCACTCACGCTTATCTTGAGGATTTTAGTAGTATCCATTTACTTGTCTATGAACTATATAGGCAACCAAGTAGTCCTTTACCGGGGACGCGGCTATTCGAATAGATAATGTTATCCCTGCAGGGGTGTACTTCTTCATACACGCTCTCACCACTTACCACCGTTTACACGACATGTACTCAGCAACCTTCAAGCGGAAGCCCAACGTGGGTGTCGGCCATGACCTACCTAAACACCTAAATCTCTAGTCCAGGTTTATCGCCTATTCAGGTTCCATCCGCAGGGAGTCCGGCCGAGGTTTCCACATACGGCCCCGAACGATGTGTGCAGGGTTCCCGAGATACCTAACGGGCATCCGGTACACCGTGCCACGTACCTACCGCATCACAGCCCACCCCGCGGGTCACCGCTGCCCACGGCCTCCAGTAAGCTACAAACACCAGAAACTAGTTGCAACTCCTGGACAGAGGACTAGGGTGAATAAGAAGCCGAGAGGGTCCATTGGTTTCGGGCCCAATGCATGGTAGTAGCTGAATCTTAAATCACACATACAGATCTCAGTGCTTAAGGTCGGCTTCAATGAAACAACCCACCTTGTACTCCTACATGGCCTCTCATCGATACCTTTACCAAATCGTGTTCAACACATCACTCTCATTACCGGCATGATCATTTCACTCTAGCCCATCACCCAGATGAACCAGACCTGACACGACTCTAAGCATAGCAGGCATAGCAAGGTAGGAACAACACATACATATGGCTCAATCAACTCCTACACATGCTAGTGGGTTTCATCTAGTTACTGTGGCAATGACAGGTCATGTAGAGGAAATGGGTTCAACTACCGTAGCACTCAGCAGTTTGAATCGCGTTGTCTTAATGCAGTATAAGAGAGCAGAAGCGAGAACATGGGATTGTATCGATATGATCAAATGGTTGGTTGCTTGCCTAATGGGTCGATGCACTGATATTGGTCTTCGCTAGGGTAATCGTGGTACTCCTCGGGGGCAGATCCTGCCGCAAAGAGCACCGATACACAACATCACCAAACAATATGCAACAATATGATGCATGCATGAGTCATGGAAAAATGAGTGTATTAGGCTAATGCAACTAAGACCAGATGGGTTTGAACCATTTTGAATCAAAGATTCAAGTTTCAAACTCATCAATGGCCCCTTTAAGTGCTTTATCTTGTTCTGCACTAAACATCAGGTTAGCTTGCTTAAACATGCATGAAACCAGTACAGATGGATAGATTGGATTTTTCTAATCATTTTTCATATATAAAACTTTGCATTTGGAGTTACAGATTAATTTCTATGATATTTTAAAGTTTGTGGTATTTACTGGAATTTCCTGTATAAAAATAATTCCAGTAAATGAATTACTGCGTCAGCTTTACGTCAGGATGACGTCAGCGGTCAACAGAATAGTCCAAGTCAACCCTGACTAGTGGGTCCCGTGTGTCAGTGTAATTAGTTTAACTAAATATTAATTAAAACTAATCCTGATTAGTTAACAGGGCTGGGCCCCACCTGTCATTGACCCAGGGGGGTCAAACTGGGCCCACCCGTGGTCAAACAAGGGGTCAGCGGGGTCAACTCGCCGGCGTTTAGCCGCCGGCGAGGCCGAACGCGGCGGCGAGAGTGGTTTTGTGCATTTCGGCGACCAAAAGAGTCGCGGAGGGCATCTACGTGTAGCTGGGAGCAAGCCGCAGCTCTTGGTGGTGTTGGTTGAGCTCGGGGTGGCCGGAAACGGCGCCGGCGACGACCTTGGCGGTCGCCGGAGTTCGGGTGATGATGAACTCGAAGCTACAGGACATGGCGAGGCTCATGGTGAGGTGCTACGGGTTCCTGTGGGTGCGGTGAGTGTGTTAGACATGGTGGTGTGGCTAGTGGGTGGCCGGAGTCACGTCGGCGACGAGCTCCGCGGCGGCGCGTGAGGGTGAGCTTCGTCCAGTCGCTACGGGGCTCAGAAGCGAGAAAGGAAAGGGGAAGAGGTAGCTGGGCTCACGGCGATCTCGAGGAAGAAAACGGCGCGGTTGGGGACGAGCTGGTGCGGCGACGACGTCGAAGGGGATCTTCGGCGACGGCGGAGACGGGCGAGGTCGGTGCAGAGGCTTCGGCGCAAGCGAGCGCTCGGGGCTCGGCTAGCTCGAAGAAGAGGACGGCGGCGGAGCTCCTGGACACGGTGGCACGGCGCAAGGATGACGGAGAGCGCGACTACGGCGACGGTGCGGCTGCGGTGGCGTCGACCATGGCGTGGGAGAGCGAGGGAGAGAGGCAGGGGGGAAATGGACATGTCCACGGGGTTCGGGGCACGACCTGGAGGTCATCTAGGCCAGCAGAGAGGCGAGGGGAGGAAGCAGGGCGGCGGGCAGCTGCGTGGCGCGCGCTGGCGTCACCGTCGAGCACCTGCCTGCCTGCCTGGCGAAGGCAAGCAGCTCGCTGGAGCGGCTGCTGGGCTGGGCCGGCTAGGTGGGCAGGCTAGGTGGGCTGCCAGGTTAGTTCCCTCTCTCTCTCTCTTTTTTTATCTTTTTTTATTTATACTGGAACTTTGTGGACTTACTAAAAATACCTAGACAACTCCAAAATTCCCCGAACTGCTCATGGCCACTAACTGGAATATATCCAGCATGGAACATTTTAGTTTGGGAATATTTGAGCATTTAAAATAATTTATATAATTTAAATGCCCAAACTCAAATACTTATGATTTAATTCAAGAACCCTAGGATGACCAAGAAAATTGTGCACCACTTTTGGCAGAGGCTCTGAACCAAGGCAAAAATGATGGACATTTTAGAAGGGCATTTCAGGTTCATTGAAAATACTTTTAGTAAACCCTAGTTGGTTTCAGAGGGGGCTGGGGGTTCTGTCATCCCCATTTCAAGTTTCTGATGAAAGAAATAGACATGATGCAACACTCTAATGCATGAACTAGCTAGGGTGTGATATTTACATCAGGTCTGGTCCACAGCATGGCATACATAATAGACCCTATAGCCAAGGCATAGGGGATGACACTCATCTTTTCTCTATCTTCTGCCGTGATCGGGCATTGAGCCGAGCTCAATTTCACACCTTTCAACACAGGCAAGAACCCCTTCTTGGACTGATCCATATTGAACTTCTTCAATATCTTATCAAGGTATGTGCTTTGTGAAAGATCTATGAGGCGTCTCGATCTATCTCTATAGATCTTGATGCCTAATATGTAAGCAGCTTCTCCAAGGTCCTTCATTGAAAAACACTTATGCAAGTAGGCCTTAATGCTGTCCAAAAGTTCTATATCATTTCCCATGAAAAGTATGTCATCTACATATAATATGAGAAATGCTACAGAGCTCCCACTCACTTTCTTGTAAACGCGGGCTTCTCCATAAGTATGCATAAAACCAAACGCTTTGATCATTTCATCAAAGCGAATGTTCCAACTCCGAGATGCTTGCACCAGCCCATAGATGGAGCACAGGAGCTTGCACACCTCGTTAGCATTCTTAGGATCGTCAAAACCTTCCGGCTGCATCATATACAATTCTTCCTTAAGATAGCCGTTAAGGAATGCCGTTTTGACGTCCATTTGCCATATATCATAATCATGGTATGCGGCAATTGCTAACATGATTCGGACGGACTTCAGCTTCGCCACGGGAGAGAAAGTCTCATCATAGTCAACCCCTTGAACTTGTTAGTAACCCTGAGCGACAAGTCAAGCCTTATAGATGGTAACATTACCATCCGCATCCGTCTTCTTCTTAAAGATCCATTTGTTTTCTATCGCTCGCCGATCATCAAGAAAGTCTGTCAAAGTCCATACTTTGTTTTCATACATGGATCCTTTCTCGGATTGCATGGCTCCAAGCCATTTGTTGGAATCTGGGCCCGCCATCGATTCTTCATAGTTCGAAGGTTCACCGTTGTCTAACAACATGATTTCCAGGACAGGGTTTCCATACCATTCTAGTGTGGAACGTGTCCTTGTGGACCTTCGAAGTTCAGTAGCAACTTGATCCGAAGTACCCTGATCATCATCATTAACTTCCTCTCTAGTCGGTGCAGGCACCACAGGAACATCTTCCTGAGCTGCGCTACTTTCCGGTTCAAGAGGCAGTACTTCATCGAGTTCTACTTTCCTCCCACTTATTTCTTTCGAGAGAAACTCTTTCTCCAGAAAGGACCCGTTCTTGGCAACAAAGATCTTGCCTTCGGATCTAAGGTAGAAGGTATACCCAATGGTTTCCTTAGGGTATCCTATGAAGACGCAATTTTCCAACTTGGGTTCGAGCTTTTCAGGTTGAAGTTTCTTGACATAAGCATCGCATCCCCAAACTTTTAGAAACGACAGCTTAGGTTTCTTTCCAAACCATAATTCATACAGTGTCGTCTCAACGGATTTAGACGATGCCCTATTTAAAGTGAATGTAGCTGTCTCTAAAGCGTGTCCCCAAAATGATAGCGGAGACATCATATACCACACCATATCCAATAGAGTGCGATTACAACGTTCGAACACACCTTTACACTGAGGTGTTCCAGGCGGCGTGAGTTGTGAAACAATTCCACATTTCCTTAAGTGCATACCAAATTTGTGACTTAAATATTCTCCCCACGATCTGATTGTAAGAACTTTATTTTTCGGTCACGTTGATTCTCTACCTCATTCTGAAATTCCTTGAACTTTTCAAAGGTCTCAGACTTGTGTTTCATCAAGTAGACATACCCATATCTACTTAAGTCACAGAGTGAGAACATAATGATAGCCTCCGCGATCCTCAAAGCTCATTGGACCGCACACATTAGTATGTATGATTTCCAATAAGTTGGTTGCTCGCTCCATTGTTCCGGAGAACGAAGTCTTGGTCATTTTGCCCATGAGGCATGGTTCGCATGTGTCAAATGATTCGTAATCAAGAGACTCCAAAAGTCCATCAGCATGGATCTTCTTCATGCGTTTGACACCAATGTAACCAAGGCGGCAGTGCCACAAGTATGTGGGACTATCGTTATCAACCTTACATCTTTTGGTATTCACACTATGAATGTGTGTAACATTACGTTAGAGATTTATTAAGAATAAACCATTGACCAGCAGGGCATGACCATAAAACATATCTCTCATATAAATAGAACAACCATTATTATCGGATTTAAATGAGTAGCCATCTCGTATTAAATGAGATCCAGATACAATGTTCATGCTCAAAGCTGGAACTAAATAACAATTATTGAGGTTTAAAACTAATCCCGTAGGTAAATGTAGAGGTAGCATGCTGACAGCGATCACATCGACCTTGGAACCATTCCTGACGCGCATTGTCAGCTCGTCCTTCGCTAGTCTCCGCTTATTCCGCAGCTCCTATTTTGAGTTACAAATATGAGAAACCACACCGGTATCAAATACCCAGGAGCTACTACGAGTACTGGTAAGGTACACATCAATTACATGTATATCACATATACCTTTGGTGTTGCCGGCCTTCTTGTCCGCTAAGTACTTGGGGCAGTTCCGCTTCCAGTGTCCGCTTCCAGTGTCCGCTTCCCTTGCAATAAAAGCACTCAGTTTCAGGTTTGGGTCCATGCTTTGGCTTCTTCACGGCAACTGGCTTACTGGGCGCGGCAACTCCCTTGCCATCCTTCTTGAAGTTCTTCTTACCCTTGCCTTTCAAAACTAGTGATTTTATTGACCATCAACACTTGATGTTCCATTTTGATCTCCACCTCCACTGATTTCAGCATTGAAAATACCTCAGGAATGGTTTTCACCATCCCCTGCATATTGTAGTTCATCACAAAGCTCTTGTAGCTAGGTGGGAGCGACTGAAGGATTCTGTCAATGACCACGTCATACGGGAGGTTAACTCTCAGCTGAGACAAGCGGTTGTGCAACCCAAACATTTTGAGTATGTGCTCGCTGACAGAACTATTCTCCTCCATCTTACAACTGTAGAACTTGTCAAAGACTTCATATCTCTCGACCCGGGCATGAGCTTGGAAAACCATTTTCAGCTCTTGGAACATCTCATATGCTCCATGCTGCTCAAAATGCTTTTGGAGCCCCGGTTCTAAGCTGTAAAGCATGCCGCACTAAACCAGGGAGTAATCATCACTACGCGACTGCCAGGCGTTCATAACGTCTTGAGTTGCTGGGAAAACGGGTGCTTCACCTAGCAGTGCATCTAGGACATATGCTCTTTTGGCAGCTATGAGGATGATCCTCAAGTTCTGGACCCAGTCCGTATAGTTGCTGCCATCGTCTTTCAGCTTGGTTTTCTCTAGGAACGCGTTGAAGTTGAGGGCTACATTAGCGTGGGCCATTTGATCTACAAGACATATTGCAAAAGTTTTAGACTAAGTTCATGACAATTAAGTTCATCTAATCAAATTATTTAATGGACTCCCACTCAGATAGACATCCCTCTAGTCATCTAAGTGATCCATGATCCGAGTCAACTAGGCCGTGTCCGATCATCACGTGAGACGGACTAGTCATCATCGATGAACATCTTCATGTTGATCGTATCTTCTATATGACTCATGTTCGACCTTTCGGTCTCTTGTGTTCAGAGGCCATGTCTGTACATGCTAGGCTCGTCAAGTCAACCTAAATGTTTTGCATGTGTAAATCTGTTTTACACCCGTTGTATGTGAACGTTAGAATCTATCACACCCGATCATCACGTGGTGCTTCGAAACAACGAAATTTCACAACGGCGCACAGTTAGGGGGAACACTTTCTTAAAATTATTATGAGGGATCATCTTATTTACTACCGTCGTTCTAAGAAAACAAGATGCAAAAACATGATAAACATCACATGCAATCAAATAGTGACATGATATGGCCAATATCATTTTGCTCCTTTTGGTCTCCATCTTCGGGGCGCCATGATCATCATCGTCACCGGCATGACACCATGATCTCCATCATCATGATCTCCATCATCATGATCTCCATCATCATGATCTCCATCATCGTGTCTTCATGAAGTTGTCACGCCAACGATTACTTCTACTACTATGGCTAACGGTTTAGCAATAAAGTAAAGTAATTACATGGCGTTATTCAATGACACGCAGGTCATACAATAATTAAGACAACTCCTATGGCTCCTGCCGGTTGTCATACTCATCGACATGCAAGTCGTGATTCCTATTACAAGAACATGATCAATCTCATACATCACATATATATCATTCATCACATCCTTTTGGCCATATCACATCACAAGGCATATGCTGCAAAAACAAGTTAGACGTCCTCTAATTGTTGTTGCATGTTTTTACGTGGCTGCAATAGGGTTCTAGCAAGAACATTTCTTACTTACCAAAACCACAACGTGATACGCCAATTTCTGTTTACCCTTCATAAGGACCCTTTTCATTGAATCTGATTCGACTAAAGTGGGAGAGACAGACACCCGCTAGCCACCTTATGCAACTAGTGCATGTCAGTCGGTGGAACCTGTCTCACGTAAGCGTACGTGTAAGGTCGGTCCGGGCCGCTTCATCCCACGATGCCACCGAAACAAGATAAGACTAGTAGTGGCAAGTAAATTGACAATCTACGACCACAACAAAATTGTGTTCTACTCGTGCATAGAAACTACGCATAGACCTAGCTCATGATGCCACAGTTGGGGATCGTAGCAAAAATTTGAAATTTTCTACGCATCACCAAGATCAATCTATGGAGTTATCTAGCAATGAGAGATAGAGGAGTGCATCTACGTACCCTTGTAGATCGCGAGCGGAAGCGTTCAAGAGAACGGGGTTGATGGAGTCGTACTCGTCGTGATCCAAATCACCGATGATCCTAGCGCCGAACGGACGACACCTCCACGTTCAACACACGTACAGAGCGGAGACGTCTCCCACGCCTTGATCCGGCAAGGAGGAGGGAGAGGTTGAGGAAGAGGGCTCCAACAGCAGCACGACAACATGGTGGTGGTGGAGAAGCAGTACTCCGGCAGGGCTTCGCCAAGCTCTTAATGGAGGAGGAGAGGTGTTGGGGAGGGGAGGGGCTGCGCCTTGGATGTGGTGTGCAGCCCTCCCCTCGCCCCTCTATTTATAGGGGAAGGGGGAAGGGGGCCGGCCCCCTCTAGATGAGATCTAGAGGGGGGGCAAGGGGAGGGGGCTTGCCCCCCAAGCAAGCCCCCCTCTAGGGTTCCCCCCAACCCTAGGTGCATGGGCCCAAGGGGGGATGCACCCAGCCCTCCAGGGCTGGTTCCCTGCCCGCTACGGCCCATGAGGCCCTCCGAGAGAGGTGGCCCCTCCCGGTGGACCCCCGGAACCCCTCCGGTGGCCCCGGTACAATACCGATATGCCCTCGAACTTTTCAGGTGACCGTATGACAACTTCCCATATATAAATCTTCACTGCTGGACCATTCCGGAACTCCTCGTCACGTCCAGGATCTTATCCGGGACTCCGAACAACATTCGGTAATCACTTACAAGTCTTCCTAATAACCCTAGCGTCACCGAACCTTAAGTGTGTAGACCCTACGGGTTCGAGAATCATGCAGACATGACCGAGACAGCTCTCCGGCCAATAACCAACAATGGGATCTGGATACCCATGTTGGCTCCCACATGTTCCACGATGATCTCATCAGATGAACCACGATGTCAAGGATTCAAGCAATCCCGTATACAATTCCCTTTGTCAACCGGTACGTTACTTGCCCGAGATTCGATCGTCGGTATCCCAATACCTCGTTCAATCTCGCTACCGGCAAGTCACTTTACTCGTACCGTAATGCATGATCCCATGACCAACCACTTGGTCACATTGAGCTCATTATAATGATGCATTACCAAGTGGGCCCAAAGATACCTCTCCGTCATACGGAGTGACAAATCCTAGTCTCGATCCGTGTCAACCCAACAGACACTTCCAGAGATACCTGTAGTATACCTTTATAGCCACCCAGTTACGTTGTGACGTTTGGTACACCCAAAGCACTCCTACGGTATCTGGGAGTTACACGATCTCATGGTCTAAGGAAATGATACTTGACATTAGAAAAGCTCTAGCAAACGAACTACATGATCTTGTGCTATGCTTAGGATTGGGTCTTGTCCATCACATCATTCTCCCAATGATGTGATCCGGTTATCAATGACATCCAATGTCCATGGTCAGGAAACCTAACCATCCATTGATCAACGAGCTAGTCAACTAGAGGCTCACTAGGGACATGTTGTGGTCTACGTATTCACACATGTATTACGATTTCCGGATAACACAATTATAGCATGAACAATAGACAATTATCATGAACAAGGAAATATAATAATAACCATTTTATTACCACCCACTTGATAGCCACTATCGAGGACCTAACCGACATGCTAGACTATGCCTCCGAAGACATTGACGACATGACGACGATGCCGGAGCCGAACCAGGCCAAAACCCGCCTATCACTGGGAGTTGGATGTCCACTTCTACATACGACATGTACATGGTGGATACGCCCGAAAAGAAGGACGATGATACATATCCAATGTATCTATAATTTATGAAGTATTCATGCCATTATATTATGATTTTTGGATATTTTACAATCATTTTATAGCAGCTTTATATCATTTTCTGGGACTAACCTATTGGCCCAGTGCCCAGTGCCAGTTGTTGTTTTTTGATTGTTTTTTACATCGCAGGAAATCAATATCAAACGGAGTCCAAACACCACGAAACTCCTGGAGGATTTTTTATGGACCAGAACACTCAGGATGGGCCAGAGCAGCACCTTGGGGCTGCCACCGAGGTGGGCACAACCCACCAGGGCGTGCCTGGGCCCCCAGGCGCGCCTAGGTGGGTTGTGCCCACCTTGGTGGCCTCCCGCACCCCTTTGATACGTCTCCATCGTATGTAATTTTCCAAACACTTTTTCCCTTGTTTTGGACTCTGAATGGAACTAACCCGGACCGACGCTGTTTTCAGCAGAATTGCCATGGTTTTATTTTTGTGTAGAAATAAAAGTTCTCAGAATGACATGAAACTCCACGGAGAATACTTTGGGAATTAATAAAAAATACTGGCGAAAGAATCAAGGCTAGGGGGACCACACCCTGTCCACGAGGGTGGGGGGCACGCCCCTTGCCTCGTGGGCCCCCTGATGCTCTACTGACTTTAACTCCAACTCTATATATACACGTTCGGTGAGAAAAAAATCAGAGAGAAGGATTCATCATGTTTTATGATACGGAGCCACCGCCAAGCCCTAATCTCTCTTGGGAGGGCTGATCTGGAGTCCGTTCGGGGCTCCGGAGAGGGGAATCCGTCACCGTCATCATCATCAACCATCCTCCATCACCAATTTCATGATGCTCACCGCCGTGCGTGAGTAATTCCATCATAGGCTTGCTGGACGGTGATGGGTTGGATGAGATTTACCATGTAATCGAGTTAGTTTTGTTAGGGTTTGATCCCTAGTATCCATTATGTTCTAAGATTGATGTTGCTATGACTTTGCTATGCTTAATGCTTGTCACTAGGGCCCGAGTGCCATGATTTCAGATCTGAACCTATTATGTTTTCATGAATATATGTGATTTCTTGATCCTATATTGCAAGTCAATAGTCACCTATTATGTGTTATGATCCGGCAACCCCGAAGTGACAATAATCGGGACCACTCCCAGTGATGACCGTAGTTTGAGGAGTTCATGTATTCACTAAGTGTTAATGCTTTGGTCCGGTACTCTATAAAAAGGAGGCCTTAATATACCTTAGTTTCCAATAGGACCCCGCTGCCACGGGAGGGTAGGACAAAAGATGTCATGCAAGTTCTTTTCCATAAGCACGTATGAGTACTATATTCGGAATACATGCCTACATTACATTGATGAACTGGAGCTAGTTTTGTGTCACCCTATGTTATAACTCTTGCATGAGGAATCACATCCGACATAATTATCCGTCACTGATCTAATTTCTATGAGGTTTTCACATATTGATCTTTGCTTAGTTACTTTACCGTTGCCACTGTTACAATTACTACAGAACTGCTACTATTACTTTTGCCACTGTTACCGTTATTTCCATACTACTTTGCTACTAAATACTTTTCTGCAGATATTAAGTTATCTAGGTGTGGTTGAATTGACAACTCAACTGCTAATACTTAAGAATATTCTTTGGCTCCCCTTGTGTCAAATCAATAAATTTGGGTTGAATACTGTAGAGTATTCAACCCAAATTTATTGATTCGATACAAGGGGAGCCAAAGAATATTCTCAAGTATTAGCAGCTGAGTTGTCAATTCAACCACGCCTGATTGACTTAATATCTGCAACAAAATATTTAGTAGCAATGTAGTATGGAAGTAACGATAAAAGTGGCAAAAGTAACTATAGTAGTTTCATAGCAATTGTAACAGTAGCAGCGGAAAAGTAATGAAACAAAGATCAATATGTGAAAAGCTCATAGGCAATGGATCAATGATGGATAATTATGTCGGATGGCATTCATCATGCAATGGTTATAACATAGGGTGACACAGAACTAGCTCAAATTCATCAATATAATGTAGGCATGTATTCCGAATATAGTCATACGAGCTTATGGAAAAGAATTTGCATGGCATGTTTTGTCCTACCCTCCCATGCCTGCGGGGTCCTATCGGAAACTAAGGCATATTAAGGCCTCCTTTTAATAAAGTACCAGACCAAAGCATTAGCACTTAGTGAATACATGAACTCCTCAAACTACGGTCATCACTGGGAGTGGTCCCGACTATTGTCACTCCGGGGTTGCCGGATCATAACACGTAGTAGGTGACTATAACTTTCAGGATAGGACCAAGAACACAAATATACTCATGAGAACATAATAGGTTCAGATCTGAAATCATGGCACTCAGGCCCTAGTGACAAGCATTAAGCATAGGAAAGTCATAGCAACATCAATCTTAGAACATAGTGGATACTAGCGATCAAACCCTAACAAAACTAACTCGATTACATGGTAAATCTCATCCAACCCATCACCATTTAGCAAGCCTATGATAGTTGTAGCCTCTTTCGATAAGTAAGAGTGTCGAACCCAACGAGGAGCTAAAGGTAGAACAAATATTCTCGCAAGTCCTATCTGCCACTGATACGACTCTATGCACGCTTAGTGTTCGCTTTATCTAGAACAAGTATGAAACTAGAAGTACTTTGTAGGTGTTGTTGGATAGGTTTGCAAGATAATAAAGAACGCGTAAATATAAACTAGGGGCTATTTAGATAAAGAAGCAATAAAGTAAATATAGTGAGTGTGGAAAAGTGGTGGTAGGAGTTGTGAAATTGTCATAAAGCAATTGACTATGTTACTAGACCAGTAATCACTATTGCAATTCTATTTGAGGGAGAGGCATAAGCTAACATACTTTCTCTTCTTGGATCATATGCAGTTATGATTGGAACTCTAGCAAGCATCCGCAACTACTAAAGCTCATTAAGGTAAAACCCAACCATAGCATTAAAGTATCAAGTCCCCTTTATCCCATACGCAAATAACCTACTTACTCAGGTCTGTGCTTCTATCACTCACGCCACCCACCATAAGCAAATCATAAACATATTGCAAACCCTATAGCGGGGATCCCTCACGCTTGCGCGACATGGAGGGCACAATAGGACAGCACCAATAATAAAACATGCAATTCAAACCAATCATAGCAATTCATCAATCACCGACAGGACAACGAAAATCTACTCAGACATCATAGGATGGCAACACATCATTGGATAATAATATGAAGCATAAAGCACCATGTTCAATTAGAGAGTACAGCGGGTTGCGAGAGAGTGGACCGCTGAATATAGAAGGGGGAAGGTGATGGAGACGTTGGTGAAGATGGCGAAGGTGTTGGTGTAGATCGCGGTGATGATGATGGCCCCCAGCAGCGTTCCGGCGCCACCGGAAGCAAGGGTGAGAGGGCCCCCCTTCTTCTTCTTCTTCCTTGACCTCCTCCCTAGATGGGAGAAGGGTTTCCCCTCTGGTCCTTGGCTCCCATGGCTTGGGAGGGGCGAGAGCCCCTCCGAGATTGGATCTATCTCTCTGTCTCTCTCTGTTTCTGCGTTCTCAGATTCTGCCCCTTCACCATTTCTTTTATATCCGGAGATCCGTAACTCCAATTGGGGTGAATCTTTCGCCCAGATTTTTCTCATAAAATTAGATTTCTTGCGGTAAAAGAAGGGCATCAACCGCCTTACGGGTGGACCACGAGGGTGCCAGGCGCGCCCAGGGGGGAGGACGCGCCCCCTGTCTCGTGTCCACCTCGGACACCGTTTTGCGTTGATTCTTCCTCCGGAAAATCCCAAATATTCCAAAATAATTCTCCGTTTGTTTTTATCCCATTTGGATTCCGTTTGATATTGGTTTTTTGCGAAACATAAAACAAGCAACAAACAGGAACTGGCACTGGGCACTGGATCAATATGTTAGTCCCAAAAATAATATAAAAAGTTGCCAAAAGTATATGAAAGTTGAATAATATTGGCATGGAAGAATCAAAAATTATAGATACGACGGAGACGTATTAGTGAGCATCATGAAATTGGTGATGGAGGATGGTTGATGATGACAATGGCGACGGATTCCCCTCTCCGGAGCCCCGAACGGACTCCAGATCTGCCCTCCCGAGGAAGAACAAGGCTTGGCGGCGGCTCCATATCGTAAAACGTGATGAATCCTTCTCTCTGATTTTTTTCTCCCCAAAAGTGAATATATGGAGTTGGAGTTGAGGTCGGTGGAGGCCCCCTTCACTTGATTCTTTTACCAATATTTTTTATTAATTCAAAAACATATCTCCATGAAGTTTCAGGACATTCTGAGAACTTTTTATTCTGCACAAAAATAACACCATGGCAATTCTACTGAAAACATCGTCAGTCCGGGTTAGTTCCATTCAAATCATGCAAGTTGGAGTCCAAAACAAGGGCAATAGAATTTGGAAAAGTAGATACGACGGAGACGTGTCATTTATACATGTCGTTTGTGTTAGTAGTACAAC
This sequence comes from Triticum dicoccoides, assembly GCF_002162155.2. NCBI lineage: Eukaryota > Viridiplantae > Streptophyta > Magnoliopsida > Poales > Poaceae > Triticum > Triticum dicoccoides. Next base: position 561,418,360 of record NC_041391.1, on the reverse strand, counting down.
GTCACACAAGATTTCCGCACCAAACCGCGTGAGAAGACAACATAGGTGAGACACGGTTGCCGTTACATAACCGTATGTGATTTACTACCCTGTACATATAATTGAGTTAAAGTGATACCATGTAAACAGCCGCTTTGTTGATATCCGTCAAAAAATAGCCGCTCTGCATATAGAGATGGGGGCGGAGGTCTAGGCAGCAGCTACCGGAGAAGAGGTCAATCCTTGGTCGGTGTGCGGTGGCGGTGTCATAGGAGGTCAATCCTCGGTCTGCGGTGGGAGATAGGAGGAGCTCAACCATCGAGGTCGGCGGCGGCGTGATTCGAGCACATCCATCACGATCGATAGCGTGATAGTGGAGGTCAAACTTCAGGCGGCAGCCAGACTAAGCTTTGCTCCTCGACCCTGTTGTCTCGGCGTGCCGCCGCATCACGCTTCTCTGTCAGCTGGGTGGAGGTCGCCGCGCAACTAATTAATTAAGGTATTCTTTTCGTGGGTGGCTTAATTAAGGTATTCAATTCCTAAGGGTAGTGTTGTACTAGTATTCTGTGTGTAAATTGACTGGCCATTAATTTTTGTCATTGCACGTCTGGATAACAATATGGAGCGCCCTCAGTAATTATGAAAATAAAACCTTGTGATTTATGCACGCATCTTTGGGCAGCAGTTAATCCATGTATTAATGTTGTTGTTTTGTTTTTAATTACCATTCATGTGGTGCAGATGGAACGATCTCAGTTGATGAAGAATCGGAAAACCGCAGATTTTATCAGTGGTGTGACAGAGTTCATGAATTTGGCTGAAAGTATAAAGAGGAGAATTGGTGATGCGGATTACATCCTTTGTCCATGTACTGATTGTGCCAATACAGAGTCACATGAAGTTGCAGATGTCCAGTGGCACTTAGTCTCTCGAGGATTCATGGATGGATATCCACGTTGGACCAGACACGGTGAAGAGGAGGTCATGGATGAAGATACCCAGGGCTGTGAGATGCCAAACCCCGATCAATGTCACATGGACGTTGAATCTAACATCAGGGCAGAGGCGTCAAGCTACCAATAGAACACCGGAAAGCCGAAACACCCACTGGAAAACCAAGACATCAACGCAGATGACGACGATCTTGATATGCCTAATTTTGCTGCTATGATTGAAGATTTCGAGGGCCAAAAAAAGGATATGAGTTGGTACAAGGATCTGCCAAGAATTGATGCAGACTCCAAGAAATAGTTGTATCTAGGTTGCAAAAAGAAATATTCCAAGTTGAGTGCCACCCTAGCGCTTCTAAGATTTAAGCACATAATATATTTCATTTCTATATTAAGGAAGCATGATTTCATAATTGAAATACATCCGAGTACAACATGATATAGCTTCAGCACTCAGCTACCCCATTACATAACTGCACCAGCACCAAGTTTCACATGCAACATCTAGAACCTTTCAAAATTAGCTTCATAGACGGTACAGAGATAGATGCATCTCATTGGGAAAACTGCTGAAGTGGAAGGCGAATATTGAGCCTTCATTCATGTTGAAGGTCTTTGCAACTTTAGGCCAGTGCCTGTGGATGATTGACCGCCATCCTTTGTCCTCTTCAGGAACACTTCAATATTGAACCGTGGGTGTTGTATGAAAACTTTCCTCGCCTCCTGACCATAGAGGTGGTTTGAGAGGTAATCATCAGTGAACTGCTTTGGAAAGGCCTGAAAACAAGGATGTGCATAAATATCTTCTCTATATTGGAAATGGGGAAAAGGAATAAAAAAGGGCAAGGTATAATAGTTGGTACCATCTTGTAAACCTCAATGCTTCCCGTTGTTTTCCTGCAACACATATAAGGTAGTTAGTCATCAAGTTAAGTAAGGGTTCGCATGCTATCAGTACTCGTAAATTGTATGTGCTTTGCACGCCATTTAAATATATATAAAAAGCATGGAAAAATACATTTGAAAATGTATTTACTTTTCTAGAATCGTACTGGACAAGATCCAACTTGGTTCTTACCTCTCTAGAATCCAGATTGTTCTAGCCTATTTTTATTAGAGTGTCGGATAAGCATGTGGATAGATACTTCTAGAACACATGAAATGTCAGAGGTGGGTTTTCAATTAGAAGGCCACGTGGCAGTACCCTTTGAGTTAAAAACTATATCCAACGGATGATAGTGCTCGGATTTGCCATCTCTTGACTGTTGGATGGGCATATTCAACGACTAATATTTGAAGCTATTGGCTCACTATATAGTGGTATAGTAAATAGGTTGATAAAAAATAAGCACATTACAGATTCATCAGATTAATTCAATCCACATGGAAAACCCATTTATCCAAACCAAGCATGATTAAGAACTAGGAAATATAGCACTTGTATATGTTTCTCATGTATTAAGTGTAGCCAAATTCGACTTATTCCTCACATGGTATACAATAACAGAATGCATCCACAACAATTGAACATCGCATTGCAGAATTGAACCAAGCAGTTAACTAAACACCACAACAAATGAATCAAACGTTAACTGAGCACCACATTGCACAATATAACATACTCCTAATACAAGATCAGACAATTAACCAAACCTAGCATGTTTAACAACTTGAAAATATAGCATTTGTATTTGTTTCTCATGTATTTAGTACAACCAAATTCGATTTATTTCTCACATGGTATACAATAACAGAATGCACACACAACAATTGAACATCGCATTGCAGAATTGAACCAAATAGTTAACTAAACACCACAACAAATGAACCAAACATTAACTGAGCACCACATTGCACAATATAACATACTCCTAATAGAAGATCAGACAGTTAACCAAACCAAGCATGCTTGAAAATTTGGAAAATTTCGCCCTAAAGAATTGAACATCACATTTGCAGAATTGAACCAAACAATTAACTGAACACCACAATGCACAACATATAGAACATATACACTAGAGCAGAAGATTGCATGGTAAAAGTAGATAGTACAATTTGTTAAGGAAATGCAGTAGCTAGCAAACTGAACATGGGTCCTTATAGTGAGCTAATAAGACATGCTACTCATTGTCGAACATATCGATGACGATTGGCTCCTTGGACATGGAAGAGGGCGAGGCCTCCGCATCGTGGGTGCCCTCGTCGTAGTGGTGAGTTGCCTGAGCCGCTCCATGCACCAACCTACTGGCTCTCGAGATGAGGTAAGCACGTGCACGCTGAGAAAACACCTCGTAGTCTTCATCGAAGGCACCGACGGTGGCCTCGAGAAAACGCCATGAATTATCGTTTAAAGCAGCCAACAGCGATGCAGCATCAGCGCGCGAGGCGTCGATGCTGGCCTCGATGGTGAGGTGCTCCTCCAAGATCTGGGGGTCGGCACGAATGCCAGCCACCGTGACCTCATCCGTGCATGCGGCCGCGATTTGCTTCTCCGCTGCCAAATGCTCCTTGAGATCCTGTCTATACTGCGTGCACTGGACGGTGAGATGCTCCTCCAAGATCTGGGGGTCAGCACGAATGCCAGCCATCGCAACCTCATCCGTGCATGCGGCCGCGATTTGCTTCTCCGCTGCCAAATGCTCCTTGAGATCCTGGCTATACTGCGTGCACCATGGCTTAGGGTGGTGCTTATTTTGTGGAGGGGTCAGTGATTTGGGTGGAAGGTCTGGTGCTTGCGTCGGCGGTCGGGGCATGTGGGATGTGGAAGGAGGAGGATGGGGGTCGGGTGTGGATTACCTACCTGGATAGGCGAGGCCGAGCAGCGTGAAGGAGGGTCGCCGGCGAGGAGGTGGCGCCGCAAGCAAGGAGTGAAGGTTTCAACTTGGAAAGGAAGGAGGAAACAGGGGAAATGTGGCTTTTGGTAAGGGGGAGGGGGCGGGGAGGTAGATATTTCCGCAGAAGCCGAAAATTTGGAATCGCTTTAGCAAAAAAACTAGCGCGCAAAGTGTCATCAGACACAGTCCCTTATTCAGAGCGGGTTGTGGAGTGTAGCCGTCGCACCTTCTCGCGTAAGGTGTATGCGTACTATACTCCAACAGTGCTCCAAGATATTTTCTGTTGTGATACGTCTCCAATGTATCTATAATTTTTTATTGTTCCATGCTATTATATTATCTGTTTTGGATGTTTAATGGGCTTTATTATACACTTTATACTATTTTTGGGACTAACCTATTAACCGGAGGCGCAGTCCAAATTGTTGTTTTTTTGCCTATTTCAGTGTTTCGCAGAAAAGGAATATCAAACGGAGTCCGAACAGAATGAAACCTTGGGGAGAGTTATTTTTGGAACAAACACAATCCAGGAGACTTGGAGTGGATATCAAGAAAGAAACGAGGAGGCCACAAGACAGGAGGGCGTGCCCCCCACCCTCGTGGGCCCCTCGTGGCTCCCCTGACTGACTTCTTTTGCCTATATATACTCATATACCCTGAAAACATCCGAGAGCACCACGAAACCCTATTTCCACCGCAGCAACCTTCTGTACCCGTGAGCTCGCGTCTTGGGGCCTTTTTCGGTGCTCTGCCGGAGGGGGAATCGATCATGGAGGGATTCTACATCAACACCATAGCCTCTCCGAAGAAGTGTGAGAAGTTCACCTTGGACATTCGGGTCCATAGTTATTAGCTAGATGGGTTCTTCTCCCTTTTTGGATCTCAATACAAAGTTCTCCTCGATCTTCTTGGAGATCTATTTGATGTAACTCTTTTTGCGGTGTGTTTGTCGAGATCCGATGAATTGTGGGTTTATGATCAAGATTATCTATGAACAATATTTGAATCTCCTCTGAATTCTTTTATGTATGATTTGTTATCTTTGCAAGTCTCTTCAAATTATCAGTTTGATTTGGCCTACTAGATTGATCTTTCTTGCAATGGGAGAAGTGCTTAGCTTTGGGTTCAATCTTGCGGTGTCCTTTCCTAGTGACAGCAGGGGCAGTCAGGCATGTATTGTATTGTTGTCATCAAGGATAAAAAGATGGGGTTTATATCATATTGCTTGAGTTCATCCCTCTACATCATGTCATCTTGCCTAATGTGTTACTCTATTCTTATGAACTTAATACTCTAGATGCATGCTGGATAGCGGTCGATGTGTGGAGTAATAGTAGTAGATGCAGAATCGTTTCGATCTACTTGTCGTGGACGTGATGCCTATATACATGATCATGCCTAGATATTCTCATAACTATGCACTTTTCTATCAATTGCTTGACAGTAATTTGTTCACCCACCGTAATACTTATGTTATCTTGGGAGAAGCCACTAGTGAAACCTATGGCCCCCGGGTCTATTTTCCATCATATAAGTTTCTGATCTATTTTATTTCGCAATCTTTACTTTCCAATCTATATCATAAAAATACCAAAAATATTATCTTATTATCTCTATCAGATCTCACTTTTGCAAGTGCCCGTGAAGGGATTGACAACCCCTTTATCGCATTGGTTGCAAGGTTCTTATTTGTTTGTGTAGGTACGAGGGATTTGCATGTAGCCTCCTACAAGATTGATACCTTGGTTCTCAAAAACTGAGGGAAATACTTACGCTACTTTGCTGCATCACCCTTTCCTCTTCAAGGGAAAAACAGCGCATGCTCAAGACATAGAATGCAACATCTCACACGGTTGGTTATAATAAACTGTGTGGGATCTACTTGAATTTTCTTCTTGATTTGAATTGCATAATGGGTTCACAGCGGCAATGGACGGTGTTGGAATTGCTAGACCTTTTATTTGCAGTGAACATGCAACTGTATGTGTGTCGTAAAAGAATTGGAATTATTCAGGGTTTGTTTAGACATTTTATACATTAAATTGGTTTTCTAGCCATTTCAGGTGCTCAATTCAAAATTAAACTACATGCACATGCTCTGGTGCACCAACATGGGTTGTAAAATCATATATGTGTCCATGGGTTTATTTTTATGTCCCATGCAAGAAATGGGATGAATTTTGAACACCACGGCACCGTGGCTCTCCAGCAAACGTCGACTATCGGTTCAATATCCGGCGTATCTCGTAGTAGGGGTCCTAAGCTAGGCGTCTTGGAGCGATGGTAACATGGACACGGATTTTACCCAGGTTCGGGCCCTCTTGATGGAGGTAAAACCCTACGTCCTGCTTTTGATAGTATTCATATGGGGATAGCATAGAGTACATATGTCTACCACAAGTTGATAGTAATGAATATGAGATTATCTATTGACTAGCCTGTCCTCGGTTTATATAAGACACCGGAGGCCTAGGGGTTAGGAGAGTCCTTGTCTTGGGCACCAAGTCTTGTGGAGTCTTCCTTGTATGCGGCAGGGGTTGTCCGAATAGGCCCATGAGTATACGGCCATGGGGATCCTCGGCCCAATCCAACTGATCGGGAGATGACGTGGTGAGTACCCCCTAGTCTAGGACACCGTCAGTAGCCCCCCTGAACCGGTCTTCAAGTTGGGGATGCTCCTCATTTCTTCTGAACTATTCTTCATCTTCGGTCGTCGGTCTTGAAAACTGGTTCAACAAATCTTTCCATCTTCAATCTTGGGGATCGCCAAAGTGAATCTGAAGAGTTTACATGTCGGGTATCCGAGGAGCCCCTTTAAGTTTCCGGCCTTTATCAATGCCTAATTATTTTTATGCCACGCCTCGGGTTTGAAGTTGTCCCCGGGCGGCAGTGTCCTCTTGCGTCCGAGCTCCAACGTCGGATTACATTCGAGGTATCTTTTGCAGCCGAGCACCAATGTCGGACCGCTTCCGAGCTCCAACATTGGAATGTATCCAAGCTCCACCGCCGGAATGTATCTGAGCTCTACCGCCGGACTATGTCCAAGCTCCAACGCCGGACTATGTCCAAGCTCCAACGCCGGACTGTGTCCAAGCTCCAACATCGGACTATGTCCAAGCTCCAATGCCGGACTGTATCCGAGCTCCAACGCCGGACTATGTCCAAGCTCCAATGCCGGACTATATTCGAGGTGTCATAGATCATCTTGGTTCAAAAAAGGTTGAAGGAGCTTAGCCGAGCTTAATGTCGGAAATGCCCTCTACGGAGCCAGCCACTAGCGTCCGAGCTTTATGCCGGACTGCTTCCGGGGTGTCTATTGTAGTCGAGCACCAACGCCGGACTGTATCCGAGGTGGTGCACCACCTCGGCCATGGGCTGTAATTTATGAATTTAATTCTGAATTATGCAATGTAATCTCTACCGAGATGTATAGCCAGTAGCCCTCACGGTGCATGTTGGCCTAATATCCGGGATGCACCTGAAAGGAAAAAATCAAACCGCTGACCCTAGTAGCCCCTGAACTTAGGTCGATTCATAAAATCAGCCTGAGGATCGATTCCCAGCTTGGCAGCATACTTAGGAATAGAAACGCGGTGTGCAAAGTCCTCGAGACTCAGGTTGGGTGCGGCCGACCAACCCGAGGATAATAATCTCCTCTAAAACTATATTGCATTTTAAATTTTCTGCATTGGATTATCAATGCAGTAGCCCCCGAGACACTGGTCGGGTGGCAACACCAGATCAGGGGATCGATGTGCCCCTTTAATATTTGTAAATAATGAGCACGAAGCCCAGTAGCCCCCGAGCCTTGATGTGGGCACGGGTGGCCGAATTAAGGATCGATATCGAGAGTAAACTCACAGATTATGTGTAATGATTCTATGTACCCAAGTACTTTACATCATTATTTTGACTCCATTGCGACCGTTTATCAGTTGAAAGTGGCCTATCGCCGGCTTCTACCCCTTGGTAGATACTACGCAGGGTGTTTCCGCACTAACAAAACAACCCTTAGCCGACATCTCGGTGCCCGGAGGCGGTTGTGTTAGCAGAAATGAGGCAATCAGATATGCGGGCTTTACGACTTTCGCTTAGTCATAGGAGCTTTAAACCGGGGAAGCTAGCTATGAGCCATCAATTAGTGTTCGACGACATCCGAGGTCAAGCAATAAACACTTCGGCCAATGTTATGAACCGCCCGTCATTTAACACAGTCATCTGATCGTTGGCCAGTTTACGCCTATTGTGACAGTCAGTTTTCGGCTTTCTCCACTGAGGTGCTTAACCATGCGAGCTGGAAGCACAATCGCAGTGGTTCTCCCTTTGCACACCTACCCGAACAAAGGGGAACATAGGATGCAAGCACAGGAGCCGGGCAACCCAACTATTGACCGAAGACACAATTCGAAACCGATGCATATATAGCAATATCCGAGAATGTTTTTGCCGAATTCCTAAAGGTGTCCGGTGTTGCACTGCGAGACTAATGCTGGAAATGCACAAATAGTTTAAAAGTGCCATAGGCTTGGAAAACCAAAAAACGTCAGTAAAAACTAGACGTCCGAACTAGATCACGCGTTTGGTGCCAAATCGAAAATTGGTCTTAGAAAAGAGGTGTTTTTGTCGTGCTTTAACATGACACATCCTGTCTCGAGACTTCAAGCGGGTCAGCCTACGTCTTCCACCTCCTATCCCGAAGGCGGAGTGTTTCTCATTAGGCCAGTTTAGCAAACTAAACTCTAGCGGCTTTGAGAGGGAAATTAGGCTCCTCAGCTAGTGACCGCACACTTGTGTCGAAAAAAGGATTGATAAATAATAATAATAATAAAAGCTTTGCAATGACTAAGAAGAAAAACACTTATCATAAAATGGCTCAAATAAACTTAAGAGCCCCCAAGTGACTTGGGTAAAAGGATGATTGTATGATGATTGTATGTACCGAAGTACTTATATCATATCTATGTTCACCCGAACTTTAAATGCGTCTTAATCGACCGTCGGCTTCTCCCTCTTAGGTCAAGGACCGAAAAGTGTTATGTACTCGACCTGTCGAGAATATCGACGGTGTTTCCGATAACCAGGCAATCAGGTCATAAGGCCGTAACAGACAAAGCGCGCTCAGGAAACTTATGCTATATTACCGACAAAAGTGTAAGAAGCATCTTCGAAGAAAATAGTACCCCCACTGATACCTTTCTTTGGTGCTCATTGTTAATATGAGACTTGTGCAATAGATTTTTTGTACTCATGAGTTCCGTTGTGTGCCGACCATAATTGAAAACAATAAGAGCGCTAGCTTTCGGCTTCACCCAGTCTGAGGTCAGAGCTCGAAAGACCCGGTCGTGACAATCGCAGAGGTGATCCCTTTACTCCCTAGCCGAACAATCGGGAACGTAGGGGTAAACACAGGAGCAAGGCAACCCAGCTTGCGGAACACTTAAGTCAATATGGTGCATATTGTGGCATAATACATGAACAAGGAACGAAGCCGTACAAGTATAATCATATGCAAGAGGAAATGCTCCATAAAGGAAGCCCCCGGTTAAACGGGGTACTTGAATTTGTGCGTCACAAACAAAGTTTCGACAAGGAAGATTTTCACAAACAATTTTTTGTCAAAAAAGTATAATGCTTGGTCGAACCGAACAAAATTTAAAACTGAAAGTTTTTGAGCGTGAAAGCGACTTAGCTGGTTAATGTGCTCGGTGTGATGACGCGATTCGGGCTTGTGGCGGGATGAAGACGCCCGTTGATCTGTGACAGCTCCGACAAGGTTCACAGTCCTTGGCATGGCCGAGGTCCCAGCCCCCAAGCCTGAGGTGTCCGAGCAAGGAGTTCGGCACTCCGTAGTAGTGACACGGCTCGGCCGATGTGGTAGGGCAAAGCCCCAAGTCTAGCTGACCTGGCGGAGCTGGTCGGCAAGGTGACAACGGAGCCCCCACGCCAGTCGACCTGTTCAGTATGATGGACGTCAGTTTGATGAAGCGACAATGCTGCATGGCCAATGTGGCCAGGTGAAGTTCTCGGTCCAGTTAACATTGCGAAGCTGTGATCGGCGGATGCCGAAGTCTCATGCAGGTCGGCTGGTGATGCCGAAGTGACTGTGTAACACAGTCAAAATCGATTACCTGCACACATAAAACAGTGCAAGCAAAAAACAATAATAATTGAAAGAGAAAAAATTGCATAATTAATTTGTGCGATGTGAATAATATGTTGAATAGGTCACGAGCGCCAAGGTCGACTTGACGGCGTGACGGTGTTGTGGCGCAACAATGTCCACATAGGTTGGCCGACTTAGATGACAGCGAGAGTCTGGCCAGACCGACGCCCTGTACAAGTGTCGATAAAATATCTCTGCAAAAATAATGCAGTGCAAAACAACAGAAAATATTCTGTGTGCAATAATTTCATGCACTAAACGAATAGTCAGGAAAAATAAAACCTGTTCGACGATGATGACCATAGCAGACGAACTGATTCATACTGAACTATAATACGGAGAATTAGATCGCTTCAATCTTTATCCGAGGGCACCAACATCGTGTACCAATAGTGCTAGTCAAATCACTAGTATTTGCCAACTAGATTTGGGAGGCCGTGCTGCAAAACTGGCTCCATTGCATTAGCAGTATCCTTGGTCTACGTACTTTTTTAGTGAAAGGCAGCAGAGAACCAGGGGACGATTACATGCCGAATATAAAAGGAAAAGGAAAGAAATCTCCCTGACGTATGCAGTCCTTTGTTCGAACATTGATCCCAACCAGTATTTATACTCGCGAAGGATCAGCAAGGGATCAAATCCTAAGACCTACGCATCGTTGGTCTCTTATAACTGGATGTCTCTGGAAGACTTTGGATAGGACTTGGTGGTCGTCAGGCGGCAGCAGATTGGACTGCTTTCGAGCAACATCTGTTGCAGTCGGTCCAGTAGTAGCGATCAGCACAAAGCGATTTCCAATGCTGACTTCCCCTGACAATGCATGAGCGTCCACAAATCTGTGCACGTAAGAGAGTGCGAGCCAAAAATAATAATGAATAGTCATATTTTGTTTTAAAGAAATTCTCTACTTAATCAATTTAAGCGGAGTAATAAGGTTAATGAAATATGGCCTGGGCGACAAGTTCGGCTTGATGAGGATAGTGCCCCGAGGTCCGTATCTGTAGAGCAAGAGCGGATTGCGGAGCAGTGTGTGCCGAACCACTGACCAGGAGGCCGGCTTACTGCAGTATGGAAAATGCCGTACCATCGTATCACCGCTCAGAAATCTCCTGCTAAAACTGATACAACCATAGCCCCGAAAAACAAAAGCAATGTAGCCAAGTACTCGCATAAAGGAAAAATATCACCTAGGTGTTTGCATGAAGAAGTAGTAATGCACACGTATAGTACTAGTTTTGGAAAACTAGATTCCGTGGGAGAACGTGATTGATCTTCTCCTGTGAATAGTACTTATACTATTGTGCCATGAGTAGTACTCCCTCCGTTTCACAATGTAGTGCCTATATATTTTTGTGAAAGTCAAACTTTGCCAACTTTGACCAAGTGTATAGAGAAAAATGTCCACATCTACAATACCAAACATGTACATTTTAAAAATATAACTCATAATATATCCAATGATATGCATTTGGTATTCTAGATGTACCTACTTTTCTCTATAAGTATGGACAAAGTTTGTACTGTTTGACTTTTGCAAAAATCTATAGGCACTACATTATGGAACGGAGGGAGTAGTACCTTGCATGCATACTTTGAGTACTACCATGCATCGGCCAGGATGATCCCTGTCATTATGATGCTCCGACAGCACCTGGCCCTGGTAGATGGCAACCTTGGGACTTGTGGCCATATACCACAATCAGTGAGGGAAAACAGCACACTGGATCATTAGTCGCCCGAAAGTGCTGCGCACATGATGCCTTTACACGGACAATTGCCACTGTCCGGATGCGTGATCGGTGCCGTCGCGATCAGTTCGGCTCCGATAAATCGCCAAATACTAATTCAGTCGCCGTCATCAAATTTTCTATACGTCCCGATCTGATATGTATATGTGAACCAAATAGCGCAAGGCGGAAGCCATAATTTGCAAGAAGATGACTTACGTGGAATAGATCTGATTGAGAAAATATCACCTAATCGTTGGTCTTGGCTGCCATCGAACCATGGCGATCACCTAGCAGGCTCTCAATGAAAGCACCAATGTCGGTTCAATATCCTGCATATCTCGTAGTAGGGGTCCTAAGCTAGGCGTCTTGGAGCGATGGTAACATGGACATGGATTTTACCCAGGTTCGGGACCTCTTGATGGAGGTAAAACCCTATGTCCTGCTTTTGATTGTATTCATATGGGGATAGTACAGAGTACATATGTCTACCACGAGATGATAGTAATGAATATGAGATTTTCTATTGACTAGCGTGGCCTAGGTTTATATAAGACACCGGAGGCCTAGTGGTTAGGAGAGTCCTTGTCTTGGGCACCAAGTCTTGTGGAGTCTTCCTTGTATGCAGCAGGGGTTGTCCGAACTGGCCCATGAGTATACGGCCATGGGGGTCCTCGTCCCAATCCAACTGATCGGGAGACGACGTGGTGAGTACCCCCTAGTCCAGGACACTGTCATCGACGTACTTGCTTTTGTAATTGTAGTAAATCCAAAAGTCGTCCAAAATTCATGAAACTTGGCACGCTACCATGGAGCGGCATTAACATGTCATGGTAAATTTTTTGTCCCATTTGGGGTAGGTTTGGGTATAAGCTTATCATAAATCAGAGCTTCTCACAACAAGTATGATGGTTTCGGTAGGGAACATTTCACCTTTCTGGACGAAATGATATTCGTTGCCTCTTCTCGATTTCAATTTTTTTCCTAGTATCAACATAGAACAACAGGAGTGTTGTGTCAATTTTTGGGATTTTTTGGGGTTTGCTTGGACATTTTTATACATTAACTGAGTTTTCTATGCATTCATGTGCATAATTCAAATTTGATCTACATGCACATGCTCTAATGCATATAAATTAGTTGAAAATTCAAATCTGTGTCATTGGTTGCATGCTTATAGGTCCTGTTGGGGATATAACTATTTGCGTAAGCCGCTCGTGAGGGGCCGGGTTACGCAAAGGAGGATTCATTAGAAAAAGCCCAAGACCAAGCATGAAGATGATGGTTCAATTAAGGGTCTAAAGCCCACAGGCGACTTATGGACCGTAGTAGTAAACCGCCGTAATGGCATGACTTGTATCATAAGGTAGAATTTACTAGTCACCGAGCCGGACACTGTTTATGAGCCGGCCGGGACTCTATAAGCCGCAGGGCGCCAACCCGTGTATATAAGGGGGCAACCCGCTGGTGGCTAAGGGTAAGAAACAACTCATTGAGAACCGGGCACAGCATATCTCGCTCCCTGGTCATCGAAACATCAAGCAATACCAACCCAACTAGACGTAGGCCTTACCTTCATCGTAAGGGGCCGAACTAGTATAAACCTCTCGTGTCTCTTGTCCCGATTAACCCCTTCAAGCTTCCTAGTTGCGATGGCTCCGCGATTAAGTCCTTTCACTAGGACATCTGACGTGACAATTCCACGACAGTTGGCGGCCACCGTGGGGCCAGCGCACGGTGGATTTGAGTTCCTGAAGGCAACTTCGAAGGGCTCATGGGATACGCTGTGGGCCGGATAACCAAGAGTCGTTGTGGCAAGATCTACATCGACGACGAAGGCTGGGGCCCTGACGCCGGCTCAATTGAGTACGGGTACCGGTTCCCCTTTGGAGGAATCCACGTCTTCATTGGCCGGATTGGTGAGCCTGGACCTGAGCCGGACAACTGCACCGACCTCGTTGAGACGGCTCAGCGTGCGAAACCCGCCCGAGCTCAACCCGGCATGAAGCGTGTCTTTGTGGGCTGCGTCCACGGAGAAGAGCTTTCTGAAGGACCTGAAGGTGGTGGTGAGACGGCCGTCCTCTCTGACGGTGATTCGTCCGTCGGTTCAACAGATTCGCTGTATCAAGTGCACGATGGCATGCTCGGGGGCTGTTCCGATGGCTTCAGTATTCCGGACCCCTGTCAGCCGCCAAATTGGGTAGGAGTCTTCATGGCTGGGACTCAAGCCGACCAAAACTCTACAGCCGCTGCTGCAATTACGTCCCGGATAGGAGCGGCCGGGGCAGGAGGCCCTGTGCGCCCGCCGGCTCAAGTGCTGATAGATCTCATGGATAAGCTTACGACCCTGTTAACCGTCACGGTTATCCCCGCGAATAAAGATGAGCATGACGCAGAGGTGGCGCGAGTACACGAGGAAATAGCTCAGGCCAAGGAGACCGTAGCAGCTGAGGATACCAGATTGGCCACGGAACGAGCGGCTTTGAATGCACGGGCGCATCAGCTCCAGTCAGAGGCTTTCCAGCTTACAATGAGCCTGAACGCATCCAATGAGGTGATGAGAAGGAGGCACAAGAAAACTCAGTCCCATCTGCCTCCGACTTATGACCCTCAGGTTCTGTTTGCTACACCCGAAGCCGGCCCAAGTAACACACCAAATGCAAATCGGTTTATGACAGCCGGAACAGGAAGACCAGCTCAGCCTCGGGAGATGGTACCTCCTCATGGAAGCATGACGCCGCCTCGTTATGTGCCGATACCGCCGGGTCACTTTCCCAACCCCATGGAGAACTTAATCACAGCATCAGCGCGTTTGGCGGCTCTCCCAGTGGATGGTGATGATCCAACAGCGGTGGAGACCCAGAGAATCAGGGAACTTGTCCAGACGGCCCTGGCTCAGCAAGAGACTTATTCTTATAGCCGGGACAGGATTCATTCAACTCCTCCGCCTTGGTTAGCACCGCCTCGCCAAAACCGGAGTCCGAGTTACAATAGGCACATGGAGTCAGAAGCTTTATCAAGCAACGCCCAGCGCCGGAACCAGCCCATTAGCTATAACCCGGTACAAGATCGGGTACGTCAAGAGAATGAGCTAGCGGCTCAGCTAGCGGCTCAACAGACGGCTCATCAAGATTTCCCAGAGTATCCGATGGCTTCCGTTGAGACGGGAGTGGCCACTAGAACCGGCGGTGTTCCTTGTTTGGTGCCAGCTCTGCGTAATGTTCGCCTTCCCAAGGACTTCAAGGGACCTCTAAAGGTGCCGAATTACACGGCCGACTTACAGCCTGGAGCGTGGATCGAGAGCTATGAGATGGCCATGGAGCTGTTGGAGGTCAGCGATGCATCAATGGCTAAGTACTTCATCATGATGTTAGATGGAACGGCCCGGTCCTGGTTAAAGGGTTTGCCCCCCAATTCCATTGATTCGTGGGTAGAGCTAAAAGCCCGTTTCATCCAGAACTTCAAGGACACTTGCAAGCAATCCATGTCGATTGTGGATTTAACAAATTGCAAGCAGGAGGAGGGTGAGTCCACGACTCACTGGGTGCACCGGGTTAAGGAGATAATACATTCATCTGACAAGATGGATGCTGGCTCTGTAGTCCTTATGTTGGAAAAGAATTGCCGCTTTGAGCCACTAAGACAGAAGCTGGGGCACCTTAAGCGTGATTGCAACAATATGGGTATGCTGATGGCCACTTTAGTCAAATACGCCGACTCTGATAGTACCAAGGACCCCGCGTCTGATGAGGAAAAGATAGGGGAGGGAAAGAAGAATGGCAAAGGAAAGGGACAACAGCATAACCCGATGAATCAAGGGGGCAACAAGCGTAAGGATGAGGGTAACCCGGAGTTTGTAGCCAATGCCAATGCACTGGATAACAATAAGAGGCGTAAGGGCAAGACGCCCCGATATGGCGGGTCAGGCCCATCTCTTGAGCAGCTACTCAATGAGCCATGCCCGAAACACGACACCCTGGAACGACCCGCCACCCACTTATGAAAATATTGTGCGATCATGAAGGGTTTTAAGAATTCTGACACATTAGATGGAGATCATGGGTCGGGCGGTGGCTCAGGAGTAGGCAGTTTTCATGGCCCGGGTGGCGGTTCAAGTTCCAGCTTTCAGGGACATCAGGGCGGTCATAATCAACAACAGTCTGGTCAAGGGGAACAATAGCAGCAGCAATCAGGTTATCCAAGCCATTCGAAGCAGCTGAATAGTGGGCAGTATCATGTGTTTACCACTAGCTTGTGCAAACGTGACCAGAAGGTTCATAAGAGGGCTGTAAATTCTATTGAGCCGGCGGTTCCCCGTTATTTGAGGTGGTCAGAACAGCCCATTGTGTGGAGCAGGGAAGATCACCCCATCCAGGCTGATAATCCGGGTCAGTTAGCCTTGGTGGTAGCACCTCAGGTTGGTGGCTATAAATTCACTAAGGTACTCATGGACGGGGGTAGCAGCATCGATATCCTTTATTATGAGACCTTTCAATGCATGGGGTTAACTGATAAGAATTTGAAGACGTCCAACACTGTTTTCCATGGAGTGGTCCCTGGCAAGTCGGCATACCCAGTTGGCAGGATTGAACTGGAAGTGGCTTTTGGAGATGAGTATGACTCCAGAGCTGAAAAACTAACTTTTGAGGTGGTCAAAATCAGGAGTCCATATCATGCTCTGTTTGGACGGCCGGCTTATGCCAAGTTCATGGCACGACAGTGTTATGTTTACCTGCAGCTTAAGATGCCGGGTCACAAAGGTACCATCACCGTGCATGGAAGTCGGAAGGTAGCCCTGGAATGTGAGGAGGGCGACGCGGCTTATGCTGAGTCCATTTGCACAGCGGAGGGACTGACGTTTTATCAAAACAACGTTGACCCTGCAGATATGACCTCTCTGAAAAAGCCAACCACCGAGCATGACCCGGCAATGAAGTTTAAATTGGCTGCTGAAACCAAGCTTGTGGATTTCAACCCGGGTGATTCATCTAAACAGTTCAGCATCAGTGCCAATTTGGATCCGAAATAGGAAAGTGCGCTCATTGAGTTCATCCGTGAGAACCGGGACATCTTTGCATGGAAACCTTCTGACATGTCAGGTGTACCGAGGGAACTCGCTGAGCACACCCTTAATATTGATCCAAAGTATAAGCCAGTCAGGCAGTTTCTTCGACGATTCAACAAAGAGAGGCGGCAAGCTATTGGAGAGGAAGTCGCCCGGATCTTGGCCGCCGGGTTTATTGTTGAAGTTTTTCACCCGGAGTGGTTGGCTAACCCGGTGCTTGTGCTCAAGAAGAACGGCACCTGGCGGATGTGTGTGGATTGCACAGACTTAAATAAGGCTTGTCCGGCTGATCCCTTTGCTCTCCCCCGTATTGATCAGATCATTGATGCTACGGCGGGTTGTGAGCGTTTAAGCTTTTTGGATGCTTACTCTGGTTATCATCAGATCAAGATGGCAGTTAAGGACCAGGAGAAGACGACTTTCATCACTCCATTTGGAGCCTTCTGTTATGTATCTATGCCGTTTGGGCTCAAGAGTGCTCAGGCGACTTATCAGCGATGTGTACAGAACTGTCTCCACGATCAAATTGGGCGCAATGTTCATGCTTATGTGGATGATATTGTGGTGAAGTCCAGAGAGAAGGAAACCTTGATATCTGACCTGAAGGAGACCTTTGATAATCTCCGGGTTTATAAAATGATGCTTAACCCGGAAAAGTGTGTATTTGGTGTACCTGCAGGCAAACTCTTGGGTTTCTTGGTTTCAAACAGAGGCATTGAAGCTAATCCGGAGAAGATCAAGGCAATCACCTCTTTGGCTAAACCGGCGTGCATCAATGATGTTCAACGATTGGCGGGTCATGTTGCTGCTTTAAGCCGGTTCATAAGCCGGTTAGGGGAGAAGGCCTTGCCGCTATATCAGATGATGAAGAAAACAGACACCTTTGTCTGTAGTGATGCTGCTAACACTGCCTTTGAAGATTTAAAGAGACAGTTGTCTGAGCCACCAGTTCTTGTGGCTCCCATTGATAGAGAGCCGATGTTGTTATATGTGGCTGCTAACTCGCGGGCCGTTAGTGTTGCCGTCGTGGTGGAGCGTAAGGAGGCAGGCAAGGAGCACCCGGTTCAACGGCCAGTTTATTACGTCAGCGAGGTGCTCATTGAGTCTAAACAAAGATATCCACATTGGCAGAAACTTGTTTATGGTGTGTTCATGGCAAACCGGAAGCTGAAGTAGTACTTCCAAAGTCATCCTATAATGGTGGTAAGTTCATCCCCTTTGGGAGACATCATTCAGAACAGGGAGGCCACAGGACGAATCGCCAAGTGGGCTATTGAGCTTGGGCCCTATGGTTTGAAGTATATGCCCCGTATTGCTATTAAATCTCAAGCCTTGGTGGACTTTATGAATGACTGGACAGAGTTGCAGGCACCTGAGGAGAAGCCAGATAATATATATTGGACTATTCACTTTGATGGGTCCAGGCAGTTAGAAGGCTCAGGGGCTAGAGTTGTTTTAACTTTCCCTCGAGGTGACAAATTTCGTTATGTGCTCAGCCTCATGTTTCCCTGTACTAACAATGTAGCTGAGTACGAGGCCTTGCTCCATGGTCTCCGGATGGCAAAAGAGATGAATTTGAGCCGGGTAAGGTGCTTGGGCGACTCAGATCTCGTGGCTCAACAGGTCTCAGGCAAGTGCGATTCTAAGGATCCCCTTATGGTGGCTTACCATCGTGAAGTAGATGTTGTAGCTGGGCACTTCAAAGGGTATCAAGTGGAGCACATTGATAGAAGGAAGAATGAGGCGGCTGATGCGTTAAGCCGGTTGGGATCTCAGCGTAAGCCGGTGCCGCCTAACACCTTTCTTGACGTTTTGCATAATCCTTCTGTCAAGGTACCCACAGAGGAAGAGCTAGCAGTGCCAGACCCGGAGGCACAGTTGGTGGCCACGCTTCACGTCATCCTGGATTGGAAATTGCCATATTTGGCTTATATGACCCGAGGAGAGTTGCTTGAGGATGAGACCTTGGCGAGACAAATTGTCAGCCGGTCCAAATCCATGAAAATTGTTAATGGTGAGTTACATCACCTCAGTGTCATAGGGGCATTCCAGCGTTGTGTGTCGCCTGCGGAGGGTCAAGAGATACTTCGAGAGATCCATGAAGGAGATTGTGGTCATCATGCCGGCTCAAAATCTCTTGTGGCCAAGGCTTTCCATCATGGTTTTTATTGGCTGACGGCTCATGTTGATGCAGAGGATCTTGTTAGCAAATGTGATGGATGTCAAAAATTCTCACGACGAGCTCATGTGCCGGCTCAAGAATTGAGGATGATTCCAATTACTTGGCCGTTTGCAGTCTGGGGGCTTGACATGGTGGGACCTTTCAAGAGGTCTAAGGATAAAAAGACACACCTCCTGGTGGCAGTGGATAAATTTACAAAGTGGATTGAGGCAAAGCCGGTCAGTCAGTGTGATGCAGCCACAGTGGTTCAGTTCATCAAAAAAGTGATCTTTCGTTTTGGTTTTCAACATAGCATCATAACTGATAATGGCACTAATCTCTCCAAGGGTGCCATGGAAGAGTTCTGTCAACGAGAGCATATCCGGCTTGACGTTTCATCTGTTCCTCATCCTCAATCCAATGGTCAAGCAGAAAGAGCTAATCAGGAGATCTTAATGGGTATCAAACGACGGCTCTTGGTCCCCTTACAGCGGACTCTGGGTTGTTGGGTGGAGGAGTTACCCTCTGTGCTATGGAGCATCAACACTACGCCTAACAGATCCACGGGTTATACACCTTTCTTCATGGTCTATGGAGCAGAGGCAGTCCTGCCAAGTGATATCTGGCACAATTCGCCTCGTGTGGCGGCTTACGTTGAGGCTAATGATGAAAAAGCTCGTCAGGAGGCACTTGACTTGTTGGATGAGGAGCGAGACTTGGCAATAGCCCGCTCAGTGATTTACCAGCAAGATCCTCGTCGTTGTCGGTGTCAAAACCGGCGGATCTCGGGTAGGGGGTCCCGAACTATGCATCTAGGCAGATGGTAACAGGAGACAGGGGACACGATGTTTTTACCCAGGTTTGGGCCCTCTCGATGGAGGTAATACCCTACTCCTGCTTGATTAATATTGATGATATGGGTAGTACAAGAGTAGATCTACCACGAGATCAGAGAGGCTAAACCCTAGAAGCTAGCGTATGGTATGATTGTTGTTCGTCCTACGGACTAAAACCCTCCGGTTTATATAGACACCGGAGAGGGCTAGGGTTACACAGAGTCGGTTACAATGGGAGGAGATCTACATATCCGTATCGCCAAGCTTGCCTTCCACGCCAAGGAAAGTCCCATCCGGACACGGGACGAAGTCTTCAATCTTGTATCTTCATAGTCCGGGAGTCCGGCCAAAGGTCATATTCCGGTTATCCGGACACCCCCTAATCTAGGACTCCCTCAGTAGCCCCTGAACCAGGCTTCAATGACAACGAGTCCGGCGTGCAAATTGTCTTCGGCATTGCAAGGCGGGTTCCTCCTCCGAATACTTCATAGAAGATGTTGAACACAAGGATAGTGTCTGGCTCTGCAAAATAAGTTCCACATACCACCGTAGAGAGAATAATATTTGTACAAATCTAATCTGCTGACGTATTCCGCAGCGTGACACCATGCCACGGCCAAGCCTTTATTCGAATCGTTTTACGTCCCACCTCAACACGTTTAGCGAGGCGGTTTCCTTGGCACGTCTTGTCAAAGCAGAGATCGTGTCCCCTTATTCCGGGATTCTCATCAATACGGGCGTGGGTAACCCAACCGCGCCATTAATCACGTCGCTTGGGAGATAAGCGAGTTTTACTAGGCTGGTGGGGGTACATAGTTTCGTCCACCCATATAAGGGGATAAGGACCCACTCTTTCCATCTACGCCTTCTTCCTCCCTTGCTTATCCATCTCCGCGCACTCGAGCTCCAGCGCCCAAGTCCGCACTTCCCACCTCAACCTTCTCCAGCCATGTCCGGAGCGGGAGGCAGGTGGATGGCCTACTCCTTCACGGAGAGGCACATCAAAAAGTTGAGGAAGGCCGGATACTTGTCAAACGACATTGCGCACCGGCTCCCAGATGAGGGGCAGCTCATCCCCACCCCCAGGCCCCATGAAAGGGTGGTGTTCCTCCCCCATTTCCTCCACGGACTGGGCTTCCCACTTCACCCATTTGTCCAGGGGCTAATGTTCTACTACGGCCTGGATTTCCACGATTTGGCCCCAAACTTCATCCTCAACATCTCGGCGTTTACCGTCGTGTGGGAGGTCTTCCTCCGCATCAAGCCCCACTTCGGCTTATGGTTGAAGATTTTCAATGTTAAGCCGAAGGTAGTGGGCGGCCAGCAGGCGGAGTGCGGAGGTGCCATGGTGGGCAAGATGGCCAACGTCACATGGCTCGAGGGTTCCTTTGTGGAAACCATCAAAGGGTGGCAATCGGGGTGGTTCTACATCACCGAGCCACGCGACCCTGAATGGGCAGCGGCCCCCGAATTCCGATCTGGCATCCCCACGCGGCTCACCTCATGGAAAGAGACGGGCCTATCATGGGGTAATTCGGCAGAGCTGACCGGACTCCAAACCTGCGTCAAAGACCTGATTGACAGGAAGGTTAAACTTGTCACCGTAGTCCAGGTCATGCTCTTCCACCGGATCCTCCCATGTCAACGACGGGCTTTTAATTTGTGGGAATTCGACCGGGCCCAGCACCAAACTTTGTCCAGGCTCTTCGACACAACGCACGAAGATGCCTGGAAGGTGCTTTTCAAGAGCTCCGAGGTTCACCCTCCCACTACCGAGGATCGCGGATTCTGCGTGAAGCGCCAAGCCAGCGCGATAAGCCTAGTTTACCCATTACAGGGTACTTGTTTTTCACAGTTTGACTCTATGCGGGATCTAAGCTCCCATTCCTTTAACCGGACTGGCAGAAGAAGTCCGGACAGATTGACTGTCCGGCTCCTTTGCCCGAAGGCCCAGTAGATGCCTGCTTGGCGAAGCTGCTGGTCCCGGCACCTCACGTGGTGCCGAAGAAGAAGGCCAAGAAGAAGGCCAGGGGAACTCGAAGGAGCTCCCGGCGCCTGGTGGTGTCGGACTTATCGCCCGACGACCCCGAAGCGCCCTCCTCTCCAAAGACGAGAAAGAGGAAGAAGAAGCCTCTCCCCCTCCAATGGTGTAACGCCCCGGATTCGATGCGCCAGGTGTCTGCCAATTATTCGCTTTCTTTGCCATGTCAATTGCTTGCGTGTTGCATTTTACCATGTCATCATGTGCATCTCATTTTGCATACGTGTTCGTTTCTTGCATCCGAGTATTTTCCCCGTTGTCCGTTTTGCAATCCGGCACTCCCATGCCCTCCGGCGTCCCCCTTTTGTCTTTCATTGTGTGCGGGTGTCAAACGTTCTCGGAATGGACCGAGTCTTGCCAAGCGGCCTTGGTATACCACCGGTAGACCGCCTGTCAAGTTTCGTGCCATTTGGAGTCCATTTGATACTCCAACGATTAACCGGGTAACCGTAAAGCCCCTATCTCTTTGCAGCCCAACACCTCTTCCCACAGCCCACCAAACCCAGCTAACTCCCCTCCATGCTCTCGGTCGTTCGATCACGATCACGTGGCCGAAAACCGCTCCTCATTTGGACTCTCCTAGCTCCCTCTGCCTATAAATATGCCCTCTACCCCGAATTCGCGGATGATTTCCACCCTAACCCTAGCCATCTTCATCCTCGCGCCGCCGGACACGTCCACCCGAGCCGGACATGTCCGCCGGACACCTCACCCCGGCGATTCAGATCGCGCCACGTCACCTCGCCACCGCCCGCAGCCACTCCCGCGCCGCCACGTCTCCGCCGCCAGCGCCCTCCTTCACCGCGCCACTCGGGCCCAGATCCGGCCCGCCCCGAGCCGAACCAGGCCGCGCCGGGCCCGACGGAGCCCCGCGCCTCCGCCGCCCGCTCTCCTCCGCAGTCCGGCCGCGCC